>NC_141689.1:1549269105-1549833140 GCF_964263255.1 Lissotriton vulgaris | reverse complement strand
CTATTTTGGAATCAGTGACAGTTAAACCTGATTACAACCATACTACACTATTAGCACAAAGAGAAGCCTGGTGGATCAAACATCACAACTACTTCTTTTTTGTCACCACACTATTTAATCTCAGTTCTACTCTTTGTTTCCGACACCGGGTTCTATTTTTAGATTTACAATTATATTAGAACTTCACTAGTTGGTCATTCATACACAGGACGCACTTCCTCTGGTCTTTTCATTCTGTCATTTATTTGTTTCGTTGAGGCTACTTCGAGATAGTACAGACAATTTTAACGTGAACTGTCTACCCACAATTGTGCTTATTATAAAGCACCCCAGTATTCTAACTGATATTTTAAAGGTTCAAGTGCCAGTCTCTGCACACTCAATGTCGGTTACTACACTACCACAACATGGCGGACTTATCCAGTCCGATTTTCATGTTTGTTTATTTTTTTCCGTTAAGGCACTTTATGATAGAATAGACAATTTAAATGTGAATTGCCTACTCACTATCGCCTTATTACAATTGCGTTCCCAACTAGCTAACAGAGATCTCAGTTATTTACTCGCCAGTATCCGCATGCATTTAGTGAAGTCATTACACCACTTCAACATGGCGGACTTATCCAGTCCGCTTTCTATGGGTCCCGAGGAGACGCGTGATTATTAAATAAGGGCGTTCGACAGTGTCCGTGATCGCGATTTTGGCAAACCGGCCGTGTCTTATGAGGACGCATTCTTCAACCTTTTGGTGAGTCTTTATCTATTTTAGACAGAATTGGAGCTACGAGTTGTACAAATAGTTACCATGTAACGCGGTACACACACGCCTACAGCGGCAATCGTTTTTATTTCAGACCACGTTCAGAAGCAAGCTACCGCTGTGTCCTATGAGGACGTACTCTTCAACTCCCTGGTGAGTTCCTGATCATTTCATACAGCTTTTGAGCTATGAGATGCATAAACTCGTGGCAATGTAGCGCGTTTCCTTCACGCTCATGGCTCTTATTGTATTCACTACAGATTACGTTCAGAAGCTAGCCACAGCGCCATTACAAGCAGGACTGAAACACTTAGTTTAATGAGGAAGCGGTTTGTCTTCATGGTGAGTTTCGATTTAGTTCAGTTACAGCAAATATGATGGATATCAGGTTGGTTCTTCAGTTAATGTTACAAACACTAAGAAAAGGCTACTTGATATTCTAGGCTGACGCTTGAGAAAATATCACCGAGCTGTGGACCAATAACACATCCAGCTGGGAGGCTTTTATAGCCACGTTTATCTTCGTAAGTTTTTCATCAGTAGACTCGGCTTTCACATTGACTGTAGATTGAAACCCCGTGATATTTGGCGTTGACATTGGTGTCTGGTTTTATTTTGTATAAACATAGAACGCAGTGTCACAGACGTTCAACAAGGTTTTATTTCAACCAGCCTCTACACAACCTAACCTGGAAGTGAGTGTCATTGCGCTAGGAAGGTGTGTTGACTTATGTTGTTTTGAGTTCTAATATCCACGGTTGTGGTATCTGTATTATTCACAGAAATAATTTACAATAAACACGCATCTATCCCACACTTGGATACTTTTGGTGGAGGATTTTTTAAACGCACCAATTTTTCTTCCGTTTCCCTGTATTTAATTTCCGGCTTGACCTAGAAACAAGCACATCAGGCATTTATTGAGACTAACAAATGATGTATGCAACTTGAACTGCCATCTTGTTAATTTTATGTATTTAGTAATATCATGCATATATGAATTCAGGCTCCCATGTACAGCGCTGATAATGTGTTTTATTTCTATTCATTTCCACAGTGCCCCTGAAGAAGGGATTTTCCCGAAATGCATTGGGCTTTTTTTAAATTATTCATTCTTTGGTTGTGACAACAATACAATGTATCTATGATTGACTGATAGTAATGTTCATGTAATCTTTAATTTTGTGCAATAGCAACATCACAATGATTTTGTCATAGTACAAGCAAATGTCTTGTTATTAATGGTTTCATGTATCTGCTGAAATTGCAAATGAACATATAAATAGAATTAACTTTCACTCTGAAAGTATTATCTTGACTGATTAATAGTGACTCAAACTAGTAACAGTTTTGTGTATTTATATTGACATATTTTTTATCCTGTTGTGCGTTTGGTACACTAGTGGTTTTTCCACCAGAAGTTGTTTTTTCAATTAGGCTGTGTGCCTTTTAACCAAACAGCACGCATACTTTTTTGAAACAGTTTAACACACAGAGTAAATAGTACCTAGGAGGGTGTGCGCAGGTAATTACCTTGCTGATTCTGAGTTTGTCAGGTTAAAGGTGTAATTGAATGCACCCAATAAAATGTAATACATGGGTTTCTCAATTTTTGGTTGCAATAAATATCACCTATTCCGATTTTTGGGGGAATAATGTGTGGATGTTTGTGGTTACAACCTATATATTATGCATTTCTCTGTAAGTACTGTGTTTTGTTCTTCTGAAAATAAAGCTTTGGCTTGCCGAGATTTAACGAAAGGGGAGGATTGTTACTGAACTGATATTTACCGGGTGTGGTAAATACCCAAACAACTATGTATATCAGTCCCTGCATAAACAGTGGTTTACCCAGCGGTAGAAAAACTCAGACTAACTCGGAGTCAGGACTTATGCATACTTGAATACTATGAATGATCAGCATTTTAAATTGGTCAGTGTGAGACGGGTTATTGTTTGAGTCCGGTGAAAGCCTTACTCAAGCAACACACATGAAACATCACACCAACTCACTCTACACTCACATATCAGTTCAGTTGTTTCCTCCTGTTTTCTTACTCTTCGAACTATCCGTACTGTCTCCCGTTTCTTTTCTCCCCAAGCACTTAAGCTGATCATGTCCGCACTGGTGATCTCGCGGCTGGACTATGCCAATGCCATTTACAACGGCATCCCTGCATACAGCCTGCGGAAGCTCCAGATGATTCAGAACCAAGCGGCCCGGTTGGTATATGGTCTCCCCCGCTTTCACCACTCCACACCCCTCCTAAAGGAGCTTCATTGGCTCCCTGTCAAGGAACGCTCCCTTTTTAAAACCGGCTGTATGGTTTTTCAGGCTCGCCAGGGCACTGCCCCCGCTTTTATTTCCTCTCTGATCCAAGACTATGTCCCGACCAGAGAGCTCCGCTCCTCCTCTAAATCCTTTCTGCAAATTCCACGTTTTAAGCGTAAAAAGTGGGGTGGAGCCAATTTTTCAACTCTGGCTCCCACCTTCTGGAACTCCCTCCCTGATCACCTACGCTTGGCCACACAATATTCATCTTTCCGTAGAGATTTAAAAACGTTCTTATTTCAACAGGCTTTTCCCTTGTAACCGCCCTTTTTTCTTTTGCGCTTGGTTACTCCGCCCTTGCTAGTCTTACTACTATAGCGCCAAGAAACCGTATGGTGAACGCTGCGCTTTACAAATGTTTTAAATTCAAATTCAAATTCAACACCCACAATCCTTGTCCTGGTGAACCACAAAAATCACTAAATTAACCTGTGCTTAACTCTCTGGTAGCTTGGCACAAGGGAATCTGGCTTAACATAGATGCACCAGTTAAAGTAGGTATACAGCACACAAACAGTAATGAAGTGAAAGCACAACACATGAAACATCTCAAACCTATTTCGACAGAGAGTACATTTTACTAACTAAAATGATATCAGAATGACAAAACTCCAATTAGTAGGGACGGAGATATTCACTTTAAAGTGTTCAGTAGAATTCACACCAAAACTGCAAAGCCCCAATTGTAGGTATCTGGTTGCACCAAACTGGAGCAAAGTCACCAGTTCAGGCCGACCATGCTGGAGTGCAGGCAGGTACAGGGACCAGGTTAGTCTCACTAAGAATTGTAGCTTGCGTCCTTGATGGACGGACTCACGTTGCTTGGAGTTGGTTCATAATAGGAGCTATTCTATTCGATACTGCGATGCAAAGTCCTATGTCGAGTTGTTATGCACTGCAGTGGTTCTGACCAAGGGCTGTGTGGGGCTGCTTCAAGCTGCATTGTGCTGCATCAGATTTGATAGAACCAACAGTTTGGCAGGGAGAAGTACACTCTGGTGCCGGCCAATGGTTCAGGTCCTGTGGTGCACCTTTTGGAGATCAGGACTCACCGCAGGCATAGGACATCAGCAGGGCTCAGGCAGGTCAAGTTGCAGTTCTAGGCAGGTTAAGTGCAGCAGTTCGCCTGAGCTGTCACAAGGAGGCCTCTGAGGCTTGTTGTGTCCCTTTAGCTCACACAGGAGGTCAGCCGACTGACTTTTGCAGTTACTCTAGTTAGCTTGAGATGAAGACAAACAGGTTCACATGGTTGGGACAAGAAAATGTTACCTTTCTAAACGGAGAAATAATTTTAAAAAAACAGTTGATGGAAAGAATGCAGAACAATGTCATACATTCACCCCAGTACAGAGATCTGGGGCTAAATTCATCGTTTTTTGCACTCCACACCACCCCAGTTCAGACATGGCCATATGCAAATCAGCCTTGACCCTGTGCCTCATGGGAACAGTCCAATCCGAACTGCCAAGCCATGTCTTTCCTGGACCGGAATCAAGCATCCTAGGACCGGTTTCTGGCTATCAGCCGTCTTCAGTCAGGATAGCTTGACTCCAGTGGTGTGGAGAGCATGGGACTCACGTCTGAGCATACCCATCCCACTCGGGGTGAAAAATGCAAAAATAACAGTTGATGGACAGAATGCAGAACAATGTCATACATTCACCCCAGTACAAAGATCTGGGCCTAAACCATCAACTGTTGGTTTTGCAACTTTCTAAAAGGGGCATTTTGAGAATTGTGTCCTAAAATAGAGAAATTAAGCAAAGATATCTTCATCGGATAATTAACTTGTCCCACTGCACCTGGGCTGGGAAATCCTACGCCCACTGGAACAAAGGAGGATGGCTTGACCTATGATGGAACCAATATAGGAGGCTCTTGCTTTCGATGTTTTCTAGCGGTGGAGCTGAGGCATTTGGAGAGCTCTTTCTACAGACAACTTGAAGTCCCCATATTGGTTTGTTCCATACCGTTGGTTAGGGACTGTGTGGAGGGATTATGTGGCATCCTCTGGTTGGGCATGGGTGCCAGGCTCCTAAAACTTTTAACCCTCACAAAATGAGCCCAAATGTGCTAAAATTGGCCCAACAGGGCCTGAGAAATGGGCCTGAGAACTTCGGCCCCCACAAGAGGAAAAGTACAAGAATAAAGCGCATAGTGCTCCACTGTGCTTTCTAAAAAATACCTTGGGGTGGTCGAAGTCACAGGATTTGGTACAATAATATATATTTTCCTCCCTGTGCTAATTTCTTGCCCAAGGTGACCCTCATCTCATCAGGGGCCCATACAGTAATAGTGGGCCCCAGGGACCCTCCTAGGCAGGGACCGTAAGTGATTCATAGGGCGGGAGGATTTCCCACCCTCGTCTGGAGGAGTGGTCATGCCGGCCCTGTGTCTTCCTGCACATGCTCCTTGTGCAGGGGGAATGCATGCTTTACTTAGGAAGAAAGCTTCTCCTGCTAGTTCCAGGTGTCCCCACAGGACAGGGGCTGCACGCAGCAAGCTGGCAGGGCCGTGGGTGCATTGGGCTCCCCCTGCAGTCCGTAACAAACCCCTGACTCTGTGAGTGCCCCTGATGGTACTTGGGTACCCAAAATAAAACAAGAAAAAGAATGCAGTGCCAGGACGCAAACAAAGAGAATAGAGTGGGAGCACCTGCTCCATTAGAGATGCACTGCGTCAGGTGAGGAGAGCCTCCTAATGCCTGGTAGAGAGGCTACATTTGAATAAAGTTTTTTGTGGTGTCCAATGGCGAGGTGGGGACACCACCAGCGCTATTTTTAAAAGCATTCCCAGCGCTGGAGCATTTGCTAATGGACTTTGTTGTAAACGAAAGAAGAGGCGGCACACCAACGTCGTGAAGATCAGGGTGATTTATTCAGTCAGTGAGTAGAAAACCCAACCATCGTGCACAAGATCTAACGGGCAACTGTCAACCGTTAGATAGAACACAGGACATGTCACAGAGCGGAGCAGCGCGAGTACAGCGCGCGACACACGTCATGACACAAGGCAAAGGGGTGAATATAACACATCTCCTTTTCTTAAACAGAGAAAGAAAAGGATGCAACAATAAAAATAGATCGAAAGCTCACAGTAACCTTTTACGAAGAAAAGGTGGTACATCAGAAAACAAAGCATCATTGAACGCATTACTTGCTCTTGGAAACCAGAAGAAAATGAAACAAGGCATTCAACCCCACATTCTCCCTTAAACAGACAAAGTTACACATAGTCCTTCAAATAAGCAGGAACAACCCTGCAGCGAAGAGGTCTGCCAGCTCTATCAGCAACCACATCCTTAGAAGTTTGCGCTAAAGGAACAGGCCTAAGCTTTCTTTGGTAAAGTGCTACCCTGCGGAGGTTCCACGTTTGGCCATTTTGTAGCTTAACATAGTTGCCAATCACGGACTTCACCTGGTAGGGTCCCCTAAATTTATTGAACATCTTCTGGTTACCCCCAGGTTTGACTTTTACCAGGTCCCCTTCAGCTATTTTGGAAAGAACAGCTTTGCCCATGGAGTCACCTCCCACACCCTTTTTCTTTTCATGTAGCCAAGTGGGAATGAGTTTAGTGCCTGGCACCCTCCCCCTCATGAGCTCAAAAGGTGTGGCAGACATGTTGCTATGAACAGTGGTACGGTATGCCCACAGCATTTCTTTGATCTCCTTCTGCACAGGGCGACCTGACGCTAAAGCGAGCTGCATAGTACCCTTAACAAGCCTGTTTATTCGCTCACAAAGTCCATTCCCTTGTGGGTTGTAGAGCGATGTACGCAAGTGTTTCAAACCAAGGAAAACAAAATAATCCTCCATGATGGCAGAGGTAAGTTGCGTACCATTATCAGTTAACACCATTGAGGGAATGCCCTCACGTCGAAATATCTCATCAAGCACCTTGACAGTTGACTCTGCAGTAATGCTCTTCATGAAAGCAACCTCAACCCACCTAGAGGTTGAATCAACCACAACCAAAGCGAATTTTTCAACATCCACCAGATCATGAAAAGGACCTATGAAATCAATGCAGATCTTCTGCCATACACCATCATCTGCAATAATCTTTCCCACGCCATCTTTACTAGCACAAACCTGTAGTCTCTTTTCAGACTCCTTGCACAGCTGGCACTGTTCAACCCAACCCTTCACCTGTGCATCTACACCGGGCCACCAAAAATTAGCCTTGACACGTTTGCCAGTGAGGGTTTGACCAAGATGGCCCTCATGCGCCAGTGCAATGATACGGGGTCTAAGGGATGCTGGAGGTATATATTTCTCACCTCGCACAAGGATATGCTCACCCTGTAAAGAAATTTCATCCTGTAACTGAACGTAAGGCCTAAGATCTGGTGAGACAGTACTCTGCCTTGATACCCCTTCCCTGCACATTTTAACTAAACCAGTCATAACAGAATCTTTCTCCATTTCCTCAATCCACTCCCTCCTAGATATGGAGCTGGGTAAATCACCTTCCAAGTCATCCAAAAACGCAACCACATTTTCAGTCACTAACTCCTTGGGTGGTTCTTTGGTGTCAGGTAATCTAGAAAGACAGTCCGCAACGCTGTTGCACCAACCAGGCAAATATTCTACACTACAAGTGAACTCTTGTACACAAACAGCAAGTCTCGCTAATCTCCCAGAGCAGTTCTTAATCCCCCCAGGGGCCAAGACCTTTAATAGGGGCTTATGGTCAGTCCTGAGTGTGAAGGTGATTCCCCACAGGTACACCCTGAAATACCGAGTTGCCCACGCGGCTGCAAGAGCTTCGCGCTCTATGACCGAGTAGTTCCTTTCGGTCTCAGTCAGAGACCGTGACGCAAACGCAATAGTGTTCTGTTTGCCACCCCCTTTCTGTGTTAAGACCGCACCAATCCCGAAGGAACTTGCGTCAACAGTGAGGATGGTGTGATAAGACTGCACAAAACTTGACAGAATATTGGCATCTAAAATGTTCTGTTTGATCAAAAGGAAAGCATTCCTCTGATCCGCTCCCCAAATGAAACCTTTCCCTTTCCGCATGATAATACGCAAAGGTTCAACCTTTTCCGCAAAATTCTTTACGAATTTCGCATAGTATTCAACCATGCCCATGAAGGACCTTAATTTGTCTTTATCATCAGGTTCCGAAACGTTACAGATTGCACTCACAAGGTCTTTTTTGGGTTGTATACCCAGACCAGATACATGGTACCCTAAGTAGTCCACTTCTTTAACAGCAAAAACACACTTTTCTCTGCGTAATGTTAAACCAGCCCTTGAGAGAGCAGAGAGAACTTTGTCCAGAATAGCATCATGGTCACTCACATCCAAACCATGGATCAGGATGTCGTCCTGGAAAAATACTACCCTTTCAATGTCTTTTAATACATCCGTAATGATTCTTTGAAAAGCACTTGCTGCAGAACAGAGGCCAAAAGGAAGTCTTTTAAATTGGTAAGTACCCTCCGGAGTGATAAATGATGTGAATTGCTTAGAGTCCGGATGAAGCTTTACCTGGTGGTATGCACTGCGAAGATCTAACTTCGAAAACACTTTTCCTCCACCCAAACTCAGAACAATTTCATTTATGTTTGGAAGCGGAAAGCTATCCATTATCACCGCTTTGTTGAGGCTTCGCAGGTCCACACAGAAGCGCAAAGATTTGTCCGGTTTTTGTGTGATCACAACTGGACTCAACCACTGTGTGGCCTCCACAGGCTCAATTATGTCATCCTCTAACAGCTGCTTGATGATTTTCCTGACCTCATCTCTTGCAGAAAGAGGTATCTTCCTTGCAGTGTGTTTCACAGGTGCTACATCTCTTTTGGTTTTAATGACATGCATATAACCAATAGCTTCCCCCAACTTCTCATTGAAGATACACTCATGCTTCTTAAGAATAGCTTCTAAATTTTCATGGACTGTAACACAAGCACTTTCAACATCAATGCACATCACAGGTGGATCAGCTCTCGGGTTCACTCTAATGTTAAGTTTATACTGATGTAACCACCCTAAAATGGCAGGGCCGTGTGGGGACACATAAACCTTCCCTTGAGTGACCCTCCCTTTAAACTTTATATTTGCCTCAAAATATCCAAGGACACCAATGCTCACACCCTGGTAACCCCTTAGTGTGATGTCAGACTTGACTAAAGTTGAACCAGAACAAGATGAATTGTACAAAATCTTAGAGATGATTGTGTAAAGTGATCCGGTATCCACCATTAAATTAATAACAACACCATTCACTTCAAAATCTGCCTTAGGCCGAGATAAGACAACATCCTCTTCTGACTGCATGTTGCCAGCAGACGTAATCATCATAACTTCTGCTTCATCATCAGTAACTTCACCCTCAACCACAGCAACTTTTTTTATACCCACTGTCCTACACATTCGTGCATAATGCCCTCTCTTTCCACATTTTAAGCAATCCCTACCCAAAGCTGTACAATTTTTAGAATCAGCTAAGTGAAAAGGGCTCCCACACCTATTACAAGACCGTGTGGCTGCTCTAAACTTGCTAGTCCCACTTTTATTAAACGAGGATGCAAGTTTCCCCCCCTTGTTTGTTTGTCTCCCTTGTATTAAAGCTATGCTCTCTGAAGCATCTGCCTGTAGGCTCGCAACCTCTTGATAACTAGTGTGTCCCAGTTGTATTCTTTTAAGTTCCTTCATGCACCTATCGCTTTCCTCAGCGACTTTGGCAATGGTAATTGCCTCAGTAAGGGTGGGGTTTTTGGCTGCCCACAACTTCTCCTGTGTCTTCTTGCTAAAACACTGTACAATTAACTGGTCGCGAATCATCTCATCCTGTATGTTCCCAAATTGACATTTCACGGAGAGTTCCCTCAGCCTGGAAACAAATTCATCAATAGTTTCACTTTCTTTCTGAGGAGCAGTGTAAAACTTGTGCCTGCGCATTACAACATTCTCTTGTTTAGCAAACCTAGTGTAAAGTCTAAATAAAGCATCTTTATAAACATCATCAATGTCAAGAGGCGGATCTGGCAAATATTTAAACACCCTTTGTCCCTCTTTGCCTAAAGCACCCAGTAATAAGGCTTTCTTCCTGATGGCAGAAAACTTTGTACCATCTAAGGCTATTATATAGTTCTCAAATGCCTCACACCAGTCATCCCATTCCATTGAAGGTTCCCCAGGGGCACTCAGGAAAGGAACAGGCACTTGAATGGCATTGCTCACATTCATAGTGAATACCCAGGAATGACGCGATAACAATAACTTAAACAGCCAAAATTTATCCAGTTTGCAAAGTTCGCAATGTCTTATTTTAAAGTGTGTGTGTCACTGACATTTGAGTAACACACTATAAAGAAATCAATTTTAAGTGAGTGTGTCACTGTAGACCAACGACAGTAGACTTTGTTGGCAAAACGTCTTAAAGACAACGTGACACACCAAAGCGAACTTGCATGGAAGTGAGTGTGTCACTGCAGGAAGAATAGCGGCGGTATCTTTTCCTTTTAAACCGCTTTTCCCTTGGCTGCGCGTTTCCCTTTTAAGGCACTCTGCCTTGCGAGCAGTGGGGCTCACTAGTATTGCCTTTCCTTCAAGGATAATTTCCCTTTTAAAGCCAATGGCAGCAAGGGGCGCTGTTGCCTGCGTCGACGGGTTAAGAAACAACAGTCAGGACTCCGTCGCGCTTGGAAGAAGAAGTCTTAAGTTCACTTCCCTTCACGGTGAGCGAGTTTGTAACGTACCTTCTGTCGAGGCTTACTGTCAAACCGCTTTCTCTTTTAAACGATTCCTCCGGTCGGGTTTTCTTTCTCACATCGTCTTTTCCGGGAAACGCTTCTCCTCACATTACCCTCCGCCTTGAACAGTCGCTTGTCGCCAAAATGTTGTAAACGAAAGAAGAGGCGGCACACCAACGTCGTGAAGATCAGGGTGATTTATTCAGTCAGTGAGTAGAAAACCCAACCATCGTGCACAAGATCTAACGGGCAACTGTCAACCGTTAGATAGAACACAGGACATGTCACAGAGCGGAGCAGCGCGAGTACAGCGCGCGACACACGTCATGACACAAGGCAAAGGGGTGAATATAACAGACTTCAATATGGTTTGTCCGGTGACTGCAAAGGCATTTTAATAGTAGTAAAAACAAGACTTTGAAACAGGTTTTTTAATTTAAAATATTCAATTGACAACATTGATAATGACAATGCAATTTTATCATTATAATGAATACATTTGAATATGGTTACTTTCCTCATTCGTTTTAATGGTGGTGCAATATTGAAACATGATATAATTGATTTTATTAATGTGGTGACACCGTGGCAAAGCCAGTAGGTATGCGTTATCTAAAATGACACCCCATTGTATTGTGATGTTGCATTTGGTGTAGGTAGGGGTATTGTAATTACAGGGTTCAGGACCCATTAGGGGTGAAGTGTGATATGAGAGTACCATAGGCATTCCTATCCAACTAATGAACATATTTGCAAATTAATGTATAGTATTTAGTAGTGTGTGCAATAAAAGACATTTTCCGTTTTAAAAGAAAAAGTGCTGACTGAACAATAGTTTATAGTGGTGTTGTGTATCAGCGAATTGGACTTACTAGCACACATCATCTCCTCTGAGTAGACCTTGGACTGCTCTGCATTGCCACCCTGAGAGAGTCAAGGGCTACAATGAAATGCTTGGTGCCCAGCAAAAAGACAATTGAGTACTTGCATTCTTTGACACTATTAACCTAATTGATTACAATAGGTTTTTAAAACAAAGGATTGGTCTGTCACAATGAGTAGCAACTATGCTGTACACTGTATGCTATAACTTATTTGGAAATGAAGTTATGTTGGCACTTTTGCTTTTGGTTACTAGGACATGTGTTACACTGCAACATGATACTGTAAAATAAGAGAGAGCAATAAAAATCCCTAGGCTGCAATACATAAAATAGGCAACTTTGTGTTTTGATAGACAACTAATGTTTTCTCTTTCATAATTTCTACCAATGCATGACAAGAAGGATGTGGCAATAGATTTTACAAGTTAGAACAAGCATTGCCAAAGCCAATAGGCCTTGTATTAATTTGTCAACACATGTAAAGACAGGCATTCACAAATGCTGTCCCGGGCGCCCGAGGTTGCGGCATATAACTTCAGTGCCTTCATGCAGGAGCTTGCCTCCTGGATGTCTAACAACTGCCTGAAGTTGAACAGTGCCAAAACTGAGGTGCTCGTGGTGGGTGGTGGCCCGTCTGTGTGGTCCTCGGCATGGTGGCCAGCATGCCTAGGCATCACACCTGTGCCTTGTCAGCAGGCTAAAAATCTTGGGGTAGTGTTTGATTCAGACCTTTCATTCACTCCCCAGATTGGTCGTGCGGTTGGGACATGTGTTGGTGTCCTTAAAAACCTGCGGAAGACTTTAGATTTGCTTCCTGTTGATGCGAGGCGGACGTTGGTGCACGCCCTTGTAACCTCACAAATAGATTATGCTAACCTGCTCCGTCTGGGGACCACGGTCAAGGGTCTGAACCGCCTGCAGGTGTTACAGAATGCAGCAGCCCGGCTGGTACCCTGCTCCCTAGAAGAGCAGCCTCCAAAGCCGCCTTGAAGACTCTCCACTGGCTTCCTGTCAGGGAGACGATTGCTTTTAAGGCGCTATGCATATGTCACCGCATTATTGGGGGCAAGGCGCCTACCCCTTTACTGAGCCTTATCACACCCTACAGACCAAATCGGACACTCAGATCCACTGGTGTTGGCTTGGTAGCTGTTCCCAAAATTAAGAAGGCGCGAATGGGGGGCAGATCATTTAGACACCTTGCAGCTAAGAGCTGGAACATGCTCCCGATGGAGCTGCGTCTTGAACCTTCAGAGGCTAAGTTCCGTAGAGCTCTTAAAACCCATTTGTTCTGCACTACACTTGATTAGTGGCTTTTTGGCCTCCACACTGTCTCTCACCATAGCGCGGGGACATGCCAGTGCGCGTAACCAGGCGCTTTAGAAATTTCCTTAATAATAATAATAACATAGAAGACAATGGATCAAATGTGACAAACAGCATGAGGGCCAATAGTACTTTTCAGATGGAAAATAGCCCTACATGCTTTGAGGAAGGCAAAATGAAACACCAAACAGACAATAGTGAGATGAGAGAGAGTATACTCCTCTAGGTATACTCCCCTAGGTGTATGCCAGGCTGTATACTCCTACTGCCTGAGACCCACAAGACATGGTCACCTCATCCTGTTATTCCCAAATGCTGGGTTAGACACAACAAGAACCTGGATCACAGGAAACTGGCTGCCTGCTGTGAGGCTGACCACCCCCCTCACATCTCCACGGTCAAAAACCTCACTGACCATTACTTCACAACCATATCCAACATTCTAGATGACCTTGCCCCGTTAGAACTAAAAAGAACCCGGATCAAAGACAGGAACCCCTGGTTCAATGGATTCCTCAACAATGAGAGGCGATCCCTCCGGCAGGCTGAACACAACTGGAAACAGCACCCAGTCCAGAAACACATACAATAGGAAAGTCTGCAACTCAAAAAAAGAATTCTTTAGAACCGAACTGGAGAACGCCAAGAATAGACCGCGCAAGCTATTCGAACTGGTCAAACACCAATCTAACAAATTGGCTAAAACCTCCAAAGAAACCCCTAAAGCACCAGTAACTTCCAAGGAATTTTCCTCCTTCTTCTGTGACAAAATCTCTGCCCTAGGAAATGATCTTAAATCGGCAATGCTCTATCAAATCTCACTGGCTCCACCTCCTCTCTCCACGTTGCCTTCCCAGACTTCACCCAAAAACCTAGCACACTGGTCCAACTTCAAAATCTCTGAGGAACATTCTGTCTCAAAAATCCTGTCCCGAACAATCACTACAACAA
This sequence comes from Lissotriton vulgaris, assembly GCF_964263255.1. NCBI lineage: Eukaryota > Metazoa > Chordata > Amphibia > Caudata > Salamandridae > Lissotriton > Lissotriton vulgaris. Next base: position 1,549,819,184 of record NC_141689.1, on the reverse strand, counting down.
TCCTCTCCCCTTTAACTGCCTAACCGCCGCCTCTCAAGCTATCATCCCCACTTGCACTGCAATAATCAATGCTTCCCTCCTACAGGGAACGATACCTGACTCTCTTAAAGATGTATAAGTTGTCCCTATCTTAAAAAACCTATGCTAGATCCTACTTCCCCTGACAATTTAGACCTATATCCAACATCCCATTCTTAGCGAAAGTTCTTGAAAAATGCGTACAGCAGCAGCTGAGCCAACACATCACCAACTTCCACCTACTAGATGACTTCCAATCCAGTTTAAGACCTGGCCACAGCACTGAAGCCACCATCTTACACATTGTGACTGATGCCTTACAAGCCTTTGACTAAGGCAAAACATGTCTTCTAATCCTCCTTGACCTATCCTTGGCTTTCGATACGGTTAACCACGAAACACTGCTGAAACACCTCAAATTCAGGATGGGACTGGATGGCATTGTTCTAGAATGGTTCAGGTCCTTCCTACAGAATAGTTCACAGAGAATCCTAATCAACTGCACCTTATCCGCTCCCACTCTGATCCCGGTTGGAGCTCCCCAAGGATCACCCCTGTCCCCAACCCTCTTCAACCTTTACCTTGAACCGCTCCCAGAGGTGCTTCGTACTGCCAATATCCCCTACCACATGTATGCCGATGACACACAGATCTACATTAAAATCTCTTCTCACCTTGAAGCTGACTGTGCACTGGATCACCTCTAACCAGCTCAAACTTAACACAAAAAAACTGAATTTCTCCTCATCTCACCAAACAAAGGGGCGTGGCTTGGACGCCGATCGGGATGGCGGCGTGAGCTTGCAGCTCCGCGCATGGTCCCGCTATTTCTCCTGAAAACTACACCCTTGGTGTTCCCTGAGCGGCGAATTTCTCCTGTGCAGTGTTGAGGAACCATCGGAGAGCAGCTGAGAGCTCTCGGGAGACCGAATATACCGCGGAGACCCGAAAAGTGGAAGCCGGAGGTGCTGTGCCGAGGAGGAGGAAAATGGCGGCGTAGAGGTGTGGCGGTCTCTGCGCAAGGAGCGAGGCGGACCAGAATCGACCCGCAGTGTGAGCCTCCTCCGGTGAGACTGGTGGCCCTATGGCCCGCCTGAACGGGTCTGAGAAGTGGACTGGGGGGCGCGGAGGCCCGTGTTGGACTGGGGCACGGCTTACTCGACATCCGCCTATACGTTCCCCTCCCCCCCCAACCCCGGCTCTGGCGATTTTGAGGCAGGCGGCCCGGCATCCTGTGGTTGTTGGCGCTGTTGAAGAGGGTGGGACACCTGCTCTACGGCCGCTAATAGAGAGCACGACTCTCGGGACGGTGACTACGAGATCGGGAGGAAGGCCTGTGGCGGCCGTATGACGACACCCGAAGCACCTAAGATGGCGGCTGCTGGCGGGGCTGCCGTTGCGGAACGGGGCCGGGAAGACTCGACTGCGCTGACCCGAGACGGTGAGGCCCGGGCTTCCCCGTTGATGATGGAGCAGGAACAGAGGCTGAACCAGCGACTGGACAACATTTTGGATGCAATAACTTCGACTAAGGAAGTTTTGCAACAGGATATTGTGCAGGTCGCCACAGGACTGGGTCTCCTGAGAGCGGATCATGCCAAGCTATCGGACAAAGTAAAGGACCATGAGCAATTGCTTCAAGACCTGAAACCAGCGGTGGTGACCGCGGAACATAAACTTACAGATATCCTCAGCCGCCTGGACACACTGGAGAGACGGGCAGAGGATGCGGAAAGTCGTAACCGAAGGAATAACGTGAGGGTTGTAGGCCTTCCGGAGAAAATCGAAGGGGACGACGCAGTGGCCTACATGGAGAATTGGTTCAAGACGGTGGTGGCGCCAGAGGGCCTATCTCCCTTCTTCTCCCTGGAACGGGCGCACAGGGTGCCAGCTCGCCCGCCGACGCTCGGCCGACCACCTAGGCCGATGGTGGTGAAACTCCTTTACTATAAAGATCGGGACCTGTTAATACAGAGGGCTCGCACTTTGGGCCCTTTTCAGGTGGACAATAATCGAGTTATGATATTCCGGGACTATACACAGAAAGTCCAAAAGAACAGAGCGTCCTTCCTGGCAGTGAAAAAGGAGCTGAGGGAGGAGGGCATTCAATACTCCTTGCTCTTCCCGGCTAAGCCTGGATGGGAATACCCAATTTTTCCAGACCCCTGATGAAGCGTGGTCGTGGCTTGAGTTGTATCGAGCCGGCAAGGACCGAACTGGTAAGAATCAGCGGGAGAGGCCTAAACCGCTCCAGATCCGAAAATCGCAACAAATCCGTTCGTGAAACAAGCTCAAGAAAGCAGAGCGGGGGGGTCAAATGGCCGCGGATAGGAAGGGGGCGCTGGCTGCAACGGCGAGTATCACGAGGTCGCAACAGGAGAGGGAACTGGTTGAATCAGACTCTGATGAGGACAGAGGCAGAACTGGAGAAGAACTATCGGAGGCGGAGAGTTCGAAGGGCCCTGCGGTCACCCCACAGACATCTGATGGACTCTTTAATGAGTAACTATTGTTTGGGATTGCTGATACGGTGATAAACTCTACTAGTGATTGAAGGGCTAGCAGGTATGGTGGTGCATAAGCAGTGTGGGATGGGAAGCGCGGGGCGAGGGCTCCGCCTGCCCTGGGTCGGTGATAACTCACCCCCTTGTGGCCCTCAAGGCCTTCTGTGGTGGCGACCACAGATTAGGCTGATGTGTGTTGTGTTACAGGTTTGGAACGGGGCTGAAACTGGGTTATTAGGCTCTGTCATGGGGAGTGGGGTTTGGGGAGTTTTTTCTACAGTTATTTTGGGGGGAAGCAACTGCAACGATGTGGGCAGCAACTGGTTGCACCTGAATTGGCTCAGTAAGGATTACCATGGGGACGTTACCTAATCTGAAATGCCTAACATGGAATGTCCGGGGACTATGAACAATGGTCAAACACCACAAAGTGCATGCTTACCTGGTGAGGTGGGGTGTCCAGATTGCAATGTTACAGGAAACTCACTTAACTAAACAAGAATGCACTGCACTACAGAAGAGGTGGCGGGGTCAGGTTTTTGGCACCACTTATTCAGCGTTCGCTAGAGGGGTGCTGATATGGGTAAGGGCGGGCATACCGTTCCAGGTTGTGAACCAGCTGGTGGACCCTGAGGGTAGATATGTGGTGGTGGAGGGGAGGTTATATGGCAGAGATGTGGTTTTATGCAGTGTATACGCCCCAAATGTTGATCAGGCTCACTTTTTTGATGGCCTCACGAGTTCACTGGCCTCCTTCCTGGCAGGCCCTATGATCCTGGGAGGGGACTTTAACTCGATCACTGATGTGGCACTGGATAGATCACACCCACCACTGGCTGATTCCCCGGTACGTAGGTTAGCCGCACATAGGAAGGATTGGCAAAAGAGGTGGGGATTGCTAGATGTATGGAGGGAGCAGCATCCCGTTAGTAGGGACTATTCTTTTTTCTCGGCCCTCCATGCGTTACACGTTAGGATCGATTCGGTCTTGTGTAGTGGCTCCCTGGCTGCCATGGTCACTCATACAGAATACATGACCAGGACCATCTCAGATCATAATCCCTTGCTGGTATTAATGCAGTGGCAACGTGCGAGATCAGCAGTCCCGACATGGCGGCTTAGGCCTGACACCTTAGAAGACTCTGTGTTTAGTGACGCAGTTCAACAGGGCATAGACCACTATTTTGTTGAAAACGAGGGTTCAGCCAATAATAGGTCTACTGAATGGGATGCGATGAAAGTGGTGGTGAGAGGAGTATGCATGGGCAGGTTCTCGAATGCACGAACGACAGTTTTGAATGCGCTTGCAAAGGCGGAGGAGGAACTAAGGGACTTGGAACGGCGTAGACCGGACCGACCGGACTTACAAGCCCGGTTATTAGAGGCTAAAGAGGTAGTGGCAACTGAAACGGAATGGCTGCGGAGTTATGATTATAGGCAATATGCCATTAAAGCACATGCCGAGAGGGATAAAGTAGGTACGCTACTTGCCAGGATTGACTAATCCGGAAATTAGAGGTTGCCCAATCATGAGCATAAAAACTGAGTCAGGAGAGATGGTGAGATCATCGTGATGATGAGACAGGCAGCGGTGATGGAGTGTTTTCGGTCATATTACGCGAAGCTGTATGAATGCCATCTGGAGGTGGAGGCATCGGAAATCAGGGCTTACCTGGAGTCAATACAGCTCCCAGTGCTAGATGATGACGATGCGAAGGAGCTGGGAGGGCCTATAACGCTAACCGAAATTAGGGTGGCCATTAAACACATGGCAAGGAACAAAACGCCTGGGGTAGATGGCCTGCCGATCGAATTCTATCAGAAATACGTAGATAGTTTAGCGCCCAGACTACTGGTGGTGTATGAGGAGGCTGGAAGACTAGGGTACTTGCCCAGATCAATGAGGGAGGCACTGGTAGTACCATTGCTGAAACCTGGTAGAGAGGCATCTGATGTGGCATCCTATAGGCCTCTGTCCATGTTGACTGTGGACTATAAGATTTTAAGCTGTATACTGGCCACCAGATTGGCTCCACACATGCCTAGATTGGTGCACGGGGATCAAGCAGGGTTCATCCCTACTAGGAACACGACACTAAACATACGCCGGTTAATTAGGATATTGGATGGTGCCGCGGACACGGACGGGGAACCAGCAGTCTTATCTGTGGATATTGAAAAAGCTTTCAATAGCTTGGAATGGGCATATCTAGAGGAGGTATTGGGAAAGTTTGGTATTGGCGAGGGGTTTGGTAGATGGACGAGAGTGTTGTATTCGTCGGCAACGGCGAGGGTGCGCCTGGGCGCCCTTGTATCTTCGGATTATCCGGTCTGATGGGGGACGAGACAGGGGTGTTCGCTGTCCCCGTTGCTGTTTGCACTAGCAGTAGAACCATTGGCGGTGCGAGCCAGGTCAGGAGTCATGTATCAGGGGATCGCACAGGGTGAGCAACTGCATTACATATCCCTATATGCGGACGATTTGTTGTTGTACTTGGCAGATGTGGAGCAGGCTCTAGTAGGAGCAATGGACATGTTATCTAGGTTTGGTCAGTTGTCGGGACTTCAGGTGAATTGGAAGAAAACTTGTATCTTTCCGCTTAGGGCAGACGCACAATGCCCCCCTCGTGAGTTGGGTGTGATCCGGGAACCATCTTGCTTCACATATTTGGGGGTCCTCGTCTACCATGAGGTCGTGAATCTGTTGGAAGGTAATATAGGGCGTTGTGTACGAGCACTGAGAGGTTGTGTATCCTTTTGGGCCTCCCTCCCTTTGTCAGTGCTGGGCCGAGTAGCACTGCTGAAAATGGTAGCGCTCCCAAGGTTGCTTTATTATTTCCACACACTGCCCATCTGGATTCCACAGCGGATCTTTAAAGACCTACGGATGTTGATAACGGACTTCCTCTGGGGTCACGGACGACGCAGCGTAGCATTGAACACCCTGCTTAGACCCAAGCTTGAAGAAGGGATGGCAGTCCCCGATTTTGAGCTGTACTACTTGGCGGCGCAGCTTCAGATTTTCACGCAGCACGTGGCCAGGGAATTTAGAGGGCCGGAACACGAACGAGGGAATGGTATACAACATCACGTCCTGTCTTACATAATCATGCAGCAGAAACTAGAGCTGAGGGGCCTCACTATAGAAGAAAAGACGCTCAGGTTGTGCTGGCACAGGAGTTTGAAGAGGGCAAAGAAGTCTCGGCCTTATGCTCCGGAGATACCACTGGGAATGTTGACTGCGCTGCCGCATGGAGGTGATTGGTCTCCGCCGTTGGATTGGGAGGAGTTGGGTTTACAGATGGTGGGAGATTTGTATGTGGATGGAATGTTGGTCCCCTTTCAGACGCTGCAGGAACAGTTTGGTCTGCCGGACGGGAGCTTCCTCTTGCACGCGGCAGTGGTGCGGCGATACAGAAACACTGGAAAGGGGGGCTCCTTGAGCCAGAAACGACCATGGCCTGCCAATATGTCGTGATGGCTGCAGGTACATTTAAAGCGGTGACCTGCCTACATAATAGGATGTTACATGAGGGGTTGGACCCGCTCCTGGGGTTGAAATCGAAATGGGAGGATAGTATAGGTAGGCCCATTCCGGACACGGTGTGGGGACATATTCTGAAGCGGACATGGAAGGGGACAAGGAATGCACGTTTCCAACAGGTGCACTTTTACATCCTGCATAGGGCTTACCTGACCCCGGAAAAGATCAAAAGGTACTTCAGGGTACATGAAGCGCTGTGCCTGAGGTGCCGGGCACCAGAGGTTGACAAAGATCACCTGTTGTGGGGCTGCCCGAAGATGGAGACGTATTGGCTAGAAGTAGGGGAACTCCTGAATGAGGTGACTGATTGGGAGGTGGATTTTGATATGGCGGCGTGTCTGTTGCTCTGGTTCCCACACACGAAGAACACAAAAGTGACGAGTAAATTCATTGATCTGGGGCTTATACTGGCACAAAGAGAAATTACTTGGCACTGGAAGTCTAAGGAGGGTCCTTCGGTGAGGAGATGGGTGAATGAACTGCTGAAATGGTCTGAATGTGAGAGTGTGCTCCGAATGAGACAGGCGGTCAAGATTGATAATGAAAAGAGCTTGGAGATGGCAAGGGCGTGGGAGACGATAGTCCAGGCGTTACGTGATCACATGGTGGAGGACGAAGAATAGATTACTTGTATACCTGGGCTCCATGAGGCTTGAGAGTGTAAAGGCATCACTCGATCTGTAGCGAGCTCCACAGCAATGTTAGCGACCCAGGCCCACATCATTAGCGGTTGCGGGGGGGGGGGGGAGAGGGGGTTCTTTGGGGAAGTGTTAGGCACCGAGGCCATGATCAGAGAGGCACTACAGCTGAACCTGGGGTTGGATATGTTCCACGCGTGCCAAGAGAGCTCAGACAGGCTGCTAGGGTATTATGGGGACACGCCAGACCGACACGATAGGCGTCCATTGGTGGACGAGTATGGGACCAGGATCACAAGTGCGAGGTCGCTTAGTTGGAATGTTAGAGAATGCTGGCTGGTGTAGGGGGGGGGGGTTGGGAGTTTAGGGGGTAAAATGCAGATACAGAATGATGCTATTGAGCAGTTATCCCTATGGGATGATCACTGTGATGTTCTTGCTGGAAGTATGGATTGATACGCCGCCCGGCCTCTGGGTTGTGGGGTAAATGGCTGTGTACGATACTCTGTTTACTTATCCATGCGTTGGGACACCATGAGTGTGCTGGTTGATCAATTATGTGTACTGGTTTCTAATTCTGCAATAAAAACAAAATAAAAAAAAAAAAAAAAAAAAAATCTCACCAAACAAAAACGACCCTGACATTCAAGAATGGTTCAAGGCCATCACAGAGTTAAACTGCACCCCTATCATTGTAGACTCTGCTAAATCACTTGGAATAACCCTTGACGGCAGCTTAAATATGTGTGGCCATATCAATTCAATGGCCAAAACTACCAGATTTCACCTGAGCTACCTACGAAAATTGAAACCCTTCCTCGACACTCCAGACCTAAAAATGGCAATCCAGGCACTAGTCATTTCCAGGCTAGAATATGGATGCTCCACCCTCACAGGTCTACCCAAGAGCTTGTTGGCCCCACTGAAAGCGTGCTTCAATGCCGCCACCAGACTCCTAACTGGTTCAAATAAATTCAACAGAATCTCTACCCACTTGAAAGCTCTAAAATGGCTTCCTCTCGAGGCCAGGATCAAACTTAAGCTGGCTTTCATCACCCACAAGGCTCTATACTCCAATTCCCCGGCATATCTGGCACAGAATCTCATGATATCCGGAGGAACCAGGAATTCCCAATCCGCCAGAGACCTTTTGCTCCAACCGACAAACTTGCGGAAAAAATAAAACATACAATCGGGCTTTCTCGGGGGCGCACCTAAAATCTGGAACTCACTCTCACCAGCCATCAGAAGATGTCCCTCTCCGGCTCGCTTAAAAAAGAGAGGCCAAATCTTTCCTAATGGGCAACTTCCTCCCCTAACGCTGGCATTACATGCACCACAGTGTCCCACTATCTCGGCATTATCCATGGTCTTCCTGGATGATACTCACCCACACTGAGTCTGTTGTTTTAAATGTTTCCTCCTGGGTTTTTTTCCCACAGGTATCCTGCGATTGAAAGTGCCTGCCTCTATGTACAATGTATCTCCCTGTTTTTATCCTAACTGTATCCTCCCCCCTTAAGTCCTTTGTTTACCTTCTATCTATCCTGTGAAATGCTCTGATACCCTCCGGGTCTTGTTCGCACTCTATAAAACTCTAAATAAATAACAAATAAAAATAAATAGGTGTAGCCAAAGGTCACTCATCATATATTGCAACAAAACTGGTAACAATAGGTCACAGACACCTTCTCTATCACGTCAGGTTAACCCTCTCAGGAAAATGCTGAGAAAATATCAGAACATGCATATTGTTCTGTGGTTTTAAATGCCTTAGCTCAGTGTAAGCGATAATTATTCCACATGTTAAATTCTAAACTCCTGGTATCAGATATTAACATGTGCGCTATTTATTCCATCGAGGGTCTAGGCTCTCATAATCAAAGCCTATGTATTAATGCATCAAGAGAGTAGAATCTCTCCGTTTTGCACAATGAAAATGTTTTCCCCATGGTGAAATCCCTTCCCATATTCCTTCATCACTTTTCAAGATATCAATCTAATGTTAGATTAAATTAAGCCGACTGGGAAAGCACTCGATATAAGTAATTCAAGATTTAGAATATCTTCAGTCTGAAGATAGCAAATGTTGAGGAACACTATGGGCAATATTCAAAAAGGCAAATTTACATGTGTAGACTTGTTGCAAGTAAAACGTATTAATACGCTTTTTAGTAACTTTACTATTTTGGCAATTCATCATTTACAAGTGTAGAGTTACTCACAAGTGTACACTTGCACGTCTCTTACCCTGAATTTGGGGGTTGTGGACAAATATATGAATGTAAAATTACTATGTGTCCGTTTTTTCACATATGCAGAGGTCTCCACCAGCAGGGCTAATATCTCCCTACGGTATTGTATAGTGAAAAGCAAAAAAGTTAATTTAACTTAAAAAAAGAATTTAAATATTAATGCAGATTAAATTAAATATGCTTTTTAAAAGCACAATAACATACAAAAAAGTATAGCATTATTAACTTAATTTTCAATTGATTGAATATTTCATTACAAAGTAAAAGTATTAAAACTTATGGGTATATTTAATTGAACTATAGTTACAATAATATTTACATTTAAAAAGTTTGTTTACATGTTTTATAACAAATATATAATTATATTTTTTATATGCTAATTTTTAAATAATAAATTAGGTTTATTTATATTTCAAAAAGTGAAAATCAGTTAATGTAATTTAACACTAGTTCCTATGGGATTTTATGTCCCGCGTTTATTTTCTAAGGGAGGGTTTTGCAATACCAGTGGCTTGTAATGTGTGGTGCCTGACTAGCTCCAATTCTGAGCAGAGTACATATACTACTGTTTTAGGTCCTTTTTGCCTGTAGTAACCTTAGAATTCAAAAACATTGCAAAAGCAAAAGCCTGCATCAGGTTTTCTTCTATAAAGCACTGAAAATTTGAAACAACTTATCAGATGTAAGAATCAATCCACATTCGCTAGCATTCAGGGAAGTCTTAAAAACCCACCATGCAGTAATCACTACTTAACTGAGACTACTGCCCCACTTCTCCTTACGCTCACATTCCTTGGCTATTTTTCCTTTTTATTGTCTGGCTTGACAGTGCAATTGTCACCAGAAATGTATGTGAGAATCACCGGGAGAGGGACTTTGGCTCCGCCCACATGCTGGGAACCAGGAGTACATGTTTTGATTGAGCAGAAGTTATGTGCATCTACAAAAAATACTTGCCCTCCACACAGCAGTAATCATTTTGCTTATTTATCCAGCTGTCTGAGCTTGAATTTTTAGGGGTACGCACATAACATTGTAATGCTATTACATAGGCTTAGATAACCAGATAATGTATAGTGCTTTTTTTCTGGCAGCAGCACAGATGGCAGGAGAGCAGTCATTAACTTACAAGGATGTTTAGCTCTGGTTGTACAGTGCAACTGTCACCTGGCCTTTTACCCTACAACGATCTTATGTTATAGTTTTTTGCTCCTACACAAATGCATATGCATTGCCATGCTGTTTACTTGTAATGCTTCACATTACCATACAACATTCCTTTAAAGCCAGACATATAGACAATGCCAGTGCTTGTTATTCTTTCTAATGTTGTATTTTCCTTGTTCTTTGAGAAGCATTTTGCTGGCCAATTGACTGGATCTGCAAGTATAATAAATAACTAATTTAATAAATAAATTAATATTGAGCTAGGTCTACATCATTCACCTTCACAGAAGCATACCGTTTTATAGATGACAATACAAATAAGGTAACTGATATGAAAGCCTCATTAACGGCTTGAATTTGAAATCTGCCTTACCTCAACACCGGTAAACCGGTTGTAAATGAAAAGGGTAAACATACTTTGAGGTTGCCCTTGCTTTGCATATCCCCTTTTGAACTATGTATCCGATTCAGAACAGCCATAATTGGCAGCGGGTGTGATTGCGCTGATGACATTGAAATATAGTTAGATTAGTGAAATGTTAATTAAGACTGTGAGATGTAAGAAATGTGCCAGTAGAGCAGGATGCAAAATTTGTAAACTTCATAAAAAGTCCCATTACTTAGCTTTGTGTCATTTCTTGCTAGCAGGAAGCCACTTCAAGCAGAAAATGTCTTGCTGAGATGCATTTTATGCTGAAACCAGCTTCGTGCTGATATTTCACATGATGTTTGTACTTGCAGGTTGCCCTTGCATGAACTTTTCTCTGGAGATACTAGTAAACTTTCTTTCACACCACTCACATAATTTGACATATTTTTGTGTGAAATTTAATGAAACTTCTTAAAAAATAGTTGGTAATTTTACATATACAACTAAGCATTGATGGTCACAGTTTCCCATCACTTGACTGGCTTACTAATATTTTGGACTGAAAGTACGAGGAAAAGGGAGCAGTCTTGACTCCATGGCTAAATACACACAAACACACACACACAGACACACTCACTCTCTCTCACTCGCTAACTCTCTCACTTACTTACCTCCTAAATGGTGTTCTAAACATCCTTGGTAATCTGTTTACAAAGATTTGGGGCAGATTTACACTTTATTAAAGTGTAAGGCTTATCCCATTGATATAAAAAATGTTTCATATGTCTGTAGTCCGGAAGAGACATTTAGGTTTACTTTCTTCATTTTTAAATGCCTAGCACTTATAGTGCCAGCTTGCTGGTCTGTTAATTGAAACACCCAGTTCAGTTCATGAAGCTTTATTCGGTTCATAAAAAATAATGACCATAAAAGCACAACAAACATGCAACAGGATAAAAATACAAGCAATGATTAAAAGGTCATACTTTTCCTAAAAGTCATAGATTTACAAATAAAACTGGCAGTATAAAAACATATGTCGGGGCAGTCCAAATTATACAACAAACACATTGCATCCTCCACACTAAAAACACCATACTTGAGAAATATTGGTTTTAAAAAGGATATCCTAACATTCTTGAACAGGGTGCAAATGAGCATAATGGAAAGGGGTGACCACTCGGTCCCCCCGAACGTATGGTAGGGGGCCCGGATCCCCCCGGGAAACCATTTTTGGCGGGGGGCGTGTCTCGGCTGGTATGCCCGAAGCGGCGTAGCCGGGGCGCGCCTTTTCCCGCCCAAGAAGGGTTGTCCTAGACACCTACACCGTGGCCACGCCCCGTAGGCGTACCGGAGGAGGGTACACGCCCTCCCGAAGAGGAATAAAAGGAGCAACAATCTGAAGAAGCATCCTCTTGTTCCTGTGCTTGGAACCTGCACCCTCTCGTTGCACGTGAGCCCTCGACGGAGCAAGGAGCAATTTTGAGAACTTGTAATTTTTGTTCTTCTTTTTCAGCATCTCCCACCTTTGGATCCAGGACCTTGTTGCGCAGCTAGGACCGAATATCCCACAACGATGCCTGGCAAGAGGCCCGGAAAGAAGGCAGGGACCGAACAGATGCTTCGCATGTTGATGAAGGATATGGCGAGCATGAAAAAACAGATGGCGGCAATGAATAATACGGGCAGACCGAAGAAGGTCATCGGGCCAGCATTGCCGGGAGTAGTCCCCGCGGGGAGAGGTAAAAGGGCTAGGAATAGGGCGTTAGGGGGGGAGGCCCCGGTTCCCGAGTCACCCCCGACGAGCCCGGTTATTCCGATGGAGGCCCCGGTCCCGATGCCGGACGCGGGCCAACCAATCCCCGTTGTAGTTACGCTTACTAAAGGGGAGGACATGCCTCCGGAATTGGCCGCCCAGTTAGCCGCATGGCTCGGCAAAAGTACAGAGGGTACGACGGCGCCAGGAGACACGGCCGAGGAGGCCAGGCTACTAATGAAGCAGTTGCGGCAATCGCGAGATGCCGCAAGGGCGAATCTCCCTCTTGTCCCCTCACAGGTTCCTTCAGTACGACCGGCGTCTGGCGTTGGAAAAACAGCAGGACCAGCGGTGGATTTGGGTAAGCAGCCATTGCCAATGGCAGGGGAAGGGGTGTTGCCTTCAAGAAGGGAAAAAGTGGTCCAACATATTCCGCTGGCCACGAAGGAATTGATTTGGGCTGATAAATATGTGAATATGTTTTCTCTCCTGACTGATCATCACGAGGTGGAGTATGTTAAATCTCAGAAGGATTTATGGCACCCGAGTGTGGGCGTGCGAAAATGGCGCGTTTCAGGGTTGATGAGACAATCTCAAATTGGGCCAGGGCATTTGCAATGTTTACAGCAGTCATGGGGGAACGTAGGCCCGAGGTTTTGTCGGAATTAGCCTGTTATCAGACACGTATAATGGAGTTCTATGACACGTATGAGGGTGATGTATGGATGGGTTATGAAAGTAAGTTTCGTAAGGCCAAGGAGCACGATTCATCTCTGACGTGGGATTGTCTCGACTCCATATCTTGGCAGAAGCAGCTCATGCCGGGCGCGACGAAGTCGTCCTCGCTTGGCGGGAATAGGTCGGCGCCCTCCCGCCATCAATCGGCGGCGCCCTTTCGGACAGGCCCCGCAGTTGATCACCAACCGAGGAACGTTGGGAATAGGGGTAGAAAAGGGGTTTGTTGGAACTTTCATAGAGGCAAGTGCACGAGGCCACAAGGGACATGTAAGTTCAGGCATGAGTGTGCGGGGTGCGGACACTCTTCACACCCCGAGACTTCGTGTAGAGCCAAAAATAGTGACACAGGGGGTAAGGGAGGGGCCAAACAGGTCTAATGTTGACCACGGGGCTTCGCTACCTACCCCCGTAGATATCATGGCAATGATCCCCTGGCTAAATGAATACCCTGATCATGTCTCCGCCGGGGTGTTGCGGGACGGTTTCTCGTATGGTTTCCACATCCCGGTGGGGGATTTTCGGGGGGAAGCACTGTGTAAAAACCAACTGTCGGTCCAGCAGAATACGGACGTGGTGGAAACTAAGATTGCAAAGGAGGTTGCCCGTGGCCGGGTGGCCGGCCCATATAGGCAACCGCCAGTTGCTAATTTTGTATGTTCACCGCTGGGAGTAGTCCCCAAGAAGGACCCGGGTGAGTTTAGGTTAATTCACAACTTGTCGGCTCCCAGGGGTCTATCGGTGAACGATGCGATTGACCCAGGAGTTTGTTCGGTGCGGTACGCATCCTTTGATGAGGCCGTCGCCATGTTGAATCGCCTGGGCCCCGGTGCGCTGATGGCTAAATCAGATATTGAATCAGCGTTCCGGTTGCTCCCGGTACACCCTCAGGATCAGCGTCTGTTAGGTTTCATGTTCCAAGGACGCTACTATATGGATAGATGTATGCCAATGGGTTGCTCCATCTCTTGTGCGTATTTTGAGAAATTCAGTTGTTTTCAGCAATGGGTGTTTACCAGAGCTACGGGCTATACACAGGTGATGCATTACCATAATAATTTTTTTCTTGGGGCCATCCGGTGACACAGAATGTGCACGGGCTTTATTGGAATTTTGCAATCTCATGAAGCGGTTCGGCGTGCCATTGGCACCAGGGAAGACGGTGGGGCCATCTACTTCACTCGAGTTTCTTGGAATTGAGCTCGATTCAGTGGAGGGATGCTTCCGTTTGCCCAGGGACAAAGTAATGAAATTCAGGGCCTCTCTAGAATTGTGCATTAGCAAAGAGAAAGTAACTCTCCATCAGTTGCAACAAGCAGTGGGCCAGCTTAACTTTGCCCTTAGAGTAATGCCAATGGCCCACCCCTTTTCCCGCTCTATTGCACAAGCCATGGTCGGTCTCAAAGAAGGACATCACCGCACGAGACTGTCTGCAGAGGTTCGCCAGGATATGCGCATATGGTTGGCATTTCTGGCGGATTTCAACGGTCGAGTGGTGTGGAGCAAGCCACCAGCATCCTCGGACGAGCTGGGTTTGTGGACCGATTCGGCAGGGAGCGTTGGATTTGGCGCCATCTTTGGTACTCGATGGTCGGCGCAAACATGGCCGACGTGGTGGCACACCAGTGGGCTCACAGGTAACATTGGGTTTCTTGAGTTGTTCCCCATTTTTGTGGCTCTGAAGGCATGGCCGGATGAGTTTCGTGACCGCTCAGTGGTGTTTTGGTCCGACAACATGACCGTAGTTGAATGCATAAATAAGCAGGCAGCACGCTGCAAGTGGATATTGAGATTATTGAAGGAAATTGTACTACTTTGCATGAGTCTGAACGTGCAGTTTAGGGCGAGGCACGTGCCGGGTGTGTTGAATCATGCGGCTGATGCGCTCTCTCGTGCCCACATGCAGGCCTTCAGGGGTTATCTACCCTCCGTGGACCTAGTGGTGGCACCATTCCCCGAAGCTCTCTGGTTGCTCGGTGCCCCGGATTACAGGACCTCGTGGGAGCAAGCCTAGCCCCCAGGACAAGGAAAGCGTACGAAGGAGCGTTTCGTTCCTATTGTGCATTTTTGGGTCCAGCAGGAGGGGATAACTGGGGTCAGGAGGAGTATGTCCTGAAGTTTTTAGTAGCACTCCATAAGGTGGGCCGATCAGCAGCGACGGCTAATACGCACCGGGCCGCCATTGCATTCATGGCGCAGGCGCATGGCATCAAGGACCCCACATCGTCCTTTTTAGTAAGAAAGGCACTGCGTGGGTGGCAACGCCTCGAGGGTCATAGAGTAGACGAAAGGAGCCCTATTGGGTTAAAAGTGTTGTCCCTGTTGATGTCGGTACTCCCCGCGATATGTTCCTCCCAGTCTGAGGCAGTGCTATTTCGGGCCGCTTTCGCATTAGCATTCCATGGGGCTATGCGGGTGAGCGGGCTGGTTGCAAAAAATAAGAAGGATATGGGGGGAGGTCTGTGTCGAGAACACATCCTGATCAAGGCTGATTCAATGTTGATCACGATAGCCAGGTCTAAAACCGATCAGGGTGCGATGGGGGACAGTATTGTTGTTCAGCGCATACGAGGGTCCCCCATGTGCCCAGTACAATGCGTTGAGGTATATTTAGCGCAAAGGGCGGTAGCATGGGGGGGAAGCTTGCTGAGACACACTGACGCCACCCCACTGACAAGGTTTCAGTTTCAGCGGGTGTTCACTATGGCAATCGCTGCAGCGGGTTTGGACCCGGGCGATTTTGGGACCCATTCCTTTAGGATAGGGGCTGCTACAGAAGCTACAGCCAGGGGTCAGAGTGTGGAAATGGTGAAACGATTGGGACGATGGTCTTCGAACTGTTATAAAAGATATGTGCGATTGCACATGTTGTGAAGCCAATGTCATGCACTCACGCTTCTTGTTTTGTTTGGTTTACAGTTTCGCGAGCATGCGATGCGGGGTGGACTGTGCAGTCGACCCGACACCTGGGGATCAGCGGTCAAAGACCAACGGCTGAGGAGAGAGTGGTGTGGGTCGTGGGCCACTCATACGTGAGGCGTGCCGGGGACGTATTCAAAGCAGGTGACATGATTCACGCAGCTGGGGAATACGGGTACAGGGTGACCTTCCATGGAAGGGGCGGGCTCTGTATTGACCAGTTTCAATGTTTTGTGGAGGGACTGTTAGGGCGGACAAGGTCACCGCCGTCTATAATCATAGTACACCTGGGGGGCAATGATTTGGTGACGCTCGGTCGGCGGGTACTCCTCGAGCAGGTTCTATCCACTGTTAGCTGGTTGGCGGGAAGGATCCCGGGGTGCACGATAGCATGGTCTCACATTATTCCCAGAAAGGTGTGGCGGGGGGCCCTCTCTGTGGCAGCTTTGAATCGTTCAGTAAAGAAAGTCAATAACAAGCTTGGTAGGTTGTTTCGTTCGGAACAGTTGCACAGTATTCCGCATGGATGTATTCGGGGGGATCACATGTATCTCGAAGATGGGGTCCATTTGTCCCGGGAGGGGAATGTCTTACTCATAGGAGACTTCATGGCATGGTTAAGGGTTTGTAAAGCATGACCTTTAGTAGGAGTTTGTGGGGGGGCCGGATAGCCGGTCAACTATCCGGCCTGTGGCGGTAAGGTCATGATCGGTGAGCAGTGATTTCAAGGTCCCTAGAGGAGGGGCGCCACCCATTATGGATGGGAGCGCCCGGGGGGAGGCGGCCATTGGCCCCTCACACGGGGAGGCGGCACCCACTAAGTATGGGGTCGCCGAAGGGAAGGCGGTCATAGGCCCCTCCCAGGGGAGGAGGCGGCTCGATGCCCCTCCTAGGAATTTCCCGGGGCCAGGATATCCGCGACGGCGGATGTGATGAACAGTGTGGGGTGGGAGGGGGGTCCACGCTACCTTCTAGACACCTCACACGAGTCCTCGGACGACCACTCGGATGGCGTCGAGTTAAATAAAGGGCCCCCGCTAAGGCAAGGGAAATTGGAAGTTGGCACAGAGGTACAGTCCTCTGTGCGCCCGCCCCTCACACCGTGAGGGGGGAGTTCTGGTAGTAGGGATCTGACACCGGTTAAGACCTTGCCGTTGGCCCGTAATGTTAGGATGTACAATTTTTATTTAGAAAGTATGCATTTGCAGGATGTTTAGACTCTGCTAGGAGAACCTTTGTATTAGAGATTTGTTAAGGTTAGCCAATAAACGTGTCTGCATCGGAATGTTATAAATGGAAAATTGTACATGATATGAAACGTTTATTTTAATGTTTTAATTTTGTTTCATATTTTAATAAATACGGCCGGGAGGGTAACTCCCTCCCGCCTTCCAAAAGTCAGAGCTGTGTCCGTCTTCCCATCCTTGAGGATTGTGTTGGGAGGGGGTGACAGGCATCCCGGCCATATGGAAAGGGGTGACCACTCGGTCCCCCCGAACGTATGGTAGGGGGCCCGGATCCCCCCCGGGAAACCATTTTTGGCGGGGGGCGTGTCTCGGCTGGTATGCCCGAAGCGGCGTAGCCGGGGCGTGCCTTTTCCCGCCCAAGAAGGGTTGTCCTAGACACCTACACCGTGGCCACGCCCCGTAGGCGTACCGGAGGAGGGTACACGCCCTCCCGAAGAGGAATAAAAGGAGCAAAAATCCGAAGAAGCATCCTCTTGTTCCTGTGCTTGGAAGCTGCACCCTCTCGTTGCACGTGAGCCCTCGACGGAGCAAGGAGCAATTTTGACCCACCCTCCAGCCCCTTATGGCAACGTTAGTAGTGCAATAAAAAATTGATTTGCTTTGATAGTATCCTTTTTTGGTTGTAGTGGTTATTAAAGATGTTGCTGTTTCATTGCAATAAAAAGATTTGCTTCATAACATTTTCTCCCCCAGTGCAGCGGAGTATCATAGTCTAATTGTGAAATGCGTTGAATAAATATTAGAATGTTAAGTTATTCGCTTTTCTTCAATAGATTCATAAAAACGTCGTATTTATTTTGGTCGGGCGGTAAGGTCATGATCGGTGAGCAGTGATTTCAAGGTCCCTAGAGGAGGGGCGCCACCCATTATGGATGGGAGCGCCCGGGGGGAGGCGGCCATTGGCCCCTCACACGGGGAGGCGGCACCCACTAAGTATGGGGTCGCCGAAGGGAAGGCGGTCATAGGCCCCTCCCAGGGGAGGAGGCGGCTCGATGCCCCTCCTAGGAATTTCCCGGGGCCAGGATATCCGCGACGGCGGATGTGATGAACAGTGTGGGGTGGGAGGGGGGTCCACGCTACCTTCTAGACACCTCACACGAGTCCTCGGACGACCACTAGGATGGCGTCGAGTTAAATAAAGGGCCCCCGCTAAGACAAGGGAAATTGGAAGTTGGCACAGAGGTACAGTCCTCTGTGCGCCCGCCCCTCACACTGTGAGGGGGGAGTTCTGGTAGTAGGGATCTGACACCGGTTAAGACCTTGCCGTTGGCCCGTAATGTTATGATGTACAATTTTTATTTAGAAAGTATGCATTTGCAGGATGTTTAGACTCTGCTAGGAGAACCTTTGTATTAGAGATTTGTTAAGGTTAGCCAATAAACGTGTCTGCATCGGAGTGTTATAAATGAAAAATTGTACATGATATGAAACGTTTATTTTAATGTTTTAATTTTGTTTCATATTTTAATAAATACGGCCGGGAGGGTAACTCCCTCCCGCCTTCCAAAAGTCAGAGCTGTGTCCGTCTTCCCATCCTTGGGGATTGTGTTGGGAGGGGGTGACAGGCATCCCGGCCATAAGTGCATTGTGCTTTGTTTCGAATGCCCATCGCAGGGGCAGGGGCCAACCGGATGCTTTTTTGGATGTGGGAAGGCGACCAGTACATGAGCAGTTCCAACTCTTAGTCTAGTCAGTACAAATCTATGCGCAGGCTTAGTTACCACGCTCAGGTAATTCTGGAATCCCTCAGTAACAATATATTTATTATAAGCATTAACAGTAACGAGAGAATTACTTACAGCTGAGTGTTTATGGGCTCTGTAAGACTTAAAAGAGTTTCTGTTTCTGGGGAGACAGTTATCTAGCAACAAATTAATACCAAAGATACTTTTGTAGCAATCTATAACATATTTAAGCCATGGTATCTGCAAACAATTGTCTAATCCAAGGCAGTCCCTAATTACAAGTTGATTAAACTCAGTCTCTTCCTTGAGCCAAATGGCTCGGTAAAGCAATAGAGGCCTAAGTAAAGCAAGTTCGCTCAGGTAGGAGACCCCAACCTCTTTGTGAATCAACTCTGTTGGGGCAGATTTAGGGAGGCACAATAATTTCTTAAGGAAGTTATTTTCTTCTATCTGCAAACGTTCAATATTGCAGTAACCCCAGAGCCCCGCCCCATAAAGGGCAATGGATACACTACGTGCCTTATAGATTTCCATCATATCCTTGATACGCCTATCCCCCAGCTTAGACGCAAATTTAAAAATGCCATAAGAACTTTTGCTCATTTTAGTTCGAACATTCGTTAGTTCTTGCCTCCAGCTGCCATCACTAGTGAAAGTTACCCCCAGGTAGCAGAAACTATTCACATGCTGTACTTTATCCCCATTTATAAAAAAGGAATGGCTTTTACCCGCATTTGTTCCACAGGTCATTGTAAGGGTTTTATTCTTATTGATCAACAGTCTCCTGCTCCCAATAAATTCGGTGAACTTGTCCATCAGATGCTGCAGACCAACAGGTGTCCGTGACAGGAGCACCGCGTCGTCTGCATACAGCAGAACTGGGACACTGTCCGAGGCAACCTGTGGAGCATCAGCCTTGACAGTATTCAGGGCGGCTTCAACCCCATTAACGAAAAGGGTAAACAACAGGGGCGCAAGGACGCACCCTTGCCTAATTCCCCGTTTCACATTAAAATTACTAGTGCACTCCCCACTAACACCATACCTGACGCATGTTTGTAACTTGCTATATAGACTGGCAAGGAAAAAAATAATTTCTTCAGGGGCACCCATATCTAGCAAAACTGACCACAGACGTGAATGATTGAGTAAATCAAAAGCACTGCTTAGGTCAGCATAGCAAAGATAAATATTACCGGGCTTAGCTCTAGTGTACTTGCCAATCAATAGTTCTAGATTCAGGCACTGATCTAGGGTCCCTCTTCTCTTCCTGAATCCATATTGGGAGTTGGCAAGGATCCCGTTCTCATCCGCCCACACTTCTAGTCTGGAAAGCAGTACTCTGCTCATGATTTTTACTGATGAATCGTGCAGGCTAATTGGCCGGTAGTTGCAGGCTAGTGTTTTGTCCCCCTTTTTATAAATAGGGACAATAATGGAGTCACCCCAGGTTGGTGGAATCATGGTAGTTACCGCAGCATTGAGTGCCAAGGTAAGTATTGGTCCCGAAAGCTATGGTTGAGCCCTGTATACATCTATCGGGACTCCATCTGGCCCCGGGGCCTTCCCCCCTTACTAGTTTTAATACTAATCTCCACCTTCCCCAGGGAGATATCTAGAGGCACCACGGGCCATAGCATATGCTCATTGGACGTCAGAGTGTTATCTTGAAAGATCGCGGAGAAATGGTTCACCCAGTCCTCACTGCCCACATTAGAGGAAAGATGGGGGACTTTGTCGTCTTGAAGGAAAGAGGAGTTAACAGTGGAACAAAACAGGCGACTATCGGCAGTCTCTGCTGCCTGGCTAAGGTGATCCCTGGCTTCCTGCCGTAACTCCTTCTTTCTTTTGGATAACGCCATTTTGTAATCAATTCTCAGAAGTCTGACTCTATCCTTATCCCTAGGGGTGTGGGCTAGAGCATGTTTAAGTTGCGAGAGAAGGGATGTACAGGCATGGTCAAACGATCCAATCCCTTTCCGTCCTCTACCCGATTTATTCCCCGTGAAGATGTTGTTAATGACATTATTAATGTTAAGAAAATGAGTCATAACATGAACAGACGGGCAACCTGGAGACAAAATAATATTAATGTCCGTCAGGCATTTATTTATGATTATGGGTTCTACTGTAGCTGAGTTTTCCCCTTTCCATCTCAGCCTAGTCCCGTTGGTCCTATGTGGCTCTATGTTGGCCAGCACTCTAGTGGGCAGTTCAGTTCTACACTTCAACGTAGTAATATGCATGGTAACACAATTGTGGTCACTCAAAGATGATGTATCCCTTACTTTAATTAAGCAGTGAGGTACCAAACTAGATGAAACCATGATGTGGTCGATAGTGCAGCCCGCATTCCGTCCAGTAAAGGTGGGGATAGAACACTCACTACCCTCCTGTACAGTACTCATTAGCTCTAGATCATACGAAGCCATGACGCTATTGATTGACTCTCTGTAGGCATTATGAGGGAAATGCAACATACTCTCCCCGCTATTAGTTAGGATCCCACAAACCCTGGAAGAGGATAAACTACAAACTGTTAAATTAAAATCCCCCAGCCAAATGTAAGTAAAAGTGCATTTTGCTTCGCTTACCAGCTTCATGAGGGCACAGGATAACTCATCTATCACTTTGTGCCGGGAATTATTAAAAATATTGTTGTAAAAATTTATTAAAAGCACATCAGTGCCATCCAGTATATGTACCCAAAGTATTTGTGAGTGTGGTTCAACTAACAAATGTTTAACCATAGTCAACTTTAAGTCTACTGAAATGAGAAAAAGTAGTCCTCCCTTTGCCCTGCCATGCCTAGTTTCAGAGGCTTATAGGCTATAGCATGTATACCCTTCAAGGCTAGGTTTGTCAACACACCACGTCTCTTGTAAGCATAAGATGTCATAAGACCTAACAATGCCATCCCACTCCATTTCATGTACTTTAGATGCCCATCCGGCAATATTCCAGCTGGCAATAGAAATCCCCACAGTATGATGATTGTTGGCAATACCATGGACATTGTTAGTACTATTACCCCTGACACTTCGGTCAGCCACAGGCCCATCTATATGCCTACCTGCAACATTCACCGGTTCTTCAACAATCTCATTCACACAGTAAACTGCAGTCCCGCTACTCAAGTTACCCATGGTGGCAGTAGATGGACTCTTAATAGCCACTCTCTCCTCACTTTGATTATTTGATTTGGTGCTCAAGGTAACGTCCCTCTAGGTCCCAGGACCTATCTGATGTCAATCGTTCTGGTACAAGAAACTCAGGGACTGGTACCTGTTCTGGACTGGGACTTGGTAAACCATCCCATGGATAGATGGGAAAAAACTATCACAGTTGGGTACGAAATTAGGGGTAGGTGGGGAAAAACTATCACCATTGGGGAGAGGGTTCAATATGGGCATGGGCAGGATAGATCTGCCACCATTGAATACATGGTTAGGGGTAGGTAGCAAAAATCTATCACCATTAGGTACAAAGTTAGGGGTGAGGGCCCTATCTCTGTAATTGGCGGGAGGTAACTTATTAAGGTGATTATAAAAGTAGCCCAAAGGACGTGCGGTTACATCAGTCTCAAGCTGTGTTAAAGCAGCAGCTCTAAGTAAGACCGCCGCAACGTGTTGGGGGTGTTTGAAGTTGACGATCACACAGTCACCCCCGCAGGTCTTCCTAGTGTTGCCGATCCAGTTGACCCTTCTGGTAGATAAAATTTGATCTGAATAGTTAACTGGAAATCCACAGTGTCGATTTAGCCATGAAACTGTTTTGTTTTTTAAGGAGTCCCGCGACTCTTGAAGAGGTATAGCCTGGCTAAAAGAGGAAACATTAGTTAGAACCACAACATATGGTACGCACTCCGGGAAAAGGTCTACTGAGCGATTATTTATGCTAGCAGAGACCCCTGCAGACCCAGCGACAGCTGCTGGTACGCCTGGTGTCTGCGCTGCCCTAACTCTATTAGAAGTTGGTAATGTGCTTTTACCAGCAGTTGTCCGTGCAAACCCTGCAGCTGCAACCGGAACTGCCGGAACCTGCACAGGCCGACCCTTATTGCAAGCTGGTAATGAATTCGGACTGGTCAGTACAGATGGCGCCTGCAGGGTTTGTCTTCCCACTTCGAAACCGGGGGTAACAGTGTTCGTGTGGCAGGACCTCCCCTTAGCTGGCTTAGGGGCAGATTGATTACATGTGGCAACTCTATTGGGTAGTACAGGATTAACTATCTTGGCTACATGCTGATCTAACAGGGACCCCAATCTCAATACTTCTGCAGATAGTACATCAATCTTAACAAGTAATGGCTCCACAACCGACTTCAGTTTACCATCAATACAACCCACTAATAAATCAAATTGGTCAATATTAATAGTAACACAGTTGTCCTTAGTAAGAGTCCCTTTGTCACAGACATTATCTTTGGGGATAGAGTCCTTTTTCTTCCCAGTCGAGTGACTTCCCCGCTTAATAATAGGTTTCCTACATGCTCTCATGGATCGTGTAGCCCTTGTGCATTGTTGCGGAGTACCATCTGGGATTTCAAGTTGGTCTTCCACTGCGATAGAATCATCTACAACCACTACGGCAATAGTTCCAACATTACCGCTGGTGTCATTGGTCTCAACTGTCGCACTAGTGACAGTGTTGCCCTTAATGGCAGGGTCCGATGATAGATCAAGGGGAAAATCAGGTAAATTGACTTGTCCTAAGGATTTTCTTCTATCGCTGTTAATTCTACTGACGACTTTAAGCAGGTAGTTATCCGTTAAGGTAGTTTGAATGGACATAGTTAGTAGCAGGTTGGTAGTGCAGGCAGTGTACAGAGGGTCAGGAAAGCGCAAACCACACGACCCCCGCTGGCTACTTAGTAACCAAAGTCAATCCTTTAGGTGTGAATTTACATATACTCACAGTTGCAGCCAAGGGGGGTGGCCCGTCCCGTCCTCCGTCGTCCCCGGACGGCCAGAGACAAGCCCGCCCTTGACCCGGGCTTCACCCGGGCGCTCCCATGCGCGACTCGCGGGGCTCACGGGCACAGTCTGCTTTGTAGCGCATCCGGGCGCTCTGAACACGCATCACGGGCGCGCCGCCCCGAGGCTGCTGGGGCTGGTAGTTGTGAGGGGGTCTCACGGCGCTCCCTCTCTGCCCGACTTCACTGCCGTTCCCCTCACGGCTGATAACAGGTGTGTTGCTGGTCCCAGCATGTATTCAAAGTGTGTGGCTCATGGCATGGCATGTTAAGAAGGAAAAAACAGGGCGCGGGCTGACAAGAAAGCAGGTGAGGAGGGGATTTGGAAACGGAGATCGATAAGGCAGAGCAAGGGCAGAATTCCCGGTACCTCCTCAGCTATCAAGCTGTAGGACGTCGTTCCGTTGTCTCATCCGTAATCCCAAAATCCTGCAGTTCGTTCTGGATCTCGGCAGCTTGCAGTTTTCCGTAGTGAAGAGCGGAGTGGAGAAAATGCAGCCTTTAATTGGCCATTAGTCAGCAGCGAAGCAGAAAGCCAGCGTCTCGGCCGGCGTTACCTTCGTGGGCGGGGCCTCAGCACCCATTTGCAACAGATAATTTGCCAGGCGGTGTGCTTCAAACTTCTTCTTATAAGGAGTGTTGTGTAGTTCCTATATATCCTGTACAGTATCTGCGCGTTCTGATAACATAAACTGTGGGTTTGGTGGCAGACTGGTTCCAAGCACCCCCACCGGATAAGCCTGTTTGTATTAACTAGCTCACAGTGCCACTAGAATCTCCTCTTATCGGGAGGGAATAGTTTCTGGCAACCTCAGAACATGACAACCCTGATCCCTCAGAATCGTAGAAACAATATACTACTTTTCCCTCAGTCACTCGTGCTCACTCAGTGGGTCTCAGAGAAAGAGATACACAGAATAAACAGACTGGCCATTTCAATAAGGATTTATTGAACAGTTGTTATTCTAGTGTAAAATAGATTTGCTGTAACAACTATTAGACAGAAGCAGAGATATATGATTAGCAGTACTACGAAAGTAACGGGATGGTATAGTTCTACAGTTTTGCAGTAATCAGGAATATATTCAAGTACATAAAACACATGATAAGAAAGTGCGAACTCGTACAATGTCTCCCTAACTAGATGTACCTAAATCTACCTTACATCGGTGTAGGTGTTATGCGTTATGTCCCGAATCCCTCTAAGGTCTAGTCAACACCATTACCTGAGTAAGGAGAGAATATGGGACCCCGTCCTGGTCTCGATTTGGACATCCGCAAGGGATGTTAGACCACTGCTAGCTGGAGCGTCCACATGCAGAAACCTTAGCATCTCTGGTCAGTGTGTCAGCCGGGAAGTCACGGTCTCCTCTGTCTGTCTAAGCAACACATGATGTATATATACCCACAGGTCTCCCCAGGGGACCTACCTTGATGTGTTACTGTGTCGGCCTAAAGGATGACGTTGGGCTTGAACATGGATATTATACAGGAGATGTTTATCCTGCTGTGAGACCTGCTGTGCTTCCAAGAAGCCTCATGCATAATGTATGAGTATTGAATCAGGATAAAACCTGCGTTCTGAATGCAGTGTTGTATCTAGGTAAAAGGTCAGTCCCAATGAACCGTTATGTATGAAATGTAGGGAATGATATAGGTGAAAGGTTGCAGTGTTACCTGTGCCTCTACAGGGTACCTATATGGAATATAACAGGAGAGCATAACATTGGCCTCCAAAGCCCCTGGGGTGAGGGTGGGGCAGGCTTATCCATACTGGAGATGGTCCCCTTAGCCCCCACTGTTGTGAGTGTGGGAGGCCCCTTGATCATATCTTGCAGGGGGCCCCTCACGTTTTGTTATACCACTGCTTATAATACTCAAATGTGTTCTGAGTCATGACGCGGGCCGGGGAGGTGAAACCAGACCAGATAGGAGCCCACAGGGAAACCTCTATCAGTGGCATGACCACTGAAAGTTCCAGGTGTCAATGCCAGCGAAAAGGTCACACAACAATTAGGTGAGTCCTTTGAAATTGACAAATCACCCAATGATCGTAGGAGGGTTGGGTGCTAGGAGGATCAAAGGGATGGCAGGGACCAACCTTGACCACAATCGGATCTTGTCTCATCGATGTGGAAGGAATGTTGCTGGTTCGTCACCTGAATGGACATCACTAGAAAGAGCAGCCCATTGGGACTCTCAAGAGGATGCTCGAGAGGATGCTGGGCTCAGTGTCCCGGAGGACAAAGCAGTGATGCCGGCAGGACACTGACAGGGGGTTGGAACATGGAGTAATCACAAAAGAAAGGCCAGGGTGATGAAGCACACACTTTAGGACTGCAGTGGGCCTGATTTAGCGCCTGCAGTGCTGCATTGCAGCAGGAACACAGTCAGTGGTAGCAGCACCATAGTCAAAAGAGCAAGGCAGCCACGATTGAACGCACACAGCGGCAGCAGCGCTAAAGCTCAATGGATCGAGGAAGCCGTGACGGGGCAAGCACCTTGGGACGGAACAACAGCCCGATCCTGGTCAGCAGCAGCATGAGAGGAGAGTGAAAAAACCAGAGGGATGGAGGTAGGCAGTAGTGCTACAAGCCAGGCAACAAAACGATGGCTGAAGGAATCAGCGAGAGGGGCAGCTAAAGAAAGAGCTTGGTGAACTTCCAGGAAGAAGCAATTGGCAAAGGAGGAGCGGGCAGGCAGAGGCAGGGTCTGCCTCGGGAAGAGTCTGGCCCGAGATTAACAGTGACCTGGAAGTTCTTTCTGGAGAACACAAGGGCGCTGGTTGCCAGGCGAGGGAAAGCATGGGTGGGCAACCAAATCTATATGGGCCAGGAGAGTGGAGGAGCCAAAAAAGCCAGGTAAATGGCAAGTTTGAATGAAGATCCACTAGGGCCTGGTAGGAAGGAGAAAGCAGCCAAAACGGTTGCCCCCGGCACTGTGGGTGCCAAGGGGTCTGGGGCAAAAGAGCAGTAGCCTCCAGCAACAGACAGCAGGAACAAATCCGGACTGACCGAAGGAGGGCAGGCCCGATGCGACAGGAGCAGGACACCACTGCTAATGGAGGAAGAGGACCGGAGAGGTTAGGAGGGGTGCTGAAGCGCTGATTCAGATGGAGAGTGGAGCCAAAACTGTGGCTCCCAAATGGACACAGAGGCCAGAGGACTGCAGCGCAGACAAGGATTCTGGTGAGCAACAAACTTGGGGAAAAGGGGCAGGGTCATGCTCAGGGCCTCCAGTGGTGGCAAGAAGCATTGCCAACTACCGAACTCAGATGAGGTAACTAACTCCATGGTACCAGGACCATGGGGGCCTCCATACCCCAGGCAACAATATCAAATTGGTGAGTAAGGTGTTGGAGGGTTTCAGGGGGAGGCATGGGGCCATGTCCCCTTCTCCCAACAACCCAATCACCCGGTGGCATTTGTGCATTGGTGGCCAAGGGCAAGGCTAAGCGCACAGGTTGGCATGGGGGTACCCCAAAACAGTAACAGGCACTAGGGGTAGTGAACCTGGTAGAAAAGGGTCAAGCCAGTCAACACCCAGGTAGGAAGGGAACACTGGACAAGAAGGCACCACAGCAAGGAAGGGGCATAGGGACTGACCAGGGCGCCACAGGCAATACAGCAGTGGGCAAAGTGGTAGCGCAGACCAAAGAGTGAATGGGTGAGGGGGAGCAGGGTACCGCAGGCAAAATTGCCAGAGAATACATTTGCCCGGCCCAGGGGGACCACAACCCGCATAAAGAGGTTAGCCAGCCTGATACCACTGGTAGTGAAAGAAAGGATTTGGCTCAAGGAGTACATTGATATATTTTCCTTGCTAGAAGTGCTCAAAGCAGGGTTGAATCTAACATCACAAGATAAGAAGGAGGAGGAAAGGAGAGATAGGAGCAAATCCAGAATGCAAAGGTCTATAGAGAACTGGTTACGGGCCTTCAGATCCCTGGCATGCGCATTCGTGGAGAAATTTCCTCATCGCGTAGAGGCCCTGTTCTTACATGGACAGAAAGTGCACGAGGCGCAACAGAAATACCAAGGTGAAAATACAAGGGTTCCACGCAGGGCACCAAAACCAGAGTCCCCCTTGTGGGTGAGACGCGGGGAAGGATGCACTGCATCCCGTTGAAAGTATGATAAGCCAAGTGTAAGTGGGGACACACCTGCAGATTTAAACACAGCTATGGCAACTGTGGCGGTGCAAACCCAGTGTTGCATTGCAAGCAAGCAAAAGGAGCAGGAGAGAACAGAGAGAGGCAGCAGGAAGTGACAGGGAGCATGCAGGATGCCCTTGGGGGGGACATGAGACAGAAGGGACAACCCCCACCTGATCAGTGTCAGGAAATTGACCCAGCTGCTGAACAGATACCCCAAGATCGAGGAGAAACAACTACTGGTAGGAGTATTTCACAGAGGGCTTCCCAATACCATTCAAGGACCCCTTAGCCTCCGGACTGAGCAGTAATTCAAAATCCATTAGAGACACCCTAGAGGTGGCCAGGGAGAGGGTAGATAAGGCTGGGCAGAGTGGCTGGCCCCCTCAACAGTTCCCCATTTGAGAAACTCATAATGTCCCCATTGGGGGTAGTACCAAAAATGAACGCAGTAAAGTACTGCCTAATACACCACGTGTCATACCCCCAAGGAGATTCAGTAAATGTCTGGTTGGAACAAGATAACTGTTCAATGTCATACGCCACCCTGGACGTGGTAGTAGATTTGAACAAGCTATGGACAGGGGCACCTTGCTGGCCAAAATGGATATAGAATCCGCTTTTCGTCTGTTACCAGTACACCCGCAGAGCTACTGTCGTAATTTGACGGTGATCGGGTTAGCGTTAAGCTTTGCTACACGAATTCCCCTTATCTTGACTATGGTTGTCGGAAGCCATTTTGAACGTGCCGGCGGACATTTTATATGAATGCGTCGCCTCATGGCTAGCATGCCCTTTTGTCCTTTTTCTGTACCACTGACCACTCGAGTTTGCCCAGCAACAGGCTATTTTTAGTATTGGTCAAGCCTGCACATGCGCAGGTAAACCCTTTGTATTGGTGGACAGTCATCACTTAGGAATGTCCCTCCAAACTGACCAGTGGTGTTGTAACTCCTCCCATGAGTTGGCTGTGTTCCAAAAATGACCATATATGTACCTAAAACTCTGTAAATGTGTTCCGCCTACATTTTTATTACTGTAAAACTGTATAAAAGAGGTCTCGAACCGATGTTCGGTGTGATACTTCTTGCATTGCTGAAGGGTGCTGTAGGAATGTACCACCACCCCATGGGGTCTTAATAAACTTGTCTTTTTCATTTTCCAGTTTCCGTGCCAACATCTTTTTACGGTGTAGCGGGTTTTGCGGAATATGTAGGCAATACCAAAATTTTGCCAACTACGAAGGGACTCATCGGCGACTCGGATGCCCGAAGGAGAGGTCGTGACGAAGGATTGGAAACTCGCCATGGACGCGTACGCTGCCACTGAGTGACCCGAGTCTTGGCACCCATGGTGCTTTTTTCCTTTCCTTCTGATCTGAACTTCCAGGTGGCGCCGGTCCTCGACTGAGATCCTGCTCGTTCGAGTTGTCGTACAGTGCCGGTTTGTCTGATTCGATGAAAGACCTTGGCAGTTGGAACCTGGATATCTGAGAATTTGGTAAGCTTGTGATTGGTAAGATAGTCTACGGACGCTTACTGTGGCTCTTTGAATATGTTTTGAGTTAGCTAACATTTGATTCTATGATTTGAATTATATGTGCAGTGCACTTCACATAGGCAGGCATGTAGAGATATTTCTCTAAACTTGTTTCTGTTTGAACGGCACATTTGTGTGGAGTATATTAAGTGCCATTTTTGTGATATTGCGTTTCTGTGATATTTTGACATGCCTGTTTTAAGCACACTCCGAGGAATGTGCTGTTTTGGAAATGGTACCAATTATCGATTAAATGAATCTCAGCCGGCTCCCTCAGAGGGGACTCCCAATCGGGAAATGTATATAAAATTTGGCCTTCCCCCTATTCTATATAGTAAATTGTGGCATAAGTACACAAAACCTGATCCTGAATTGCAATGGCCACTACATGGGTCATTTGATTTACGAAAGGTTCAGTATGTGGAGCAATGTTTGTTTCAGCGTAGGACTAGACAAGATATGTTTGATTGTGTACGAATCTGGGAGAAAGCGGTGCGTGAACGAATGAAGCGCGAAATAGCCTTGGCGGACAAAGAACAGCGAAAGGCTGCTCGGGATAAGGCTTTACAGCTGGAGGAGAAAGAGTTGCAGGAAAAGAAAGAGAGGGAGGCACGGGAATGTAATTTGCAAATGAATGGTCAATTCCCTATTCGGCGTTTCATTATTAGATCGGTGCCCGCCTCCGTATGTTCTTCCTACGGCCCCAGATAAGGAATCGGACGGAGATGGTCAAGGGAGTAGTCGTGTCAGGTTAACTGCTAGTGAGGCTGCGGAATTGCGCAGTTTTGCCCGTAAACTAAATTTGAACAAAATAACTATGTCAGAGATTAATGATGAAATGAGTAGGTGGTCCGAACGAGAACGGTTGTATTTCTTGAGTCAGTTTGGAGATGAAGTTGTAGACCGGTTTAGGAAACATTCAACTGATCTAGAGCCTAAGGATATATCAGTTAATGGTGAGAATATGCGTAAAGGTTTATTTGTTATTGCAGATGCGGATGATTTTTTCCGACGGTTGGTCCAGCTACGGGATGAGGCGTCAAGATTACGGGACGCAAGAAAAGCATCAGACGTGTCTGCGCCGGGATCGACGGAGACATCCAAAGAGTGTTCTATCTTTGGAACAGATAAGAGTCCTACGGTTCATGTTATGCCTATGCGTGAAGCTGCACCTTTGTATGTCCCTCCTAAAGGGCAAGGTACAAGTGACGATAAATTGTCCGGGGATGCTAAGGGTTATTTCGTATATAATTGGGTTTATACACCTTGGAATAGAGCAGATGTTATGGCACTGAAAAATGCTTTACCTGATCCCCGTAAAAATCCAGCAGCTTTCTATGAAAGAGTGGAAGGGGCTATTTCTTCGTGTGTTAAGACATTAGTTGATATTGATCTTTTCTTTGGGTTAATATTGCCCCCTGATATGTGGAGAGCGATTCGTAAGTTCAACGATAAAGCGACCTTGGGAGCGGATTGGAAAGATTTAGCCCAAGCTGATTTAGACAGGGAGCCTGCATGTAAGCCGTGTCAATTAATATTAGATCTTCCAACGGCTATCTTAAACAAATCAAAAACGCTTGTCCCCCCTAAAAAGATTGATTGGACTATGCTAGCTTCTTGCAAACAGAAGGCGGATGAGTCGGTGTCTGACTTCTTCTCTCGCTTCGAAGAAGCATTTCATGATTACAGTGGGCAATTATTAACAGATGATACTTACAGAAAGCTGTCTTGCCGTTTTTGGGAGCCACTGAAAGAGCCTTTGTCCAGAGCGGAGGAAACGCCAGGATTATCACCAGCTCCTTGCCGGACCCACTGCGCGGGTCCCGCTGCGTTGCTTCCATCTGTGTGCCATTGTTTGGGAGCTGCATGGATGCGAGCTGACCCGCGGGGACTCAATCTCCCAGAAGCCCCTGCGTGAGGTCGAGACCCGCAACACCTGGGTCGCTCTCCCTGCCTGCCCCGCCCTCGCCTCAGCAGATAAGGACCTGCTGCACCGACCCTCGCTGAGACTTACAGAAAGCTGTCTTGCCGTTTTTGGGAGCCACTGAAAGAGCCTTTGTCCAGAGCGGAGGAAACGCCAGGATTATCACCAGCTCCTTGCCGGACCCGCTGCGCGGGTCCCGCTGCGTTGCTTTCATCTGTGTGCCATTGTTTGGGAGCTGCAGGGCTGCGAGCTGACCCGCAGGGACTCAATCTCCCAGGAGCCCCTGCGTGAGGTCGAGACCCGCAACACCTGGGTCGCTCTCCCTGCCTGCCCCGCCCCTCGCCTTACACCGCCTTATTAGTGACACAGCGCACCGCTGCGCGGGAGCGCCCGGGGCGAAGCCTGGGCAAAGGGCGGGCCGTCTAAGGCTGTCCAAGGTCGATCAAGGATGGGACGGGCCACCCCCTTAACGCCTAATTCCTGGTAAGTGACATTCCCTTTCTCGGCTACTACCTCAAAGGATTCCTTTACCAAACTTACGTCACACTAGACATCGCTCTTTGTCTAATAAATCCCTGAACAACCATGTCCTCGGACCATGCAAAGTCCAGGAACATTACTGTAAACACATCGAGGGGGCCAGTAACAGGAACTATTGATCAATTCTTCAAAAGAGTCACAATTGTCCTAGAAAAAGAAATAGCGGACACTGAAAAGCGCTTATCGATGGACCTGTTAACCGGTAAACGCTGCTCCCTAGGCTTGATTTGGAACGCCCGCTCTCCAAATCTGATCGCCTCTGACTCCCAGTCTTCCATTGTTCCTTCCTCTGACATTAACTCACTTTCGCTTTTGGGAAACGATGCGAGGGACACAACAATTCAGACTATCAGTAATGAACCAGAACCAGAACAAGAACCGGTTTCTGAAATAATTCTAGTCAGCCCCAACACATCTAGACTATCCAGTTCCCCAAATCTCTCCATCTCCCCTCCACCTCCCTCAGATCAGATAAATAATCATACCAAGAAACGAAAGCGACAATCTTCCCCCACCTCTTCCAGTACAATCACCATCCTGAACACAACCCCCGCCCCGCCAACACCCCCCTTGTTTAGCACGGCGCAGAATTCCCGCACCACGACAGGACTATTTCCTGAAATGGAGGCGGAACTTCTCTCCAGAATAGAGGTAATAGTGAAGGCACTTATGCTTCCTCTTCTGGAGAGAACAAGACTAATAAGCTCCCACTTAGAAAATTTGGGCAAACAAATAGAAGAAAACACTGCGGCCATTATCAAACTATCCTCACAATCACACAAACACCTAGCACAAAACCCCACAGGCCAAAACGCGCCTCCACTGGCCCAACCATCTACCAGTAGCGCGTCCTTGAAACCAGGAATCACACAAGGGAAAAAAGCGGTAGAAAAAACCTCAAAAGAAACAATAAATAATGAAACCCCGAAACCATCTAACAACAATCAGGTAAAAGACGGGGCGAAACCAACTATAAGGGGTAAAAACTCGACAGGGAAGAATCCGGCAGCAAGAACCCTCCCCGCATCAAACACTAACTCTAACCTCCCTACGAACCCCATACCAACCAGTGAGCTGGGCGAACAGTTACCACAACGCCCATATAGACCCAGATGCAGGATAGTTGATTTACCTCCTGAATCTGCACCTTACACAATCATAATGGCAGGAGTACCAGAACTAGCCGAAGGGGTCAGAGAATCTTACCAAGCGTTAAAAAATAAAACCATCTATTGGTTGAAGCAGAACAGACCCATCCCCGCACATGTCTGACGGTCAGGCGGGCTGTCTGGGTGGGGTCTAGGCCGAAAGACAAAAGGGGAGATGTGATAATTATCAATTTCAAGGATCACAGGGTGGTAAGAACTATAGGCGATTGGTATGAGGCTACAGGAGGGGACAACATTTCAACACATTATGTCAGCTACTTCTACCCACGGGAATTAATTAACAAGCCAACTCACCATCACATTAGTAGGCAGCGCCCAGAGCGGAGAGAAGTAGGCTATCAATTTACCCAGAACCAGTTTTTAAATCAATTCCAGCATCCACCTTATCACCACCCCTACCAAAATAACCTGTTCAACAACAATTACCACCCGATGCCTTTAGACTACAATATACCTATATTCAACCCCTTCTCAGCTCTGAGCGGCCTAGAAGGAATAGATTGACTTGCCAGCAATCACTCTTTACCCCCAGAACCTTCCATGACAAAAGAAAATACCCCCCTGGTTGACACAATCCTAGAAACCCCAATTGAAACCTGCAATAACGAAAGCCAACCCCAACTTACCCAACTACATGGAATAAGCCCGAGGGAGCTGAGAGACTCTAGCATGCGGAGAGAAGCAGACATGAGGCCCATCCGAGCTCATGGGGAACATGGTCCAGACTCAGACATGGTCACAGGAGTGGTGGAGGACGGACTAAACAAAGGACAGATTTCCACCAGGAGAGTAGAAAATATCCAAATAATGTTCTGGAATGTCGCGGGTCTCCGAGAAAATTTTTTGGATGGAAGTATACTAGACTTTGTCAAAGACTGTCAAGTTGTGGCCCTTCAGGAAACATGGCTTACGAAAGAAATGCACCTTATAGGTTACAAAACCTACTCCTCGTCAGGGATCGCAAGAACTCATAGAAGAGCCAAAGGAGGGCTGGCAATTTACATATCAAACACCATACCAGGCCTGGAAGTCACAGTACTTAGCCTAGAATCTAACTTCCAAATTTTAAAGTTGGCTTTCAAGACAAAGAGGACAGTAATTCTTGCTAACCTATATGACAATACCGGGGAAAATGAGAGGTTAAAAATGCTGGGGACCCTTTGCAAGAAATTATCTAGTAGCGCGACACTAAGACCAGGGGTGGAACCCGCAAGCATCGTATGGGGAGGTGACTTTAATCACCACCCCTGTACGATGTTAAATAGTGATGTCTGCGGGATCGGAGGCGACTCAGAAGCCCAGATAACCCACTTCAGTCATTCAGCGGTGGGTGAACTATTAAATGAAACATTGTCGAGGTTGGATCTACTTATATTAAATCAAATCAACCCCTTAACCGGGAAACTGGATCCCACATACCTTGGCAGGGGCCACGAAACAACCGTCGACTATATTCTTATTACAGCATCCCTAGTAAACAGGACTGCAAACTTTAAAACTAAAATTAACACCCTGAGCGACCACTCGGCCTTAGTTTTTGATCTAACCTTGGACCAAGGCCAGCCAATAGCCCAGACTATAATGTCTACCCTTACCCAAAATAATTTACAGCTCACAAAAATAAACGGCTTCACCCTGGGGTGGGGAAATATTGACCCAAACGAGTTGACACTTAAAGTGGTAACTGAAGCAGAATCTGCTATATTGAACTGCTTAGACCTTGAGGTCAGTGAAGAGAATGTAATATCCCATTTTAAATTAATATTAGCTAAAGTAAACAAGTGCCTCACTAAGAAACAGAAAGGGTCTAAGGAAAAAAAGAAAAGAGGTTGGTTTAGCCCAGGATGCACCGCCGCCCATAGACACTTAAAGAGAGCATTATCAAAAACAATAAGAAACCAGGAGGAGATTAGGATCCTGAGGAAACAATACAGGCTTGCGTGTAAAGCGCGTAAAGAGGAACTAAAAAAGGCCCTATGGGATCAGCTGCATGAAAGTTCACTCAATAAAGACAGCGATCTGTTCTGGAAGGTGGTAAAAGCACCGTTCCTGAACGACACAGATGACCATCCTAGCATAGAAGTGGCCATCGAGGGCCAAACCTGGGTCAATCATTTTGCTAAGATCTTCGGACAAACCCAGGCTGTAGGCCCCATAGAAAGAAGTCTTTCCCCAAATCAGGATAAAGTATTCCCAATCCCACTGGAAATTCAACTACATGAAGTAATCACGGCAGTAAACGCTAGTAAGAGTGGAAAAGCGCCAGGTCCGGATGGGGTCCCGGTCGATTTCTTTAAATTCACAATAGAACTGTGGGCCCCCATTATAACCAGGGTGTTCAACGCAACAATGCAGTGTGGCCTTCTTACCTCTTGGACACAATCTATGCTAGTACCCATTTTTAAAAAGGGCAATAGAGAGGAGGTGACTTGTTATCGACCTATTTCCCTCCTCGACTCACTGGGGAAAGTACTGGGAAGAGTGGTACTCCAGCGCTTGCAGGATTGGGCAGAGGATACCGGGGCCCTCTCGGATATCCAGTATGGCTTCCGAGAGGGACTTGGAACAACGGAACAAGCCCTGAACCTGGCCCTTTTGTTAGGAAAATACGTGTCGGCAAAACGCGGGAAGGTCTACATGGTTTATGTCGACCTTTCCGCGTCTTTCGACTGCGTATCCCACGCAAAATTATGGGCGTTGCTGTTCGATATGGGAATTGACGAGGCCCTGGTGACTTTTCTCAGAGAACTGTACTCGAACGCCTCTTCCAGGGTGCGTTTCGGAGTAAGGGGTGAACTATCGGAATCCTTCTCCATAGAGCGTGGGGTCAGGCAGGGGTGCGTCCTTGCCCCCTTCCTTTTCTCCCTCTATACAAATGGTCTTGAGGTGGAAATGCTGAGGGGGGGGTCTGGACCTGCCCCGAGTGAACAAGAGACTGGTCCGGCGCTCTTGTACGCGGACGATGCTGTGCTTTTAGCACGCAGCCCACGTGAGCTCCAAAAATCCCTGAATAGTTACGCTAAATTTATGAGTGACCTAGACCTCCACATTAACATAAAAAAAACTTATGTCATGGTGGCGGGACAAGCTAGGAAACAGGGAAAAGCCATCTTCCTAAATAATGAAAAGCTGGAAACCACCTCCCAGTACCCTTACTTAGGGATTATGATAGATGAGAGGCTCACCTGGAGAGCAGCCATAGAAGCCCGCAAGCATCAACTGCTCCGCTCTATCGCTGCCCTAAAGAAATTTGCCCAAAAATTGGGGAAAAAGCCTCCGGTAGAACTACTCAAGATCTATAGAGCCAAGTGCCATTCCATCGCACTATACGGGGCGGGCCTATGGGGACACAAAAATACAAATGCCCTGCAGGTAGCAGAAAATATCTTCTTGAGATTCTTGCTTGCGGTCCCAAAAAGAGTCTCCACCTACGCCTGTCATGTAGAACTGGGACTTCCACACATTGAAGATCTGGCTAAAGTTGAACCAGTACTTCTTAGGCGCAGAATATGGGTCTCAACAAAAAAAACATTCACTAAAGCTATTATCATGGACTGCATGACTCTAGACAGGGCCGAAAAAATAGACTGGCTCATATATGTAAAGAAACTATTTGCAGATTTGGGAATGCCGGAGTACTATCACAATCCTGATACCATCGCCGAAATACCAAAAAAAGAACTAAAGGCAAAGGCGTTGAGCCATTTCGAAGAGCTTCGCATCACCGCGGAGGTCAGGAAACAATCAGTACAGCACTCCATAGCAGTTATGACCACCCTGGAAATGGAACCTTGCCTAACCTACGTAAACTCACAGTTTGAACGTTTCTTATTAACGAGATTTAGGTTGAACATTTTCCACAGGGTGGTAGCATTCCCTAAAAGAAACAGTTGGGAAGAACGTTTAACTCCTTGCCCATGCGACGAACTATCAGAGCAGTCAACAATGCATACTGTTTTGTAAATTCTATTATGCTCACCGCAAATTATGGCTAACCCCTCTGCTTCGATCTTTACATCTTAGAAGATGCCGCCCTGCTATGTTATGGTTACAATTTTTAAACTCAGCTTATGTGTGTAAAGTTGTTAGCACCTTCTTAAAATGCATTTTTAAGCACAGGCTAAACCTTCAAAATAATAATCTCTAAAACTCTTTGATAAAACAATGATGCTTTTTTAATGAACTGAATCTTAATTTGTAATGTCAAATTTTATGAAATGTCTGCACACTTTTATGGTTTTCTTTGTAAAAATGAAACCGAATAAAGATTTTACTACTACTAACAGATGATACGGGTAGGCATTTGTTTGTCGACAAGTATTTGGCTAATCTCCTACCGGAGATTGCAAAACGTCTAAAGACTAGTGAGAGTTCTTGGACCACGGCGACCCCTGCTTCCTTATTGACTATGGCTCAGTATTATGAGCGTCAGGAATTGGAGGCCAAGTAAAGTACTGATAAGAAAGCAAAGGAATTAAAGACGAAAGTGATGTTAGCTCAAGTTCGTGCTACACAACCGAGAGGGAACGACAGAGGTAGGCGTGGAGCGTATGGTGTGTCTTCTGGTCGTACCGACATTGCTGAGGATCAATGTGCATATTGTAAAGAGTTTGGACATTGGGCTTCAGATTGTCCGGTGCTTCGTGAACAACGTAGTCAGCGTGGTCGAGGAGGTGGAAGGACACGGAATAGTTGTTCAGGAGCGAGGGGTGGAGCAAGTGATCGTGGCAGGTTTGAAGCGAGGGGTCGTGGTCAGGATGATCGTAATACTTTTGATCGACGGAATCAGTATCAGATATCGGAGGGTGAGAATGTGGAGTCTCAGGACTATGTTCATGCATAGGAGTGCGGAGGATGGGGTGTGGAATCGGTTGAAATACCAGTAGATCAAAGAGGTCCATATGTATCAGCAGGTGTTTTGGGTTCTACTGATCAGTTCCTGGTGGATACAGGAGCTACTCGTAGTGCTCTGTCTAAAAACTTGGTTCCAAGGGCTCCCCTGTCTGGCGAAACGATTACATCCATAGGGTTCGATGGAACACCCTCTTTTAGCCCATTGTCACAACCCCTTACATTTTACATTGACAGATTCTTTGGTCCGTGCCCGTTCTTATTGTCACCAAATACTCCAGACAATATTATGGGAATAGATTTGCTTAAATACTTCCGAGCAACAATACGCTGCGCCCCTGAAGGAGTGCGGGTTATTTTGAACGACAATTACCCAGATGTAGAGAGACTGTGTACAATGCAAGAAATTGAAGCATTAGCCTCTCTCCCACAAACGTTATGGGCTACTTTGGACACGGATGTGGGACAGATGCTTATTTCCCCTATTCGAATAACTGTCAAGGAGGGTGTGTCTCTGCCAGGTGTGCCACAATACAAAATATCTAGGGAAGGTGAAATTGCCTTAACTCATATTGTACACGATTTGATTATTGCAGGAGTAGTGGAGGAAGTTCCCTATAATGTCTGTAACAGCCCGATTCTTCCGATCTTAATGAAAGATACCGATGACAAAGTCTATCGATTTATTATTGATTTGAGGGAAATTAACAAGATTGTAGTGCCCCAGTACCCTGTGGTGTCTGACATCACCACCTTACTTACTTTGATTCCGCCCACTGCTACCACGTTTACCGTGGTTGACCTCAAAAATGCCTTCTTTTCCATTCCTATCCATCCTGATAGCAGATATCTATTTGGCTTTACATTATATAACAAATCGTATAGATTTTGTCGAGTTCCTCAAGGCTATACAGAAAGTCCTAGCATCTATAGCCAGGCCTTAAAAAGACAGCTCGATTCTTTTGATTTGCAAACTGGAGTGGCCCTTATCCAGTATGTTGATGATATTCTACTTGCTGCAGATACACATGCACAGTGCGAGGAGAGCACTCTTGCTTTGCTCTCCTTTCTTGCTCAGAATAACCATAAGGTATCTAGAAAGAAACTACAATATTGTAGACCAAAGGTGACCTACCTCGGTCATCTTTTGTCTAAGGAGGGGCGTGCATTAACATCTGATCGAATCCAAGCGATTTTAGATACACCAGTCCCCCGCACTGAGAGAGATGTGCGCGCTTTTATAGGCTTAACGTCTTTTTGTAGGCAGTGGATAATGGGGTTTCCACACATTATAAAACCTTTGTTAGCATTATTGTCCAAAACTACACCAATGCCCCTTGAATGGACAGATGAATGCCAGAATGCTTTTGAACAATTGAGACAAGCTCTTTGCTCTGCACCAGTGTTAGGTACACCAGACTACACAAAGATTTTTACGTTGTACGTACACGAGAAAGATGGGTGTGCATTGTCAGTTTTGGTGCAGACTCACGGGGATAAGCAGAAGCCCTGTGCGTATTTTTCGGCAATACTTGACCCTGTAGCACGAGGATTACCTGGGTGCTTTCGAGCAGTTGCAGCAACAGCAGTGGCTATACGGCAGAGTGAGGGAATAGTTTTGTCACACAAATTGCTGGTGTTAGTTCCCCATGCGGTAGATGCTCTGTTAAACCAAACAAAGACCCAGTATCTCACGAGTGCGCGTTTAACAGGATATGAGCTCACACTGTTGGCGCCACACATCACACTAAAGAGATGTGCTACTCTGAACCCTGCTACTTTATTGCCGTATCCAGTTGCTGAGGGCCAGGAGGAAGAACACCATGATTGTGTTTTCCTGACTGAAGAGCAAACAAAGGGTCATGTTGACTTACAGGATACGCCACTTCCAGATGTGGATGGGGAACTGTGGGTTGATGGATCGTGTTTGAGGCTACCAGATGGTACAACTTCTGCAGCATATGCGATCACGACACTTAAGACAGTGGTAGAAGCAGCACGAATACCACAGAAATCGGCCCAAGCAGCGGAACTGATAGCTTTAACAAGAGCATGTGAATTGAGTGCTGGCTTGTGTGTGGAACATCTACACTGATAGCCGGTACGCCTTTGGAGTAGCACATGATTCTGGCCTACTCTGGAGAGAACAAGGGTTTTTGACTTCACATGGAGTGCACATCATGCACTGAGAACTAGTGCGTGATCTTTTGAACGTGTTACTTTGTCCAAAGAAAGTGGCGATAATCAAATGCAGTGCACATAAGAAAGTGACTGACAAAGTGGGACAAGGAAACGCTTTTGCAGATAGCATAGCGATGGAAACTGCCATGTTACGAAATGCCTCGCCAATGTATGTAGTGAAATCACAGGCTGAGCGATGGCACGATGCAAGAGAGGAGATACTAGATATCCAGAAATCAGCGTCTGAAGCAGAACTCGCAACCTGGGCAGCAGAGGGAGTGCTGGATGATGAGGGTTGTTGGAGAAGCAAAGATATGGAAAGATGGAAATTGCCTGCAGCTTACTTGCAAGCGATGGTCCAAATGACGCATGGATTGGCACATGTTGGAGCTCTTGCAATTACTCGATTGCTAACGCAAGTTTGGGAGCATCCTGAGATTGCCAATACGGCCAAAAGAGTAGTGCAGACCTGTCTGATATGTTTGCAGCACAATCCTGCAAAAGGGACCCATACTCCGAAAGGAGGGTTTGTTCCACCTACTGCACCATTCGATGTACTACAAATATATTACATTCAGCTGGAGCGTTGCAATAACCTTAAGTATGTCTTAGTGGTGGTGTGTGCTTTCAGTAAATGGATCGAGGCCTTCCCACGAAGGATAATACAGCGCTGACAACAGCTAAGGTTTTGCTCAAGGAGTACTTCCCCCGCTACGGTGTTTGTAAATTTTTGTGGAGCGATAACGGTCCTCATTTTGTTGGGAAAATTGTGGAATATGTAATGAAGGGATTGGGAATTCAGCAAAAGTTTCATGCTGTATTTCATCCGCAGTCAGCAGGTCTTGTGGAAAGGTATAATGCTACTCTGAAATTAAAGCTAGCAAAGATTGTGGCATCCACGTCTTTGAATGGCCAGATGGATAGCAATGCCGCTAGCATTGCTATCCATCAGATCAGTGCCCCATTCCCGAAATGGCCTCACACCTTATGAAGTGGTATTTGGAAGGCCTATGAATATATGGGGAGTTCCTAAGCCTCGATTGTTACATGATGTGCCTTGTATAATGATGAACGATTATTTGGCACGATTAACAAATGATTTGCTTTCCATTCATCAACAGGTTCGAGAAGCGCTCCCTGACAATTCCATTGGAGAGGCTCACAATCTTCATCCTGGCGACCACGTTATGATCCGGTCCTTCGAGAGAACCAGCAGCTTGGAGCCGAGGTGGCGTGACCC
This sequence comes from Lissotriton vulgaris, assembly GCF_964263255.1. NCBI lineage: Eukaryota > Metazoa > Chordata > Amphibia > Caudata > Salamandridae > Lissotriton > Lissotriton vulgaris. The sequence goes on along the minus strand of NC_141689.1, from coordinate 1,549,777,774 downwards.
CGAGCAGGTGCTACTCGCAACTCGAACGATGGTGCGAGTTACCAACAGGAAGCGTTGGGTTCATTCCACTCACTGCCGTCGAGTCTCTCCGGACCTGGTGAGCCCAACGGTGCTGTCTGATTATCGAGACATCTTGGACGAGGAGAAGAGCCCAGCTGTTGCGTCTACTGAATCGGAGGGAGCCTTCCCGGACCACACCGTCTCTGGAAGAGAGAGATATAATCTACGACCACGAAAAGCAGTTGTTTTGTGCGAGACTGGTTGAGTTACTGCTCCAGGTTTGTGAAACGGAAGCCGGGAATATCAAGGGGGGGGGTCTGTTCTGCCAAGTGTAGCGACACCCGTCTTGAATCTCGGAGAAGAAACCAACGGCTACCTCGGAGCTCAGCACTCATATTTTTATTTTTTAGTTGTTTTTTGAGACACTTTGAACCTTTGAACTATGGCATCTTCTACAATGCGAAATAAGAGAATTCTTGGTGCAGTATTATTTGTTATGACAATTGTGGTGATAGCTGTGATAGCTTGGGTAGTAGAACTCCTGGTGCCGCCAAGAGAACATTTATTGCCAACTACCCCAATTCCGTCTGAACATTTTCATTTTACTTTACCTTACCATGAAGAACGACACAGACAGACTTATTTGAATAACAGCTTTATCCAGATTCTGCATCATACACATAACATGACAAACACTTCGAACTGCTGGGAATGTGGGATGTTGCCTGGACATCAAAAGAAAGGAGGCACACCACTTATTCCACTCCCGTTTTCCCATAATGGTTCTTGTAATGCTTGGTATACACTTTTGTTTACTTTGCGATGGCCAACGAAAGGTGGACTACTTTTCCGACTCAACAAAGTTTGTTTTAATGATCGAGACGGCTATCCACAAGCTGAAGGAACTAAGTTCGAATGGGAAGAGTACAGACCTGACAATGTATCCTCGCCACAAATTTATAGCAACCAAAGAAGTGTAAATATGTCTAATTTGCACGTGATTACTGTTATCAATACGAAAGCTGATCTATGTGTTCGTAATAAAGGTACAATCCCAGTAGGAAGAAGTGAATGTAATACCACTCTCACCTTTGACACTCCAAATGGCATTACATTTGTGGCCTCACGAAACACATACTTTATTTGTGGAAATAAAGGTTATCATCGTCTCCCTATAGGATGGTAAGGAACATGTTATATATCCTTTGTATTACCCCCTGTGTTTATTGCCCCGCCTATGTATCATAATGATTATGTGTTGTATCATGATTTTATATTGAATAGAGTGAAAAGAACATTAGTTCTTGATGAGATCGATCAAACTGACACTTCTCTGCAACAGTATGTTGATTTTAATTTAGGTCTCTTTTCATTTGTTGGGGCTGCTTTAAATAGTCGAAAAATAAGACGACTGACACGTGTTGTAGAAGCTGTTGCTAATGAGACAGTCTTCGCCTTAGGAAACTTAACAGAGGAACTTCAGATTACCAGAATTGTAACGCTCCAAAATCGTATGGTTTTAGATGTCATATTAGCCGATCGTGGAGGTGCATGTCGCATTATCGGAAGTAGTTGTTGCGTATACGTGCCAGATAATTCACCTTCTGTATATGATGCAATATCTAAGTTACATAAGATAGCTGCTGAAATACATCCTGATAATGGTACTTGGACACTTTCGGGGTGGGTTTGGACATTACTTAGTACGTGGGGTTGGAAGTTGCTGACAATTCTATGTGTAATAATTGGGATATTATTCTTTCTATGTCTCTGTATTCAATGTGGCCCTATGTTGTGTTATATGTGCCTTTCTGCCTGTATCCCGTCCAAACGAGCTATTGTAAAAAATCAACAAATAATTCATAGAGAAGTAGCGAAAATAATGTCCATTGATATTGAGGATGAATACCCTGACTATGTCCATTATGAGGTAGCTTCAGCTGAACGCTAAAAGGGTCGTCTGTCGTAATTTGACGGTGATCGGGTTAGCGTTAAGCTTTGCTACACGAATTCCCCTTATCTTGACTATGGTTGTCGGAAGCCATTTTGAACGTGCCGGCGGCCATTTTATATGAATGAGTCGCCTCGTGGCTAGCATGCCCTTTTGCCCTTTTTCTGTACCACTGACCACTCGAGTTTGCCCAGCAACAGGCTATTTTTAGTATTGGTCAAGCCCGCACATGCGCAGTTAAACCCTTTGTATTGGTGGACAGTCATCACTTAGGAATGTCCCTCCAAACTGACCAGTGGTGTTGTAACTCCTCCCATGAGTTGGCTGTGTTCCAAAAATGACCATATATGTACCTAAAACTCTGTAAATGTGTTCCGCCTACAATTTTATTACTGTAAAACTGTATAAAAGAGGTCTCGCACCGAAGTTCGGTGTGATACTTCTTGCATTGCCGAAGGGTGCTGTAGGAATGTACCACCACCCCATGGGGTCTTAATAAACTTGTCTTTTGCATTTTCCAGTTTCCGTGCCAACATCTTTTTACAGTGTAGCGGGTTTTGCGGAATATGTAGGCCTGGAGAACCCAATACCACGCTACCACTTGCTGGGTTTTCAACTAGATGAGGCGTATTATTATGACAAGAGCCTGCAATTGGGGTGTTCAATGTCATGTGTCTACTTTGAGGCCTTCAGCAGCTTTTTGGAATGGGAACTGGAATGGGAACTGGGGTCACTCCATCCAGCCAGGGGGCGGATACTCTATTTGGATGACTTTCTGTTCATTGGCAAATCAGAACATGGGAGTGCGCAGTCTTGCTTAACTCATTTGGGGAATTGGCAGAGGACCTGGGAGTCCGGTAAACACAAGAAAATATACTTTTTGTGATGTTCCATGGCCCAGCAGCCTGCTTCATATCTATGAGGCAGCACTAATTCACTTTTTTTGCTTAATTCTGCCTCGTAAAAATTGTCCCTTTAACTCAGTTTTCTGCATTAAAGGGGCATGCAATGGGTGTTGCTGTGGGTGTTCCCAGCAACATCAGTGGCATTTTGACACTGCCCCAAATTTACGAGAAATCGTAAATCTGAGGCAGTGCCAAAAACCTACACCTCCCCTGGGGAGACATAAGAGAGGCATAATGAGGAGAAATATCTCTGTTTCTCCTCATTTTTCCACACATAGAAAAAAGAAAAACCTGCTGCGCTGCTCTACAGCAAAAACACATATATTAATCCCGTAGTCTCTTGGCTATACGTGCATCACTCTTCTCTCAGTCCACATCAGTGTGATGTTGAGCCAAAGCATCACCTAGGAAGCCTGGTTAAATACCCATTCTCACAAACCGTGACAAATTCCATACATCTCCTGAGTTCAAAATTGCCACATTCTTCTATACCCCAGCAGTAATAAAAAGACCCATGAATTTAGATTGCCCCTTTTTCAGCATACCAGGTCTCCTCACCAATACTCTGTCACCAACTTTCAGCTTCCTTCTTGTACACAATTCTTGAGATTAAATGGGGTTTTATATCTACTTTCATGTAAAGATCTGTGCCTCGCTTAATCTTCATTAGAATGATGTGCCTCATTGACTACACACAACTTCAACCAAGCTGGGTTCATTTTACTATTAGGGTTCCTTCCTGTTAATGAGGCAAAAGGTGACACTAACATCCCATTATTGGGTGTGTTAGGCTGTGCCCACCATGTGTCGCTCAAAACCATTGTCAAGGGGGACTTGGTAAGAAGCACCAGTTGAGAACAATTCTTTACCATTCTGTTCTGTTATGTTTCATATAGGTACCCAAATATAGGCCTGGGTAACATCACACCCTTTCACCTACATCACCTCCTCTACACTACACAGTAACAAGCAGTTTAGTATTGAACATTTACCTAGTTATAGTACTGGGCGCGGAAGGAGGATTTCCCTGAACCATAGCTTTCTTATTCGACTGACAGTATGAATGAATAGTGGTAAGGGTTCTTGGAAACCAGGCTGGGGTTACATCCACCTGCGTAATATCTACGTGCAAGGTTCATCCCATACGTCATCCTCAAATCCAACAATGGCTAATACAAGAAACAATGGACAAAGGAACCCTAGATACTTTTCTGTATAAATACAGCACCTCTTGCTAGTATTAGTTAGAGGGAACAGAGACTTCCAGGCCGACACACTGACCAGAGACGCTGAGGCTCCTGCAAGTAGACTCTCCAGCTGACAGTGGTCTAAACATCCCTTGCGGAGTGTCCAACACAAGACCAGGAACCAGGACCGGGTCCCACACTCTCTTGCTTCAGGTAATGGAGTTCAACTAAACCTGAGGGATTCTTGGCTTCACACCTACTCACATGCTAGGTACACTTAGGTACATCTAGATAGGCATTGTACGAATACGCAAGCTTTCTTTTATCATACATTTTATATTCATGGATGTCTTCATGACTATTGCAAAATGGTAGTACTGTACTATCCTTTTATATTCACTCTACTGCTGATCATATATCTCTGCTACTGTCTAACGGTTGTCGCAGCACATATACTTATAAACTAGTAAAACAACTGTGCAATAAATACTTATTGTAAACACGCCCAACTGTTTCTTCTGTGTAACTCTCTGAGAGAAACTAAGTGAGCACGAGTGACTGAGCGAAAGGTAGTGCATTGTTTCCACCATCCTGGGAGTTCAGGTTTGTCATGGTCTAATGTTGCTGGGGACTATTCTCTCCAGATAAGAGGAGATTCTAGTGGCACTGTGAGCTAGCTAATGCAAAACAGGCTAACATTCTCGGTGGGGGTGCTCAGAGTTAGTATGCCACCAATCCTACAGTTTATGTTATCCAAACGTGCAGGTCCTGCATGGGTACTATAGGAACTATACGACAATTCATGCTCTTAGCTAAACCATTTGCTTGAGGAGAATAGTGCGCCATCTTAAAATGCATAATGGACAATTCCTTGAGGAAGGAATACATTTCTTGGGAGAGAAATTACACCCCGTTGTCTGTGACAAGGCACTTGGGTAATTCCCGAGTGAACTCCTCCTTGGAAATGTTATTACCATCCTAGCATTGTAGTAGTAAATTTCTTTATTCGGCATTTCATGATAGAAATCCATAAAAGCATTTTTGTACACATTATACCATAAAAGTTAAAAATACAACAATATTTACAATAAAAACATTTTTTCAGTACAAGTTTGAGAAGGGTTGCTTGGAAAAAGATCAAATCTTTTTTCATTAAATTCAGTTCATTATGATTAAAGCAATTTTTCTCACAGATTATTCCTATGTTTAAAAATGCATTTTAAAAAGTTAACCATGTGATAACAGGTAATTTCAGAGTCCAGAAGTTGAAGGCACATCATAGCAGGATGACACTGTCTTAGGTCCCATGATTTCAGCAGTGGTACCAGCCAAATTTTGCGATGAGCATGGTAATATTTACAAAACAATACTGTATGTATGGTGGTCTGTACAGATGTATCATCGCAAGGACAGTGGCCTAACGTTTGTTCCCAGGTGTTTCTCGTTGGGAAGGCTACTAACCGATGGAAAAGATTTAATCTAAATCTGGTTAGTAGAAAACGATCAAAAATGCAGATTTCAAGCATTAGGTAAGGCTGAATTGTGGGGACAAGATGGACCATAATTGCGTGGTGGACAGAGGGTTTCCCTATTTCACTTCTGAGTCTTATTCCATCTAAGTGGTTCAGGGCCATTTCTTTTAACTCCTTCTTGGATATCTCAATTCTCTTTTCCGTTGTTATATAATAGTCCTCTAGGCCTAAATCTGTAAGAAAGTTTCTAATGTAGGCAAGCCATTTTATGTCTCCAGAATGATCTAGTGCCATAGAGTCCACCATAATTCCTCTAGTTAGCATGTTTTTTTTCTGAGGTCCAGATGCGCCTCCATAGTAGGAGAGGTTGGATTTTAGCTAGGTCCTCAATATGGGGAATGCCTAGTTCAATATGGGATGCATATATGGAAATTCGCCTCGGTGCAACCAGAAGAAATCTTAGAAAGGAGTTTTCTGCCACCTGTAGAGCGCTGACATCGACGTGCCCCCAGACCCCAGCCCCATAAAGAGCTTCTGCTCGGCATTTTGCATTGTAAATGTTCAGCATTTCCACAAGTGATCGTTTGCCTAGTTTTTGTGAAAAAGACATCAATGCAGCCATTGCCCGCTTAAGGGAGTGTTTTCTAGCCTCAACTGCCGCTTTCCAATTTAGTTTATCATCTATTGTGATCCCTAAGTAGGGGTACTGGGCGGTCAGTTCAAGGTTTTGGTTGTTAAGGGATATGTTTCTAAACCCTTTTTTCCCTTTACTTGCCACCATTACGAAGGTCTTCTTGATGTTAATGTGGAGGTCAAGGCTGCCCATGAAATCCGCATACCTAGTTAGCGCCTTTTGCAGCTCACGTGGGGTACGGTCCAAGATGACAGCGTCGTCCGCATAGAGCAGAGCGGGAATAGGGCGTGACTTTACTTGGGGGAGGTCTTGTGCCCCCCTCAAAAGTTCCATCTCCAGGCTATTTGTGTATAAGGAGAATAGGAAGGGGGCCAAGACACAACCCTGCCTTACTCCACGCTCTACTCCAAAAGACGCGGTCAACTCGCCCCTAACACCATAACGTACTCTTGCTGAGGCCTTGGAGTATAGTTCCCTTAAAAAGTCTAAGAGTGGGGGGTCCACACCCATTTGTGATAGGACTAGCCATAGCTTGGTATGGGACACGCAGTCAAAGGCTGCGGAGAGGTCGACATACACCATGTAGAGTTTATCTTTTTTTGCATGGATAGTTTTTCCTACAATTATTGACAGATTTAGAGCCTACTCCACTGTGCCAAACCCCTCCCGAAAGCCAAATTGTAAGTCTGACAATACCCCCCCATCCTCTGCGCATTATTGGAGGTGCTCGAGTATGACCCTGCCGGCTACCTTACCCACTGAATCCAATAGTGAGATTGGACGGTAGCAGGTAGGGTCCTGGCGGTCTCCTTTTTTGAAGATCGGGACCATTACAGACTTGGTCCAAGAGTCCAGGAGCCCTTTTTTTGCAGCTGCCGTACACACCCTGGTCAATATAGGGGCCCATAGGTCTGTGTTATATTTAAAAATGTCCACCGGGACTCCGTCAGGGCCCGGAGCTTTTCCATTTTTACTTACATTTATGGCCTTAAGGACTTCAGAAATATCAAATTCTATTTGGATAGGGTAGTCAACAACTGGTTGAGTTATTTCTTTACTCTCAGAAAGCATCTGTTTCCTAAAAAATTTTGAGAAGTGAGAAATCCAGGCTCCTTCTTCTATGGCTACTTCTATTTTTGGGAGGTTATCGTCAGCTAGAAAAGGGGATTTTACTACTCGCCAAAAAGCTGCACTGTTTTTCTGTAGGGCGCTTTTATGTCGTTCATCCCAGAGGGTCTGCTTTAATTCGGCTTTTCTCTGCTTTCGAGCGGAGAGATATTCCTTTCTAAGTCTGGGTATTATCCGTGGGTCTCTATTTTCGTTATTCAGGGCCAGTTTAAGCTTAGTATGTGCCAAGGTGCAGCTGTGGTTAAACCAACCTCTTTTGTTTAAAGTTTCTACCTTTGATGTTTTTGTCAAGAGGCCCTTGATGACAGTTAGAATTTTACAGAAGTTGATTATAACTTCCTCCTCTGTCACAGTTAAATCAAGGCATTTTATGATGTGAGGGTATGCTGCTTTGATCACTTCCTTGGTAATTTGCCCAGGGTCTATTTTCCAACATTTTAGGCTATACCCGTTTACCTGTGCCAATTGTAAGTTATTCTGATTCAAAGCTTGGGCTATCGTCGTCTCAAGAGATTGTTGGTATAATAAGTTGAGTTCTATCCTTATGGCAAGGTGGTCGCTTAATGTATTTGATAGAGTCTCAACATGTTTAATCTTGTTTGACAGCCCATCTGATGTGAGAACATAATCAACAGTGGACTGGTAACCTCTCCCTACGTATGTCGACTCTGGCTTTCTTGTTTTTGGGTTTAAGTTGTTAACTATTATAAGTCCCAGGTCAGACATAAGGTCATTCATGGCTATGTCTGATTTAGTATGACAGAAATGAATAAGGGGAATGTCCTGGTCCTTAATCATTTCAGTGCAATTTTTGTTAAGGCAGGGGTGCAGATTAAAGTCCCCTCCTCATAAGAAGAAGACAGCACCTTTCCCTTGTTTCGTCTGTCTAAGATAGGAGAGTTTTTCATTTAGGTTTAATATTACTCTCATGAGTTCTCCTTCCTCCAAGTTATTGTAGAAGTTAATGAGTACGATAGTCTCATTTTTTGGTAGGGAGAGGGAAAGAAGCTGAAATATTTTGTCCAATTCAAGAGTGGTTATTTTTATTTGGACAGTGTTCGCTATATAAATTGTTAATCCCCCCTTTGCTCTGCCCATGTTCCCAACCAAAGCTGGAGAAAAGAACGTCCTAAAACCCAGAGGATTCTCGGTGGGGGTGCTCAGAGTTAGTATGCCACCAATCCTACAGTTTATGTTGTCCAAATGCGCAGGTCCTGCATGGGTACTATAGGAACTATATGACAATTCATGCTCTTAGCTAAACCATTTGCTTGAGGTGAATAGTGCGCCATCTTAAAATGCATAATGGACAATTCCTTGAGGAAGGAATACATTTCTTGGGAGAGAAATTACACCCCGTTGTCTGTGACAAGGCACTTGGGTAATTCCTGAGTGAACTCCTCCTTGAGAAATGTTATTACCGTCCTAGCATTGGCAGAAGCACACACTTGGTGACCACCCACATGGAAGTGTAATCCACCAACAACATCCATTTAGTGCATCACACGACATCAGCTGAAATGGCCAAAGAATGTCTGACTTCAATTTAGTTCTGGGTTTAACAGAAATCTCATGTGGGATCACAGGAACAGCATGCGTCTTTTTGTTCATTGCCAACAATCCTTTACCACTTCTTCCAATGCATGATCCATTCACGGCCACCAATACCATTCACACAACCTGGCCGTAGTCATATTCCTGCCTGAATGCCCTTCATGAGCCAAATTGATCAACTTAGTTCTCAAGTTGCTATGGGCTACCACATGTTTTGCAGGGAAAACCTTCTCTCCCACAATGCACAGTTCTTCATTAACACTGGAAAAACAACCCCTCAAATTGAAAGAAATGTCTTTACAATCCATCCACCCCTACATAATTAAATCCTTCATGTCCAACATATCTGAACCACTTGACAAAGCAACTGCCTTTTCACTTTAGTCTAATTTAGATTCACCCACTCATCCCACGAGAGTGCTTTCACTCTCATATTCACCCTGATCAATGGTTAATCTCAATAAACAATCCACAACACAATTCTTTGACCCATACACATACTACACAGCAAAATTGACATTTTTAACACTTATGTCCACTGTTTAAACTGGGAGACAAATTCTCCATCTTATCTGCACATTATAATCCTGAGAAAGGGGTCTCATTTCCACAACAAAATGATGGACAGGGTTGAAACTTTCCCAAACACTCACCCCAGTCAAGATATCGGGGTTGACTCCATCGTTTGTTTGCTCACCATGCCACTCCAGTTTTACACAGCCATATGCAAATCAGTCTTGACCCTGCTCCTCATGGGAACAGTTGAGCCCAAACTTCCAGGTCCTCTCTGGAACAGAAACAAGCATCCTGGGATCGGATTTGGGGTATCACCCCTCATCAGCCAGGCTAGCTTGAATCCAGTAGCACTGCGAACAAGGGACCCATGGCTTATTTGACCATAAAAGGTATTCTCCACGAGAATTTTTTTTAAATTGAGGACTGACCAGTACACAGCCAATGCTTCTCGCTCCATGACAGAGTGACGTTCCTTACCACCTTTCAACAAGCAAGAAGGAAAGCCACCACTTTCAACTCACCATCAACTACTTGAGCCAATACTGCACCCAGCCCTCTAATTCTGGCATAAGTTGACAGAATCATTCTCTTGCAAACATCAAAATGACCAAGTGTTGGCAACTTCCCAGTACTGTCCTTAATTCTCTCAAAAGCGTCATCACTCTAATCTGTCCAATCAATTTGGGAAATCTTCCTCAGTAGGACCCCTAGTGGGTGAGACAAACTAGAAAAGTTGTAGATAAACCTGGAGCAAAACCCCAGCAATCCCCAAAAAGAGCGCACCTGTCTTTGTTTTCTGGTGAGGGAGCTCCAACAATATCATTAGCAACATCAAGTTTTGGGCTTATTTCTTTCCCCAAAATGGTATGCCCTAAATAAGTCACAGATAACACCCTGAATCTTCATTTCTCCCTCTTTAACACCAGGCCCCTTCCTGCAATCAATCCAACACTCTACCCAGAATGACATCATGCCATAAACTGAAATGCCATCTTGGAAAAATAACACTTTTGGCAATCCCTCCAAAGCCTTCTTCATGACCCTTTGAAAACATGTAGTAGCAGAAGCTAGCCTAAAAGGCATCCTGATAAACCTAAAGACACCCCACAGAGTCACAAACAATGTCAACGGCCTTGAATCTGGATGAAGTAATGCCTGGTGGTAAGCGGAGGAGAAATCTATAATATTGAACAATTTTGCTCCATTTATCATTGCCAAAGTCTCTGAAATGTTCTGTAATGGTTGTCTGTCCACCCAAATGTGTTTATTTAATCCCCTCAAGTTAACACACCTTCTCATTTGCTTGCCGCCATCCTTTGGGGCTAAAACTATGGGAACAAGACATTCAGAACACTCTATTTCCTCAATCACTCCATTCTCCCTCAATTTGTTTAACTCTTGTTCTACAGAACCAAGCATCTAGTGAGGAACCTTCCTCACCTTAGACACACAGGACACAGCACCATTCATCAGCACAATTTTGTGCTCAAAATTCCTAAGTAGACCAATCTTATCTCCAAAACATCTGGATACTCTAACACAATCTCTTTGTGTAACTCCTCAACTGACAACAATTGTACCTTTTGTTGTACATTTGGATTCAAAGCTATATCCATATCCCTTTGATCCCTGCAACCCAACAGGTTGTCCCCCCTTTTTGCCACGTACACCTTTCCCACCATTTCACAGTCAGAGAACTGGAACTTCATCACAGTAAGCTCCAAAACATCTATTTGCATTCCTTCATATTCTACTGGATTGATGTCCGGTGTTTGCAGCACAATCTTTTCTTCCCAACACTGCCTCCCAATTGTTATCACCAACCATGGTATATGGTGACCCAGAATCAGTAAGCATCAATATGCTTTTTCCACCTACAAACTTCACACTCTAGCATCTCTATGGAGTCTATATCAACCAACCCATCATCTTTCACACTCAAGACAAACTTTCCTCAGTTTCTACGCAATTCACGCCTTGTGACTTAGCCCTCCTACCTACCTGAGCATAGTGCCCATTCTTTACACATTTTCTACAAGTAGCAACTGTGAGAAATTGCCATCTTTCTTGCATGGTATGCCCCCACTTTTTGATAAATTGCTGATGTGCTTTGACTGAGTGTGCCCTGGGCTCCTGCCAATCAGGTGCCCAGGGCCTGTGTTCCTTCCCCAAAACTTTATTGAAGCTAAAACCCAATAGGCATCTCTGGCCACATGTCAGCCCATGGTAAGTGGTTCCCCTGGTACCCAGGGCATTGTGACAAGAGAAGACCCCTAAGGGCTGCAGCACTTATTGTGCCACCCTTAGGGGCCCTGCACCCCGACACCTACACCCTACCTTTGCAGACCGAGTGTACTGGTGCAGACCTAAACAAAGAGTCGACATGGCACACATCCCTGTGTGCCATGCCCACAAACCCACTGCCCTGGCATACAACAGTCATCTTCTAGCTGGGTACCCTATGCCAGTGGTCTGGTCATAGGTGCATGAGCCCAGGGCCCATACAGTACCCAGGGTAATTCCTGGGCACTGTAAGTGCAGTGATGCCATTAGGAGTAAATGGTGCTGGGAGGTTGCCATTGCGAACTCAACAGCACCATAATGGCAACACTGAAGACTGACAAGTTTGATACCAAACTTCTCAGCATATTAAACCCACACTGATGCCAATGTGGGATTTAATGTAAAATGCACTACAGAGGAAATCTTAGAGATGCCCCCTGAAACCTAAACTACAATCCACATCTTGTCTGAGAGGCTGCCTAGGCTGCCGCACAGCAGACATGTTGCTGGACCCCTGGATGTAGAGCCCCCAACTCTCCAGGCCCTGCAACAATCCATATACTGGGCGAGGTGCTAGGTCTCCTCCCCCAGGATGGGAAGGGGGAAGCTTCAAAGGCATACCGCCTTTGTGAGCTTCTCCCGACCACTAGCTGTACTCAGCACTTGACCCCCACTCTGGCGGGAAGACTGGCGGGAAACCCTATGTGAGGACAGGGTGTGTGTCAGCCTGAGCCAACTCCACCCCACAGGTGGGAGAGGCGAGGTGAAGCAAAACTCTGGGCTCCGTCCATCTTGAGGATGGGGAGCCCTGCCCATTCAGAGGTAAGCTCCTATCCCCCTCCCACAGGAGAGGAGCAGGATAGGGGGTGTACTCACCCCAGGACAGGGACCTATTGTTCCCCGCCTTTCCCCTACCTGTAACGCCCCTAAATGTAGTATTTAGGGGCACCCTGAACCTTCCTTTCTCAGATACCAATTTTGAAACAAGAAATAAGACCAAGAAGAAGAAGACCTGCCATGCAGCTCTAACAAGGGGACAACACCAACTGAATTGGCCCCAGCCCTACAGGCCTGTTGATCCTTGAACCTGCTCCTGCTAAATCCTGGCGTCTCCAGCGGACAGCAACCTCAAGACCCACAGAGGACATGCCTGCCTTGATCCTCTTAGAGACTGGGACTCCCACGAGAAGTGCCTCTGCTCAAACAGCAATACCCCTGGTGCCAGCCAGGAACCGTGAATCCAGCCCACTCGGCACCCGCTGAGCCCGGCCTGTGCCAGAGTGGAAAAAGACCCTGAGGATGTCCCCCCGGCGATTCTGACCTGGAATCCAGTGCCCAAGGACCCTCCTCGATGACCGAGATGACGCCTGCAGACTCAGAACCAGGGACCCCCCCCAACCATGACCAACATAGGGTAAGGTTTCCCGATGTTCAAAGACACCCCTGTACCCGGCGGCCCCCGGCCTCCTGTGCCCAACTCTGGAATACCATCCTACCCTCCAAGATCCCAACTTACCCCTTGAAGTGTTGGTCGCTCCAGAAGATCCACAGTCCCCGAGCCTGCAGCCTTTGCTCGCTTTTCAAAATCTCAATTGAATAACATTGAGCGCCCAACGGCTCAAAAGCACCCTGCACCCAGCCCCTCGAGTGCCCCTGGCAGTGCAACCTTTGTTCAATCCTACTTCCCCATTTGCCCTAAGCAAGTGACCAGGAGCCCAGCTCCCACAGCCACGTGGCCTGCTAGCCAGCAGCAACCAACCGAAGGCCCCCTGCCTCTCTTTGGATAACATTGGGCATACCTACCTCTGCACCTGGCTGCCCCTGTTCCGACGAGGGTGTACCAACTGTACCTACCTGACCCTGTGAGACCCCTGAGTCTATGTCCAGAACTGTAACTCTGCCAGTCAAGTAATTACCTAAAAGCTGATAACTCACTGTTCTTTTTAATAGGCTAATATTGACTGGTTTCACTTGGAAATTCTTCTAAGTGTGGAGTTCTGGACCTTTAAAATATTCATCTAGAATCAGCTGAACTACGAATTCCGGTTTACTCACCTGCTATCAGGAGAGACCTCAATGCTGCATCTTTGAGCTCAGTACTGACCCTGAAAGGTTATTCTAACCATACTTACCAGTAACTTGCATTTCCTTCCATAGGATATCATTGCCTGCTTTTTGCTGAAAAAGTTTCTGTGTCGATTTTGAAACTTACAAATATTCTCCAAAAATCGTGCCAAAGATAAAAACGTAAATACTTGCCTGTTTTAGATAGAGGTCCCAGTGCTGAACCTAGGAGTCCAGCACTGGATTACAAAAGTAACGTGAACATACTTTGCCTGCAAATCGAATTTCATTCCATAGGATAACATTGGTAATTTCAACTGAAAAAGTTTCTAAGTGTCAACTTTTAAAATACAATAATATTCCTTAAAAATCACTACTGTTACCAAAAGGCTTTTACTTAATTGTTTGCAGCTCCTGTCCCGTGTCTGAATCTAGGATCTAGTCCTGTGGTTAGAAAAGTAATCTATTAATTGCATTTAATTAGAAATTCTCACTGAGCTCAATTTTGCATTGTGTTTGAAATTGTGTTGCCTATTGCAACAAACTGTAACTATTGCATTCAAAAAGTCTATTGCCTATTTGAAAAGTATTTAACTAAAGTAACTCATCCTGAGAAACTATATTTTGATACCTTGTTGGTTCTAAAATAAAACAACTATATCTTTTGATACAAAACAAAATGCCTTGAGTTCAGTTCTTGAGTGTGTGAGACCATTTGCTGACTGGGTGTGTACAACAAATGTTTTACACTGTCCTCTGATACTGCCTTACTGCTCGACCAAGCTACCACTTTAGAGTAAGGTTATATCTAACTTTAGCCTCTGCCAAACCTCTGGGGACTGGGTACTCTATACACATTGTACCTTACTTTGGTCCAGTATATATAGAGCCACTTTCCTACATTGGTGGATCAGCGGTCGGGTACAAAGTTGCATTTGTTGGACTACTTGGTTACCATCTGATCACCCGACAGAACTCTTAAAATTGCCTTTAGAATTCTGAAATTGGTTTTTCCAAAATACTAAAAGTCTTGTCAGGGCCTTCCTTAAGTTACATTAGAATTTTAGAAAAATAAAAGGTACTATAGTCAAGGGTAGAGGGTTAGAACTGTCAGGTTAGAATGTCTCAACAGAACCCAGCTATTAGTGAAGATAACACCATGGATCTGGTTGAGGAGCTCAACCTCACACCTTACTTTCCCTTGAATTTCAAGGAGTTGAGGTTCTTATGCAAACTTTAAAATATACACATGGGCCTGCATCCAATGAAACTAGGGCACCAGAAGCTCCTGGCTGAGTATGCTAAAGGCCACCCCTTTGAACATGGTGATGACCAGTCAGAAGGGGGAGAGGTGTCAGAGGAGGAGGATCATCCCCCCAGGCATCTCTAGGAAGGAGAGGGCCCACATACCCTTAATTCCAAGAGTCAATCTCTGGGATCCTAGGCCTCACACAGGTGGACCAGGCACCAGGGAAAACGTTGGGAATAGCCCCAGCGAAGCGGACAGCTTTTTAGCAAAGGTGGCCAAAAGAATAGACCTAGAGTCCGAACTCCTAGCTCTAGAAAAAGAAAGGAAAGAGATGGGTTTAGTACCCATCAATGGTGGCAGCAATACTAAAAATAAGGATAGGGAGGAAACTTCTGAACTTAAAATCCCCAAAGGCATTGTCCCTAAATTTGAGGAAGGTGATGACATCACCAAGTGGTTCACAGCCTTTGAGATGGCTTGTTAAATGAGAAGAATAAAAAAACATCTCTGGGGGGCTCTCCTGTGGGAACTGTTCTCTGGTGACTGCAGAGACAGGCTTCTGACCCTCTCTGGGCCAGAGGCAGGGTCCTATGAGCTCATGAAGAACACTCTGATTGAGGGATTTGGACTCACCACTGAGGAATACAGAATTAGATTTAGGGGGGCTCACAAAACCCAGACCCAATCCTGGATTGACTTTGTGGACAACTCAGTGAAGACACTTGATGGTTGGTTAGCTGGACATGATGTAAATGAATTTACTGGACTTTACAATTTGTTTATGAAGGAACACATATTGAGTAATTGCACAAATGAAAAGTTGCATCAGCATTTGGTAGACCTAGGTCTTATTTCTCCCCAAGAATTGGGGAAGAAGGCAGATCATTGGGTCAAGACAAGGGTGACAAGGACAACCACTGGGGGTAACCAAAAGAAGGTGGTCACAAAACCTCTCCAGGGGAAATGTGGTGAAAATCCTCAAGATAAAAAGTCTTAGTCTTCCAAAGGGCCCCAAAAACCTGTACAGGTGGGTGGGTCCGAAACTACTCCCTATGTGCTTCAGCCCTATAGGGGGAAAATAACTTTGATCCCTCCAAGGCCTATTGTAACAACTGTAAGAAATTGGGACATTTAACTGTAGACAAAAATTGTTCCCATAACAAAGCCCCTAAGGCACCCAGTACAGCTACTCCTGGGGCAGTAAGTCTACAATTGGGTTCAGAGGAGTGCCCAGAGTAAATCTAGACGTACACTCAAGCAAGTCTAGTTTCCATGGGGGAGGTTGAGTTTGCCAATGCAGCTGTATGGCGCCCACCTTAAAGAAGCATTTACAGAACCCCTGGGTAAATGGAAACAGAATAGAAGCCCTGAGGAATACAGGTGCCAGTGTCACTATGGTGAGAGATACACTGGTTTCCCCTGAGCAATACCTAGTTGGAAAAACTTTTCCACTCACCAATGCTGACAGTGTCACCACCATTCATCCTATGGCTATGGTGACACTAGGCTGGGGGGTTACTGGCCTGAAACAGGTAGCATTCTCTCAGAAATTACCAGCTTACTGCCCAACCAACCAAGAGAAAGATCAAGAAGACTGGGGGACCACCTTCTGCACAGCAAATCTCTCATGACCCCTCTCCTCAGGGAGAGGACTTGGAAACCCTAGAGGGAACTGAGCCCATGGAGCTTGAGCCATACCAGGTTGAACTCTTAGGTCCAGTGGGACCCACTAGGGAAGAGCTGTGCCAGGGTCAGAAATACTGTCCCACTCTTGAAAGCCTGAGGCAGCAAGCTGTTTCAGAAGTTCAGGGAGATGTCAGTGGTACCCACAGAGATCTTTTGGAAAGAGGGATTACGGTATGCTGAGGCAAGAAACCCCCACCCCTGGAACCACCAGGAGAGTGGTAGTGCCACAGAAGTACAGGGAGTTACTCCAAACTTTGGCTCATGACATCCCTCTAGCTGGACATCTGGGGCAAATCAAAACTTGGGAAAGGTTAGTGAGTCACTTCTACTGGCCCCAGATGCACCAAAAGGTGAAGGAGTTTGTTAGCTCCTGTGTCACCTGTTAAGCCAGTGGCAAGACAGGTGGCCACCCAAAGGCCCCCCTGATACCACTGCCAGTGGTGGGGTTCCCTTTGAAAGGGTAGGTATGGACACAGAGGGTCCACTTGAACCTCCCACAGTCTCAGGGAACAAATTCATTCTAGTGGTAGTGGATCACGCTACTAGGTACCCTGAAGCAATTCCACTTAGGACTACTAAAGCTCTTGCTTTAGCTAAGGCCATCCTGGGTGTATTCACCAAGGTAGGGTTTCCAAAGGAGGTGGTTTCAGACGGAGGTTCTAACTTCATGTCTGCTTACCTAAAGCACATGTGGAAGGAGTGTGGAGTGCAGTACACGTTTACTACCCCATACCATCCACAAACCAATGGACTTGTTGAGAGGTTCAACAAGACCTTGAAAGGTATGATCATGGGGCTCCTTGAAACACTCAAGAGGAGAGGGGATGTCCTGTTACCATGCCTGCTTTTCACGTATAGGGAGGTGCCACAGAAGGGAGTAGGGTTTTCTCCCTTTGAACTTCTGCTTGGTCATCCTATAAGGGGACCACTTTGTCTTGTGAAAGAGGGTTGGGAGGCCTCTCCAAGAACACAAGCAAGACATTGTGGACTGTGTACTTGGCCTAAGGTCCAGAATGGCTGAGTACATGGAAAAAGCATCCAAGAATATTGATGCCAGCCAGGAGCTTCAGATGCACTGGTATGACCAAAAAGCTGCACTGGTTGAATTTCATCCTGGGCAACAGGTGTGGGTTTTGGAGCCAGCGGCACCAAGGGCTCTCCAAGACAGATGGAGTGGCCCTTACCCTATCCTAGAGAAAAAGAGTGAGGTCACCTACTTAGTTGACCTGGGCACAAGCAGGACACCCAAAAGGGTTTTCCATGTGAACTGCCTAACGCCCTACAATGACAGGGCTGACATCAGCATGCTGATGGTGGCTGATGAGGAACAGGAAACAGAGTGTGAACCTCTCCCAGATCTCCTCTCCTGCAGTCCAAAAGATGGATAGATAGATGGGGTTGTCTTTTCAGACACCTTCTCTGCCCAACAGCAGACTGACTGCAAGCAAGTCTTGCAACAGTATGCTGGTCACTTTTCCCTGACCCCTTGCCTGACAAACTAGTGTACCCATGATGTGGACACTGGTGACAGTTCACCTGTCAAAAACAAGATCTATCGCCAGTCAGACCAAGTCAAGGAAAGCATCAAGGTTGAAGTCAGCAAGATGCTGGAGTTAGGGGTTATTGTTATGTTATGTTTTGTTATGTAATGTCTCTTTTATAGCACGGCTACCCCGAGAGGTGTCCCGGCGCTTTATGGAACCCTCTGAGAGCCCCTGGGCTAGCCCAGTGGTTCTGGTCCCCAAACCTCATCAACAGGGTGAAAAGAGAGCTGAGGTTCTGTGTGGACTATAGAGGGCTCAACTCTGTCACCAAGACAGATGCTCACCCTATTCCATGACCAGATGAACTGATAGACAAATTGAGTGCAGCCAAATTCCTCAGTACCTTTGACTTGACTGCAGGGTACTGGTAGATTGGCATGGCCCCAGGAGCAAAAGAGAAAACAGCATTCTCCACCCCTAATGGGCACTATCAGTTTACTGTGATGCCTTTTGGGTTAAAGAATGCCCCTGCCACCTTCCAAAGGTTGGTGAATCAAGTCTTGACTGGGTTGGAGTCCTTTAGTGCAGCTTATCCCGATGATATTGCTGTCTTTAGTTCCACCTGGCAGGATCACCTGATCCACCTTGGGAAGGTTTTAGCAGCCCTGCAATCTGCAGGCCTAACTATCATGGCGTCCAAATGCCAGATAGGGCAGGGCACTGTGAAACTGAAAAAAGTTTTTATTGTTTGATTAATTAAAACCTTACAATATATATGCAATAATTCTTGATTATAAAATCAGTTATAAAATCAGTTCTAAAAAACGTATAAACTTCAAATTTGTTACACTATTTACATGTTATGTACTTCCTAGATTATATTCTTTCAATTTTTGATGTTATAACTTAATTCTCAATTGCGTTTGAAACCTTACAAAAGCTGAGCTTAAAATGATATCGTTTGTATGGAGGCATCTTATCAGTGCTTGTCTGCAACTCCTTATTCCACAAACATTAAAATGACTCTTTAGAATAGATATTTTTTCAACTTTCAGTTCTGGACAAACACACAGGAGGTGCATAATATTCTCTTCGCCAAGTTTGCATAGGTTACAATTCATTGGTCCCTCTGTACTCAACCATGGCAGGGCAGGGCACACTGGTGTACTTGGGCCACCTTGTTGGTGGAGGCCAGGTACAGCCCTTACAACCCAAGATCCAGAGTATCATGGACTGGGCAGCTCCAACCACCCAGACCCAAGTCAGAGAATTCCTTGGCTTGACTGGGTACTACAGGAGGTTTGTGAAGGGATAAGGGGCCATTGTGACTCCCCTCACAGAACTCATCTCCAAAAAGATGCCCAAGAAAATCAACTGGACTGTTAGTTTCCAAAAGGCTTTTGACACCCTAAAAGAAGCAATGTGCTCAGCACCAATTCTAAAAGCACCAGATTGTGCTAAGCAGTTCATAGTGCAGACGGATGCCTCTGAGCTAGGGATAGGAGCGGTCCTATCCCAGACCAATGATGAACGCCAAGACCAACCTGTTCTTTTATAAGCAGGAGGCTACTCTCCAGAGAGCAGCGTTTGAGTGCCAATGAGAGGGAGGCCTTTGCTATGGTTTGGTCCCTGAAGAAGTTGAGGCCCAACCTGTTCTTCCACTTAGACAATGAAGACTCCCTGGGGCAAGGTTAGTCTCATCACCTTTCATTGGGGGGGGGGGGGGGATGGTGAGAAAGTGGCATGTTTCTTGAATGGTATGCCCCCACTTCTTGCTGAATTGCTGATGTGCTTTGACTGATTGTGCCCTGGGCTCCTGCCAATCAGGTGCCCAGGGCCTGTGTTTCTTCCATAAAACTGTATTGAAGCTAAAACCCAATCAGCATCTCTGGCATGTCAGCCCCTGGTAAATGGTACCCTAGGTACCCAGGGCATTGTGACAAGAGAATACCCCTAAGGGCTGCAGCACTTATTGTGTCACCCTTAAGGGCCCTGAAACCTACACCCTGCCTTTGCAGACTGAGTGTCCTGGTGCAGACCTAAACAAAGAGTTGACATGGCACACATCTCTGTGCACCGTGCCCACAAGCCCACTGCCCCGGCATACATCAGTCAAACCTCTAGCTGGGTGCCCTATGCCAGTGGTGTGGGTACATGTGCATGAGCCCTGTGCCCCTACAGTACCTAGGGCCTTTCCTGGGCACTGTAAGTGCAGTGATGCCATTATGAGAATATGGTGCTGGGAGGTTGTCATTACAAAGTCCACAGCGCCATAATGGCTACACCGAAGATTGACAAGTTTGATATCAAACTTCTCAGCACATTAAACCCACACTGATGTCAGTGTGGGATTTAATGTAAAATGCACTACAGAGGACATCTTAGAGATGCCCCCTGAAACCTAACCTACAATCCACGTCTTTTCTGAGAGGCTGCCTAGGCTATGTAATAACAAAAAGAAAGTGAGGAATTTTCCACAACGTGGAGGGGGATACTCCTGGTCCCCTTGACCCTAATCTATATAAACAAAGGAAGGAGCATCACCACAGGACCTGTCAAGGTCCTAATGGAGTGTAGGGAGATGGAAGGTACAAAAGAAAGTTGTTCTTTTGTTAGAAGACCCCTCACTCACCAACCTGGTTGGTGACATGCTTCATCATCAGGGTCCCACCCGGACAGCCAAGTGTCGTCCGGGTGTGCTGAGACACCTGACTATACTGCAGCTGGTAGTTTTTTGTGAGTGTGGTGTGAAAAAGTGAGTAAAAAATTGACCAAGTATAACTTAATGGAAAAAAAAATATTCTAAAGCTACTGGACAATGTTAAAAACAATTATTCGATACTTGTGTTGGCTAGGTTGACCAACAGTATCTGTGTAGGTGTAAAAAGGTCTACATGTTTCAACCTGGTCGTCAGGACCAAGTGATGGGAGACCTGGGCGGTATACACACGCTAAGGTGTATCCAGACCCTCGGCCCCAATAACCTAACTGCGTACTTACAGTCGGTGTCCTTTTGTCCAAATTGGGGAAAGGAAAAAGGAAAAACCTTTGGAAACAAAAGTACAATCACAAACATACATAATGCGTGCCTGCGATGTAGTTTCCCAGTGGTTAGGTGCTCCATGCTCTCCCTGTCATGCATGTTGCTTGAGCGAGTTTAATGCATACTATATTGGGGGTGGCTATAATACTAGCGCGAGCCAGCAGAGTGCTCTTAGTATGCATCAATAGCAATATAGCAATCCTGTAATTGTATGTATTTACAGGAGCTTGAGAATCCAAACTATGGGTTCTATTATAAGGGCAAGATAAGCCGTAACACTGCAGTGTCAGTCATACTCACACGGTATCAATATTAGTGCACCGGTGAGTATATTTATTAACACACCACTATCATACATCGTTTAAAGTGGTTGTAAACGCTCTCGTAACTTTGTGCGGGCGTAATTAAATGCATGCATGTCATCTGATAGAAACTTCGGCATCGTAAGGTCAGGGTTTTTTTTACACAAGGGTGGCTAATGCTTACTCAAGTATCGAATGATCAGTGCCTCATGGGAGTCAGGGTCAGGCCGCTTCTCCTGAAACACTATCTGTATTTAATGGAAAGAAAAGGACATTAAGTACCCCGGTTCTGGGAACAGAGCTGCGATGCAAGTGAAGGGGGCGGAAAGCGTCCTTCGCCATGACTAAGTATCCCGCTTTATTACTCACTGTGCCAGGGCTGTAGTATGGGCCATTCTGCCTAAACGCTGACCACCGCTCCCCGTGGGTGGTGAAGAGGAGACGCACCGGTATTAAATGGAGGACTCTTCTGGGTAGGGCGTGGTCACGTAGTCACGTGTTAAACGCGACGGCGTCATGGCGCTACTAACAAACGGCGGAGTAACGTCTTCGGTGCCTCAAAAGGTACAAACATCGGCCTTGCAGAATATTAGGTGCAATCTGGATCGGGGTCAATGTGTGGTTTTTAGAAAATTCTGATTTCAACCTAAGCAAGGGTATATTGTAAATTTAGGTGTGTGAGGGAGCCTGCCGCAGGGTGATTATAATGAGGCGTCATGATTAGCGCTATTAGGGCAATCATGGGTATGCAAAGACAGAGGTACGTCTTTGACAGATGGATAAGTAACAAAGATGAATAAATCGATAAAATATACATTTAAATGGAGTCAACTGGTTGGTGACTGTGTATTTCTTGGAAAATAAACTCATGAACTGTATGATCACGTGGTAATGGAGTCATGTACAATAATGACTATAGGTACGAAAGGGAGCCTGCCACAGGGTGTAGAATGGGTGGCATGAGTATACTATTTGGTTGTCCCGTACATTTCATATGTGGTGTGTGAAGGGGTTATTGAAGAATAACAATGGCAAGTTCATATAGGTGATTGGATCATGAATCTTGCAGTTACTATGAATGGTACTATGTGCAAGTGTTTTGCTGTAGTCTCATTTTTGAAGAACTGAATTCCAGGGAATATTGTCATTTAATCGAACTTTGATGGTTGAAAGCCTGTAAATCCAACGTTGTTCCTTTTCAAAAAGGCGTTGTTGCATCCTTGTCCCAGTTCTGATTTGTTCAATGACGGTCCATTTTATGTAATTGGTGGTGTGATTTTTCTCAAGGAAATGCTCAGTCTATTTTGTCATGGTCTTTCTGCACCTGATTGTGCTTCGATGCTCGCAGATCCTTTGTTTGACTTTCTACATGTCATGCCCACATAGGATAGATTGCAGGGACACTTCATCAGATCGACTGCATTAGTACTGCTGCAATTAGTGTGGACCAGTTGGTTCCACACTTTCCCTAGTTCTAATGATAGTGTTTTGGTGTTGCTGGTTAGATGGCATACACGGCAGTTCCCACACTGGTAATGACCTACGACACTTGGAAGGCCCCATGCCATAGTGATTGATTGCATTACCTCTTGTTTATCACTTCTAGGCCGTGTGTTCACAAGGGAATCCCTTAGGCTACGTGATCTTTTAAACGAGAACAGCGGGTTTTCCCAATGTAGATTTCCTGTATTCAGGATGGACCAGTGTTTATTGATGGATCTTGTCATTAGGTTGGATGTTGTATTATAGGTGGTCACACATGTCAGGGGTATCTCCTGTTCTACAAGTATTTTGTCTTCCAGAGGTGCTTCCCTGGGTTGGTTATGCGCTCTCTTTTGGCATTTGTTGAGGATCTGTTTGGGATAACCTCTATTGGTTAGTTTTTCAGTGAGAGTTACTGCTTGGGTGTGATAGTTGGTGACTTTGCTACAATTGGGGCGTACTCTCAAGTATTGGCCATAGGGTAGGTTCTCTCTCAGTGGTCTACGGTGGAAGCTTTCAAACCTAAGTAAGTTGTTTCTGGCACTAGGTTTGTGGTAGTTATTTGTCTCTAGGCGGCAATTCTCTTTCATGATGGTAATGTCCATGCGGTCCTTGCCATTTGGCAAGGACCGCTCGATATACTCATGGAGTTTACCAGATGGATCAACACCTGTGACCAAAACCTGAGGTTTACACACACCGTTGACCAAGACAGGATGATTTTCCTGGACATTACCGTCATGAAAGCGAATGGCCGCCTAGAGAGCTTGGAGCACCTAACCACTGGGAAACTACGTTGCAGGCACGCATTATGTATGTTTGGGATTGTACTTTTGTTTCCACAGGTTTTTCCTTTTTCCTTTCTCCAATTTGGACGAAAGGACCCCGTCTGTAAGTAGGCAGTGAGGTTATTGGGGCTGAGGGTCTGGATACACCATAGCATGTGTATACCGCCCAGGTCTCCCATCACTTGGTCCTGACGACCAGGTTGAAACATGTAGACCTTTTTTCACCTACACAGACACTGTCGGTCAACCTAACCATCGCAAGTATTGAACAATTGTTTTTAACATTGTCCAGTAGCTTCAGAATAAAGTTTTTTCCATAAAGTTATACTTGGCCAATTTTTAAATCACTTTTTCACACCACACTCACAAAAAACTACCCGCTCCACTGTAGTCAGGTGTCGCAGCACAACCGGACGGCACTCGGCTGTCCGGGTGTGACGCCGATGATGAAGCATGTCACCAACCAGGTTGGTGAGTGAGGGGTCTTCTAACAAAAGAACAACTTTCTTTTGCACCCTCCCTCTCCCTACACTCCATTAGGACCTTGACAGGTCCTGTGGTGATACTGCTTCCTTTGTTTATATAGGCTGCCTAGGCTGCCACACAGCAGACATGTTGCTGGACCCCTGGGTGGAGATCCCCCTGCTCTCCTGGGTCTGCAACAATGCACATCCTGGGCGAGGTGCTAGGTCTCCTCCCCCAGGATGGGCAGGGGGAAACTTCAAAGGCATACTGCCTTTGTGAACTTCTCCCGACTACTTGCTGTACTCAGCAACTGGCCCCCACCAGTTCTGACCCCCACTCTGGTGGGAAGACTGGCGGGAAACCCAAAGTGAGGAAAAGGGGTGTGCCAGCCTGTGGCAACTCTACCCCTCAGGTGGGAGAGGCGAGGTGAAGCACAATTCCGGGCTCCGGCCATCTTGAGGATGGGGAGCCCTGCCCAGTTAGAAATAGGCTCCTGCACTCTCCCACAGGAGAGGAGCAGGATAGAGGGTATACTCACCCCAGGACAGGGACCTATTGGTCCCTGCCCTTCCCCTACCTGTAACGCCCCTAAATGTAGTATTTAGGGGACCCATGAACCTTCCTTCCTAAGATCCCTATTTCGAAACAAGAAAGAAGAACAAGAAGAATAAGACCTGCCATGCAGCTGCTAACAAGAGGACAACACCAACTGACTTGGCCCCAGCCCTACTGGCCTGTTGGTCCATGAATCTGATCCTGCTAAATCCCAACGTCTCCTGCGGAGAGCAACCTCATAACCCCCGGAGGACCTGCCTGCCTTTACCCTCTTAGAGACTGGGACTCCCACGAGCATTGTCTCTGCTCAAATAGCAATACCCCTGGTGCCAGCCAGGAACCACGAATCCAGCCCACTATGCACCAGCCGAGCCCGGCCTGTGCCCGAGTGGACAAAGACCCTGAGGACGTTCCTCCGGCAATTCTGACCTGGAATCCAGTGCCCAAGGACCCTCCTCGACGACCCAGACGCCGCCTGCAGACTCAGAACCAGGGACACCACATCCGCGACCAGAAGAGGGTAAGATTTCCTGACGTTCAAAGACACCCCTACACCTGGCGGCCCCCGGCCTCCTGTGCCCAACTCCGGGGTGCCTACCTACCCTCCAAGATCCCAACTTACCCCTCAAAGTGTGGGTCACTCCAGAAGATCCACAGTCCCCGAGCCTGCAGCCTTTGTTCCCTTTTCAAGATCTCCATTGAATAAGATTGAGCACCCGACGGCTGAAAAGCACCCTGCACCCAGCCGCCCAAGTGCCCCTGGCAGTGCAACCTTTGTCCTCTCCTACTTCCCCATTTGCCCTGAGTAAGTGACCAGGAGCCCAGCTCCCACAGCCGCGTGGTCTGCTATCCTGCAGCCACCAACCAAAGGCTCATTGGATAACATTGGGCCTAACTACCCCGGCACCCAGCTGCCCCTGCGCCACTGAGGGTAAACCAACTGTACCTACCTCACCCTGGGAGACCTCTGAGTCTATGCCCAAAACCTTAACTCTGCCAGTCGAGTACTTACCTAAAAGCCGATAACTCACTTTTCTTCCATAAGCTAACATGACTGGTTTCACTTGGAAAATCTTTTAAGTGTGGAGTTCTGGAACTTTAAAATATTCATCTAAAATCAGCCGAACTATGTATTCTGATTTACTCACCTGCTATCAGGAGAGACCTCAGTGCTGCATCTTTGAGCTCAGTACTGACCCTGAAAAGTAATTCTAACAGTACTTACCAGTAACTTGCATTTCCTTCCATAGGATATCATTGCCTGCTTTTTGCTGAAAAAGTTTCTGTGTCGATTTTTGAAACTTACAAAAATTCTCTAAAAATCGTGCCACCGATAAAAACGTAATTACTTGCCTGTCTTAGATAGCGGTCCCAGTGCTGAACCTAGGAGTCCAGCACTGGATTACAAAAGTAACATGAACATACTTTACCTGCAAATCGAATTTTCTTCCATAGCATAACATTGGTAATTTCAACTGAAAAAGTTTCAAAGGGTCAACTTTTAAAATACAATAATGTTCCTTAAAAATCACCACTGTAACCAAAACGCTTTTATTTAATTGTTTCCAGCTCCTGTCCCGGGACTGAATCTAGGATCCAGTCCTGTGGTTAGAAAAGTAATCTACAAAGTAACTAATTGCACTTAATTAGAAATTCTCATTGAGTTCAATGTTGCATTGTGTTTGAAATTGTGTTGCCTATTGCAACAAACTGTTGCATTCGAAAAGTCTATTGCCTATTTGAAAAGTATTTAATTAAAGTAACTCATCCGGAGTAAGTATATTTTGATACCTTGTTGGTTCTAAAATAAAACAACTATATCTTTTGTAACAATTGGCCTCAATTTAAGTTCTTGAGTGTGTGAGACCATTTGCTAACTGGGTGTGTACAACAAAATGCTTTACACTGTCCTCTGATACCTCCTTACTACTCGATCAAGCTACCTCTTTAGAGAGTAAGGTTATGTCTAACTTTAGCCTCTGCCAAACCTCTGGGGACTGGGGACTCTATGCACACTGTACCTTACTTTGGTCCAGTATGTATAGAGCCACGTTCCTACAGCAACTCTTGCGAAACATCCAGGACTGTTGGACAAGTGTCCTTCATAGCCACATTGAAAACACTTTGTTCCAAAGTTCTTCGTGGTAATGAAATTCTCACTTTGAGATTTTTTTTGTGTCAAATTTCTTATCCATCGTGATGTCAGAATTCTTGTCACGCTCTCTGTCTGCACTCGTGTCCAACAATTTAACGGAATGCACAGCTTCTTTAATGCCTGAGTACATTTTCCATTTTCATCATGCATTTCATGCACAAACATACTGGTATTTCCCATTCCTTTCAATATGGCCATAGATTTGCGAGCCAAAATGATTTTCCAACATCATCACAGAAGATTCGTAAACATTATTAGGCTCACCTTCCCCTTGTCCCAACACAACGCCTTTCAAACTTTCATATACATTCCTGCCCTCATTACCAAGGTTATGTAACTAAGTAGCATGTTTGCGTACCACAGAAAATGTTCCACCTCCAAGAGCAAGTAAATAGGATTCAAATATCTTTTTCCATCGTTTCCAGGGCAAGATATTCTCACCGTTATCAAGGAAGAACTGCAGGGACTGGTACCTCCTTGCAACTCTTTTAATGTCCGTTGGAGCACTCTATTAACTTTGTTATATTATCCACTTGATTCAGTGTAATTTTTGTGCTACTTCCTCCCAATGTTTTGTCTGGGAACACTGTGCGTAAATCAGTAACAAGAAAAGTGGGGGTTCCCCTTTTGGCGGAGGTGTGCACACATGTACTTCAATTTGAACAGTTTTCAGGTAATCAAATTTGTTTTTTTGCAAATTTATGTCACTTTTAATATTATATGCATTGGGTACACGTGGAATATTAAAAGTGACATGGATTTGCAAAAACCACAATTTGAACAATTGAAAACTGAGTATAAATATGAAATAAAATATTTGATTACTCTTGGAAAACGAAATTTTCGTCTGAATGAATCAATTAACCGAATGAATTGAAATAGACCATATGGTCTGAAGTACATGTGTGCACACCTCCGCCAAAAGTGGAACCCCCACTTTTCCTGTTACTGACCTTCTTGCAACTGACATGACGAATGACCCCAAGTAAAGGTAAACTCACCACTGAACACACAAAGTTGAACAACTACCCTGCGATGTACTAAATATCAAGTACCAAATTCCTATTTTTTGTGAATTCAAGACAAATAGAATTCTTAATTTTTCACACTATAAACACTCTCCTGTTCCCACCCACCAAGAATATCACACTCAGCAAAACAAAGTGCATGCCAAAGAATATATTTCAACATGCAACATGCAACACATGATTCATGGTGAGCGCGTCATCGCGAATAACAACACTTCACAAAGGCAGTCTGCTTATACGCAAAAACAACAATCACCACCAGGAAATTACCTCTAATCCTCAAGGTGGTGCATGTGTCACCGAAGTAAAACCACCACACATTGACCCAAATGTCACCCAGACATTTTTGACTTGGCATCTCTAACTTCACATCACAATAGATGTCACACTCCAACGCTGCCAAAGTGAGGATGGATGGTGTGCGCGTCACGAAAGTAACAAACACTGGCCAATATTCGATTCCCCACATTGTTATCAAAACAAGCAGTCACTTTAATATGCCCACACAACCATGCTGTCTATGTGAGGCAAGAGCTTCAGGCTTTGATTCCCAGGATTACAATTATACTGCAGCTCCCAATCCAAAATGGCCACAACGTTGTGACGTCGACATGTTGTGCATCTGGCTACAAAGCGTTGTGATTAGGAGGCTTTGTTAAACAGACCACAACCCTTCTCCTGGAACACCGCTGCCACCTTGTTGATGCCTTCATCAGTGAATCAATGCTTCCACTGCTCACAGCAGATCTGAGGCATCTGCTTCACCGAACAGATGCCTCAGACCTGCAGCACAGCCATCAGCAGAAGTCGATGCCCCAAGATGGTTTCGGCCTCATAAGATACAGGTCTACAGTGTTCACCACCAGTAGTCAGTCATCCTTGCTACTTCTTCTTTATAAAAAGTAACACAATGGGTTCTCTGAGGAGGTTGATCGGCCTTCCTCGCCTGTTCTCAGAAGGCTCTTGTCACCAATGTTAAGTTCTAAATATTGGAGCACACAACTGGGTGCATTTCCAAGGACCTTTATTCCAGTTCATCATTTCAGACCATCAGCCCTTCTAGCAGTATCTTCTTTTGTACGCAATTGCCTTGCATTGAAATATTGGAACACAGATAGAAGAGACATATAGAACACAACTAATTTATAGCTGACCTAGGGTAACATTCCAGGCCATAGCTGTCCTAGGTAACATTTCACCTGTATTAAACTAAGCTGCAGCAGGAGGTTTAATGGAGTCACTGATCTCAAAGGTAATAAGTGAAGAACCCAATGGAGTGATAGAGCAGAACATTTTTGTTTAAAATAAGTGCCCTAATTTACAATATATGTACAGGAAAATTCTTGAAAATAGAAGAAAATGTGTCTTTTTTTAAATGGCAAGTAAAATCCTTTTTTTGGAATAAGCATTAATATATATCTAATTACATTATCAAGTCAGAGTATGCCTCATTTATTTCTCTAACCCTTTTCATTCCTTTCCTTTAACTTTCTTCCTAAATAAAGACATGTTTTGGGAGGGGAGCTTGCCTGGCTTGAAGATGGCCGCACGATAAACCCTCTCTGCCGTCCGGGCATATAATCCTTCACAATCCTACCTCTTTCAGTTCTTTAAGCACCGTGATTTTTGACAATTGTCTCCCGGTGCCCTCCTGCTACTGAAGATCCTGTGAAATTGGTCCCCGAGAGCCTGCCTCACCTCAGAGGCCTGAGGGCTTTGATCGCAGTAACCCAGTGACTCCATAGCCGGCGTGGGGACGGCCCTGAGATCGGAGCCGAAGATAGACTTGGTGATGCTGTGCTGCAGTGTGGGGTCGGCCGGTAGTTTCTGTGGACTCTGTGCCTTAACTGCCTCACCGGTCTCTCCCCGGCCCTGCAGTGATCTGTGGCATTTGCCTGGCCTTGCCTGCAAGATTATTGCTGCCGGAGGTGCTGGGAGCCTGCATCTGCTTCGGGCCTGATTTCTGGTGGGGCTAACTGTGAGGGACCCGGGTCACGTGGATGCTGGTGCCGTGGCCCCCAATCCCGGTTCCATCTTGGCCTTAGCCGCCGGGGTCTGTGAAGCCTGCGGCCTCTTCTCCTGATGGTAAGCTGTCAGGCGCAGCTGCGTCTGGGCCAGCCTGCAGTTGGAGCCCTGCTGCTCATTTTGTAGGGACTAGGGGTGGTGGCTGTACTCCCCTGGTCAGTCTGCCTCCGGCCGTTCTCCCCTGGTTCCATCCATTCTTTTGCTGCCCCTGGCCCCCATTGGGACAACAAAGCACTGCGTCTGGGCTTACGGGTGGGGGTTCCAGCACTGCACCGGGCACTGGAAAGGCGCATTCAGTCCCATAGTAGGAGTCATTATGCAGGTATAGCACCACGGTCTCTCCTCCTGCGGACCTATTTGTGAGCCTGGAATTTGTTGGGGAGACTGCCGTTCTATGGCGCTAGCAGCACTTGCCACATTGTTGTAAGGGTCTGTGGGACATCAACAAGAGAAAGCCTGAATAGTCCCAAACTACTCTGCAATCGAGCCACTCAAATCAAGCAGACAGATGGAACAAGATAAAAACGCTTCAGAATTGGGCTCTGAGGTGGGTGATTCACCCTCTGACTCTGACATAAAACAAATTCTGGTAGCTATACAGAGTAGTCTGAATAAAATAGATGGGACAATTTACTCACTTTAGTTCTGCATGGATAAGATGAACGAATGGCTAGATAAGCATACTGAGCACTTAGACATTATTGAAAAAAGTTCTCTGACACTGAAGACACCATGAACTCTGCATCATTCTCAAACACTGCGTTAGACAAACAACTTAGGAATATGCAAGCAAAAAGGGAGGACTTGGAAGCCCACTACCGCAGGAAAAATATAGGAATTGTGGGAATTTCAGAGTCCACCAGTATCACCAACATGGAGCTCTTTGTGGTGCAATTGTTAGCATCACACTGGGTAAATATTGTTTTTCCAATATTTTTGTAGTGGAGAGGGCACACTGTTCACTGGCTACATGACCTGTGCCCGGAGAGTCACCACGCGAGGCTCTTGAATTATCGAGATCGAGACAGTGCACTCTGGAGGGCCCAGGAGTTGCAGGAACCTAATTTGAAGGTATGGCTGTCTCCTTATATCCTGATTTTACCCAGCAAGTGCAGGATGCTCGGCTCCTATTCACACCAGTCAAAAGGAAGCTCGATGATCTGCAGTTAGAGTACATCATGATGTATCCTGCTAGATTGAGAGTTTAATCAGAAGGGAAGCCTCATGGGTTCACAGACTCTGTGCAAGTACTGCAGTTCTGTAAGTGCAGAGACTGTGCAAAATCAAAGAAGGTCTCTTTTGGCCCACATGTGCGAGGTGTGAAAGACACTGCGACACAAGAAGAGTGAAGTCCCCTCAACATGCTTCTGGGGAGATCCAGACGGGATTCGCTGTAGGGGCGGGGCAGATCAGGTCCTGATTCTCACTTGCATTGTTGGGTCTACCAGGCCTGGTGATGGTTTGCAGGAGACTATATTGCATTTTTCTTCATGGCAGTTTGATTACATTGGGGTAACCTATGTTGATGCATTCCATCCAGCCAATCAATCTCCCCAGATCCTGCATGGACCGCTGTCAGTAATTTGCTCAGAGATGTGCACAAAAAAGGAGGAGTCCTTCTTGGGGAAGATAGAATGGGAGGGGTGGGCGATTGGGGAGACATAATAAGAATGAAACTTGATTTATCATGGTAGTAATGTTGTTGTTAATACTGTCCATAAGCCAAGATTAGGTGAACCTCAAGTCGGCGACATCTGCCCCTTAGTGTGTACCACAATGGGTGTGCTAATATCTCTTGTGTTTGTTACTTTTTCCATTAAGAGATTGTTTTCTCTTACTCTTAGTTAGAGTGCATTATGCAGGAGGAGGGGGATTCTATCACCTATGCACAGTTGGGGAGGGCATAGCATGGGTGGATGAGTGGGGTTGTTTGAGTTGTAAGACAGTCACCAACAATAGGTATGATCCTGTGCTGATTGCTGGGTTTATTTCAATGTACATGTACCTCATTTCAGAAATGGTCCCTTAACAATATGGCAGACCCGATGTCGGAACCTAGTGGGACAAGAAGGTGTGATTTACAACATGGAATGTCAGGGGGGTAAACGACCACAGAAAGGTTTATAAAGTTGTGGCGTATCTGAAGCAGACCATGTGGATATTGCTTTTCTCCAGGAGATGCACCTGCCGCTTAAAAGTGGCATGCTTGTGCATAAATACTTCCAGGGCATGATTTGCGCAGCAGGTTTCTCCACCCATGCTAGAGGTGTTTTCATATGGATCACCCCTAAGTCAAGGATTACACTTCCTGAAACCGAGGCGGATGCTAATGGGAGATGCATCATAGTAAAACGCCAAAAAGAGAGTCTAATCCTAAAACTGGTTAATGTGTATAGTCCTAATTATGATGAGTCACAGTTTTACTGACTGTTAGGCACCCGACTAAAGCAGGGTGCGAATACAACTCTACTATTGGGTGTAGACTTTTATTGGTTCTTAGATCCCAATAGAGACCGCTCCAACGGCCCCCAGTCACCCACTAATGGCAGCCAGTACCAATATTGTTTTGACGGAAGATTTAGGCCTACTTGATGTATGAAGGCAGCGTACACCCGATACGGGGGAATTGTGCCACTACTCTGCTCCTTATGACACCCATACCTGCATAGATTATTGGCTGGTCCGTAGGGGCTTGCTTTCGTATGTCACAGATTGTACTCCACTTGCACACATATATTCAGACCAGAAAAGGGGGTGGTGATGAACAGAGTGTCTGAATTAAGCAGACCACTCTTACCCAGTCCAAAGATCAGGGCTTGATCCATCACCGTTTTTTAGCTCACTGCAACATCCCAGCTCAGAACTTGGCTATATGCAAATTAGTCTGACCCTGGCCCAGTGCATCATGGGAACAGGGCAGACCAAACTACCAAGCCAATTCTTATACTGGGAAGGAAACAAGCTTCCGGGGACCGGTTTCTGGCATTTCAGCCGTCTTCGGCCCGGCTTGCTTGAATCCTGATGGTGCAATGAGCAAGGGACCCACATCAGAGTATACCCTTCCACGCTTATGGTGGACAAAAATGATTCAGAAGTGGTCTGCTTAATTCAGACACTCTGTTCATCACCACCCCCTTTTCTGAATTATATTCAGACCACTCACCTGTACAGTTAGACATTATGGTGCCTGCTAGTCAAGCTGCATCATTTCTTTGGAGATTCCCCCTTTTTCACTGTTGGATCCAGTGTTCACCACTGAAATTGCGACATCGATAGATGTCTACTTTGAAAAGAATATCTGTTCAGTAGATCATTTTGCCACCGTGTGGGAGGCTTTTAAAGTCTACATTAGAGGCATTACCATACCCAAGCATGCAGCAGTACTCCGGACCCTGAGGGATATGTTAACAAAACTGAAACAAGAAATTTCAACCTTAGAACACACTTTGCAGGAAACTGAAGATAAAAAACATGCTGGGTGACATAAAGGTAGCTCTGGATGAATTTCAGGAGGCTGCCGACAGCAAAGTGAAACACCTTGGCAAATACACCACAGCTAAAATGTACGCAGAGGGAGAACAACCTGGGGCCTTGTAGCAGCGTTGCTGTGACCCAAGAGACATGATAGTTGAAATTCACGACAAACAGGGTCTCCCTTAACATTAGCGCCCAGATATTGCAGATAGATTCAGCAGATACTACACAGAATTGTACACAATGCAAGTGCCCCCTGATGTTAACGCTATACAAGCCTACCTTGAACATATCCAAATGACTTGGCTCACAAATGCACACAGTGAGAACCTTATGGTTCACCCAGAACAGGCAGGTTTTGTCCTTGGCCGCAATTTGACTTTCAACTTCAGAACAATTTTTGGTACTATCCAACAACCTAATACGGAAGTCGAAGCCACTGCCTTATTTTTGGACACTGAAAACGCATTTGACTCTGTGGAGTGGGCATTTATGAAGGGGGTATTGCGGCGAATTGGAGTCAGCGAGTTCTTTTTAAAACTGGTCACCGTGTTGTATACCCTGCCTACTGCTAGGATAGGCGTGGTTGATTTGGTTAGGGCTCCTATTGCCATTTTGAGGGGCACTCGTCAGGGCTGCCCATTGTCCCCTCTTCTCTATGCCCTTGAGGCTGAACCCTTGGTGTGTGTGCTTGGTCCTTTTGGCTCACACTGATGATACATTGCTTTATGTAATGAATCAGAATCTTAATCCTATTCTCTCAGAGGTTGTACAGTTTGGGCAATTGTCTGGCCTCAAAATTAACCTGACAAAATTGGTGTTTTTTCATTTGACTCGCGCTACCACCCCAGCAAGATTAGATTTTATCCTATGCAGTGGTCTTTAGATCCCATTCGATACCTAGGGATACAAATTCACACTGACCCTGATATAGTACTCGCGGAAAACTATGGGAAAGCTATCTCCATAGATGATATTACCAGATGGATCATACTATACCTATCCTTGTTGGGACGCATTTCTATATTAAAAATGGTGGTCCTAGCCAGATTTTCGTTTTTATTTTTAAACATCCCTATGTTGCTGCTGCACCACATATTCGCTACCTTACGCACACTTATGATAAAATTAGCTTGAGCCAGTAAGTAGCTGAGGGTTAAGTTGAACACGTTGACTTTACTTCACTCAACGGGAGGCCTTGGGCTCCAGACTAAGAGCTATACTAGCGTGTAGTGCAAGCTTTTAATGCATATGGCTGAATGCATGACCCAAGGGAATTATCACACTTATACAAAGAGAGAAATGCAACCGCCCACAACACTTTACAACAGACCCTCTTTAAACCTCCTATTAGAAGGCACGTAGTCATGGACTCTCTAAACTCTACTACGCATGCCTGGCATAGGTTATTAGAGTAAGAAGTGAGTGCTCTCATGTATTCAGCAATTGATTCCATTTGAGTGGTGCTCCTGGTTCCAGACGGGGATGGAAATGGACATTTACCATTCGCTTAAAGCACTGGGCATATTAAAGATAGGAGACTTCTTCCACAATGGGATTATACGTAGCTGGGACGACTTGCCCAAAAATGGTTTGGTACAAACGCCACAAGACCAATTCCAGTATATCAGAGCCAGGAATGCATGGCGAGAGCTCTGGGGGGCGATATGTAGGAGCCTCCCAAGATCCCCACACTCTGGCATATTATCATTTGTGCAGATTCCCCTGGAAAGTTAATAACCATACTTTATTCGCTCTTGTTAGAGCCCAAGACAACGCAATGCATTAAGGCATGTCAAGACTGGCAGAGAGAATTGGATTTGATCCTTGATGATAAACACTTCAGGTGTTGCTGCAAAGTCACAAAACATATTTTCTTGATAGGTAGACACCGCTTAATGTATTTTAAATACTTAAATAGAGTTTATTTGGCCCCTGCTAGGCTGTTCCGCTATGGGTTGCACGATTATGCCTGGTGTGGTCGTTCCTTGGAGCAGGAAGCAGGGTTTTTACATATTGCATGGCTTTGTCCTGATATTTTTAAATTCTGGCGTGAGGTCTTCACTATCATGGGTGAGATTACAGGACATGTTCTAGTGCCAAACCCGCTCCTAGCTTTTCTTGTGTATGATATGGAAATTGATAGAGGCTACAGAAAGCTAGGTGCAAAGGGTTTGCTACTAGCAAAGCGTAGGGTTGGCATGCAATGGGCTAAGGGGCCGATTCCATTGAGAGGTGATTGAAGATCAGATATTTTATATTGTAACACACAATCCAACATCTACAGTGACCTGCTACCTCCCCGGAATCAACCCAAGGGCTTTTGGAGATTATACAAGCAATACCTAGTTGAGGGAGACAGTGGTGCCGGCAGGCCAATGCAGCAAAGCCGGTTCCTGAGAGGATTATGTTATGTTCACTGGTTGTGCCACGCTGTGGATGAGCAATACACAGTGGGTCCCTGACTGACTTTCCACCTCTGCTGTGGGATGTCCCCTCTGCGATCTGTCCCACATCAGTACTGTATTTTAACATGCAGGGTCTCAGAACATGCCATAATGTATGCACAATAAGATGATTCCACACCTGTGCTGTATTAATATTGTAATGTATGTCCCGCCTATGCATAGTTTTTGGCTAATGGCCTTCATTTCTTTTCCTTTTGTAAAAGTGTCAGTTTTGAATATGTTTTGTGAAATTTCATAAATAAAACAATACAAAAAATAAATGATTAAATAGATGATTTTAGCAGATGCTGAACTGTGCTCTATTAAATAAAGAATTCACGTTTGACTTCATTAGATATGTCATCTTTGTAGAACGTGCTGACTTTAAAAATGGATTTTCGTTCCTTCCTAAAATACATGTTCTCATAAAATTTAGTTAGATTTTAGCTTCCATATATTCAATATAAGGAATGCTACGCAGTATATAAAAAATGGTGCCCACATGAACACGTGGGTCTCATGCCTTAATTCAGTAAAGTTACAACTAGAATGGTTCTGCTTTAGAATAGTTTATAGGTACTGCTGTGATTCCCTTCCTAACTTAACTTTGAACCGTTGTTACTGTGACTGTTTGCTGATGCTGTTTGAGAGAGGAGACTAGAATGAGTTTCCAGAACTTCTCTTCTTGGGGGGTTCAACTACAATTTGAATCTATTTCAATGCTCCTTTGAAGCCCATTCTTTTCTAAAAGGACTCTTTATTGGATCTGGTAGGTTAGGATCTGCAAGAATAGAACAGGGAAGTAGCTAATATTTCCTTAATGGAAAACACTGTAATTTTCTTGAATGCCTCTAACCATAATTTTCTTGTTATTTCTGTAAAATGATTTATCTTATTGCTAATTTGATAGATAAAAACAAAATATTAAATTCTTAGGGCCCGATTACGATATTGTATGAGCTGCCACCAGCTGTCAGAGTGCTGCAGGCAGGGGAAAGAACAACGCCTTTGACAGGATTGGAGATCCCATCCGGACAGCAGTCTAACAGGTAATCCTGCTCGCACCGCAATTGGGATTACGATGTTCCTTTCCTTCTGCCTTTTCATGGCATTCTGATCACCATGAAAAGGCAGACAAAAAATGAATTTGAGGGCCCTTAGCAGGGTCCCTATTCCCCTAGGCCTTCGCTAATGGGCAAGGGGGCACCTGTTATGCCCTCAGAACAGCCATGGTCCTTGTGCCAGGCACCACATCGTTCCTGACATACAGTGCAGGGATGTTTCTTAAGATGTGTGTGAGCATTGGAAATGCGCACATCCCAGGATTTGGGCACTCCCTCGGGTTCAATAATAAATTGACTCCACGTGGTTTTATGAATTTCTTCAATAAAGTTTGTTTATTTTCACAAGTTCATCAATGGATTATTTGCATCCAATTAATTATGTATGTTTTTCCACAAAATCATCATTGCTCCGATGCATTTCGGGTCCATTACCCTTTCTCAAGGAGCACTGTAAAAACAAGAACGATCTATATTGGCATCGAGGTTATAACCGAGAGATAACATGTTATAAAAACGCATTTCCCAAATGAGTGAAAACACGCGTGTACATTCGAAAAAACCAAAGACTGTGCAGATGAAGGTGCAAATGGTCAGGGAATATAGAGGAGTATAACCAAACCAAGAAACAAAGAAGTGTATCAGAGCGGAATTGGTGTGCCCAGAGTAGAGGGTGGATGCATTAAAAAAGTCCTGGGGTGAAACGATAAATGCTCACGTGTAAGCGGAGCTTTAATGCGGAGCTGCGAAGGAAAATAAAAGCGGGCGGTTAGGCTGTCACTCGAGAAGCGAGTGAAAGTTGAAACACACAGTTTACTGCCGGATCTCGGCAATTACGCTTACCGATTTAGAGATTAAGGGTGGGGACACATGAAGTCTCCAGGTCGTTTACTGCAACGCGGGGTCGCCGGGCTGAAATGACGGCTCGCAAGTGCAATTGACACGACTTAAACGCTGAGCAGGATCGGCTAGCGTAGAAATTAACAAAGGACCAAATAATGTTAGTTTTGGGGGCCATATTGGAACGTGCAAATTACATAAAACGGAAAGATCGTGCAATGAGCATGAATAAGTGAGTGATCAAGGGATGAAGATAGAAAACAAGTACAATGACAGTTAACAAGAAAGTCATGTAAAAATATAACGAAAACATTAGAGAGTACTGCAACAAATAGTAATAACAAAAAGGTACATGATAATCTCAGTGAACTCGCACAATGTAAATGTGTCCATAATGTACCCAGCGGGGTACTTCACAGAAAGCAACTTAGCTCTATGCGGTCATTAAGTCCAAAAGGTTTATAAGATTGCAAGTGGTAAATCCATGAAGTTTCCCTTTGTAATAGAAACTTGTTGTTGTCTCTTCCTTCTTTTTTTTCAATCATCTCGAGAACCAAGAATTTTAATTGTGCCACAGTGTGTTGATTTTCCATGAAGTGTGCTGCCACACTGGATTTGGTTTGCTTTGTCCTGATATTAGATTTGTGTTCGTTTAATCTAACTTTGATTTTACGCTCAGTCTTGCCTATATAGATCTTGCCACATGGGCATTTGAGGAGGTAAATTAGATTGGCTGAATCACACGTCGCGTTGACTTTCAGGTTAATTGCGGTTCCTCTCATCGGGTGGTTGATTCTGTTACCTGGGATGATGTTGTGGCAACTGTTGCAGTTGAGGCACGGTATGGTGCCTTTGTAGATGGGTGAAATTGGTGTTATTTTAGACAGAATCTCCTTTAGGTTGCTAGCTCTGGTGTATGCAAAAATCGGAGGATTTTTAAACATATCTTTGAAATCCGGTTCTGCTGCCAGAATTCTCCAATGTTGTAAAATGATTTTTTTGTATCTTCCACTCAGTGTTGAGTATTTTGAGACGACTACCATCCGGTTTGTCTCCTTTTTAGTTGTCTTTTTCAACGCTGTTTGGCGTTCAATTCTGGATACTTTCATTTTAGCTTCATCAGTAGTTTCCTGTGGGTATCCTCTAGATGTGAATCTTAGACTCATTTCATCGATACGTTGGACTAGAGTGTCTGGATTAGATACGATGCGTTTGACTCGCAACATTTGACTATATGGAAGGTGTCGTTTTAGCGCATGTTGATGAAAACTAGCAAAGTGTAAAGTGTTATTGCGGTCTGTTGGCTTTCTATAGAGGTCCGTGGTTAAACCGGTATCAGATCTGATGATTAGAACGTCCAGGAAATTGATTTGGATATCATCAATATTCCATGTCATTTGTATCCTGTGGTCTTTGGTGTTGAGGTTATTAAGTTCATCCTCCAGCGTGGTTTTGGTGCCTTTCCACATGAAGAATAAGTCGTCGATGTACCTGACATACATCAACAAATTTTCGGTCCAAGATGGATTGTCATAAATGTACCTCTGTTCAAAGTCGGACATATAAATGTTAGCGTACGCTGGAGCAGCGCAATTGCCGATGGACATCCCAGAGGATTGTTGAAACCATTTGTTGTTGTGGCAAAAGTAACTGTGGTAAAGTGTGTAAATCATAAGCTCCATTAGGAGAACTTTCATAGCTTCCGGGATATTGCTGTGTGCTAGAGTTTTCTCAATGGCTTCTATTCCACCTTTGTGTGGAATAGAGGTGTACAAACTGTTCACATCAGCAGTGCAGAAGATCAGGTTGTCGTTGTGGTTTATTTTGATTTCTGATAGTTTGAGTATGACCTCGGTGGTGTCTTTCACATAACTTCGAGATTCTTTGACGAATGGTTGGAGATAACGATCAAGAAATTTGCCTACGGGCTCATGAAGGGATCCCTTGGTGGATACAATAGGCCGCATTGGCGGATCCTTTAAGTTTTTGTGTATCTTGGGTAATAGGGTTATGGTGGGACTTCTTGGGTGATCAACCACTAAATATTTCTTGGTACGCTCATCAATAATGCCTGTATCATATGCTTTGTCAATGATTGATATCAAAGCGGCTTTGTATGAACTAGTAGGATTGGATTCCAATGGAATGTAAGTATCGGATGCATTGATATGTTCATCCATTTTGTTGTCATACATACTGGAGTTCATAACGACGAGGGCCCCGCCTTTATCAGCTTTTGTGCATTTGATCGATTTGTTATTGGCGATCTTTTTAAGTGTGTCATTATCTTTCTGTGTCAGATTTCTTGTCCCAGTTCTTTTCCTGAAGTTTATTTTGCCCAAGTCTTGTTTGACTAAGGTCTCAAACGTGTCTATACTTTTATGACTTGTAGGTGGTATATATGAGCTCGTTGGGCGTAATCCACAGAGTTGGTCCGGTCTCTGATCTATGGTAGGTGGAATCACATTCTCAAAGAAGTGTCGTAGCCTTAATTTCCTTGTCAATTTAAATGTGCTGGTTTCTAGTTCCAATTGATTAGTGTATGAGGTCGGAATAAAGGATGTACCTTTTTGCAGGAGTTCGATCTCATGCTGTGATAATTGAGTGTCAGAAATATTAACCACTAGCGATTCTGCTTCTTTTTGTCCTTCTTGGAGCCTCTTGTGTTTGGAGCTTCTGGTTCCTTTTCTCTTACTTCGCCTGGGTCGTCGGTTTCTGGGGGGCCTCTCTCTAAAAAAGGACCTGTATTAGATGTAGACGCACTCTCTTCCGTTTGTGTTCTGTTTTGATCCTGACCCTTATTGGTGTCGAAGGTTGTCTTCCTGGGTTGTCTGCTCGAGGTGTCACTCCCAGAGGAGGAGGTATCTGTGTGTTGGCTTGTCGGTTTATTACGGCGACGTTGGGCATAAATGTCCGCCCAGGTATATACCTCATCCAATTGGTAATCTAAGGTATCACGTTTGAATTTCCTAAGTTTCCTATCGTTGATGTCCTTAGTATGTTTATCCAGTTGGATTTTCATATCCTCAAGCATTTGTGTGATGTCTTCTGATGTTTTGAATACCTCAATTTCTTTCTCAACCTCTTTGATTTCATTGGTGAGATCAATCAGGATGTTAGACAATTCTTCGATAATGAGCAGTATAAGGTCTAGACTGCATTTGTTTAAAATAGCATTCCATTTAGCTTGGAAATTTTTTGAATTCTTGCACAGAGACGGTTTGAGTGCGATTCTGAGTCCACGGGGAATGCGGAGGGCTTGGTGGTATTTTACTAGTGTCTTTGCATGCAGTTGCTGGTTGATGCGTCGTTTGGATAAGTATAAGAGATGTTTGACACATTGTTCTCTTGTGCGAGTGCTGGACTCTTGTGATACGTCGTCTTGAATTAATGCATAGATACGTTCTTTTTCCTCATCTCCATATGCAAGGAGGTCTGCTCTTGCTTCTGTGGATTTAGATATGGCTTCGTATTGCATAATGACTGCGTGCTATTGCCTGGATGGGCGGATCAACTATTAAACTCAAAAAGTAAGATAGGCAATGCACAGCGTAATTGTTAGTGAAGGTGTAGTTAAATCTTTGCAAATTTTTGTGGATTTTAAAGGTGCTCCACCTGGTGGCGTAACCGTCCGTTTACGTCAAATAAATGACTTTAAATGTGTGTGAGCATTGGAAATGCGCACATCCCAGGATTTGGGCACTCCCTCGGGTTCAATAATAAATTGACTCCACGTGGTTTTATGAATTTCTTCAATAAAGTTTGTTTATTTTCACAAGTTCATCAATGGATTATTTGCATCCAATTAATTATGTATGTTTTTCCACAAAATCATCATTGCTCCGATGCATTTCGGGTCCATTACCCTTTCTCAAGGAGCACTGTAAAAACAAGAACGATCTATATTGGCATCGAGGTTATAACCGAGAGATAACATGTTATAAAAACGCATTTCCCAAATGAGTGAAAACACGCGTGTACATTCGAAAAAACCAAAGACTGTGCAGATGAAGGTGCAAATGGTCAGGGAATATAGAGGAGTATAACCAAACCAAGAAACAAAGAAGTGTATCAGAGCGGAATTGGTGTGCCCAGAGTAGAGGGTGGATGCATTAAAAAAGTCCTGGGGTGAAACGATAAATGCTCACGTGTAAGCGGAGCTTTAATGCGGAGCTGCGAAGGAAAATAAAAGCGGGCGGTTAGGCTGTCACTCGAGAAGCGAGTGAAAGTTGAAACACACAGTTTACTGCCGGATCTCGGCAATTACGCTTACCGATTTAGAGATTAAGGGTGGGGACACATGAAGTCTCCAGGTCGTTTACTGCAACGCGGGGTCGCCGGGCTGAAATGACGGCTCGCAAGTGCAATTGACACGACTTAAACGCTGAGCAGGATCGGCTAG
Organism: Lissotriton vulgaris; assembly: GCF_964263255.1. NCBI lineage: Eukaryota > Metazoa > Chordata > Amphibia > Caudata > Salamandridae > Lissotriton > Lissotriton vulgaris. The sequence continues at coordinate 1,549,735,594 of NC_141689.1, read as the reverse complement.
CGTAGAAATTAACAAAGGACCAAATAATGTTAGTTTTGGGGGCCATATTGGAACGTGCAAATTACATAAAACGGAAAGATCGTGCAATGAGCATGAATAAGTGAGTGATCAAGGGATGAAGATAGAAAACAAGTACAATGACAGTTAACAAGAAAGTCATGTAAAAATATAACGAAAACATTAGAGAGTACTGCAACAAATAGTAATAACAAAAAGGTACATGATAATCTCAGTGAACTCGCACAATGTAAATGTGTCCATAATGTACCCAGCGGGGTACTTCACAGAAAGCAACTTAGCTCTATGCGGTCATTAAGTCCAAAAGGTTTATAAGATTGCAAGTGGTAAATCCATGAAGTTTCCCTTTGTAATAGAAACTTGTTGTTGTCTCTTCCTTCTTTTTTTTCAATCATCTCGAGAACCAAGAATTTTAATTGTGCCACAGTGTGTTGATTTTCCATGAAGTGTGCTGCCACACTGGATTTGGTTTGCTTTGTCCTGATATTAGATTTGTGTTCGTTTAATCTAACTTTGATTTTACGCTCAGTCTTGCCTATATAGATCTTGCCACATGGGCATTTGAGGAGGTAAATTAGATTGGCTGAATCACACGTCGCGTTGACTTTCAGGTTAATTGCGGTTCCTCTCATCGGGTGGTTGATTCTGTTACCTGGGATGATGTTGTGGCAACTGTTGCAGTTGAGGCACGGTATGGTGCCTTTGTAGATGGGTGAAATTGGTGTTTTTTTAGACAGAATCTCCTTTAGGTTGCTAGCTCTGGTGTATGCAAAAATCGGAGGATTTTTAAACATATCTTTGAAATCCGGTTCTGCTGCCAGAATTCTCCAATGTTGTAAAATGATTTTTTTGTATCTTCCACTCAGTGTTGAGTATTTTGAGACGACTACCATCCGGTTTGTCTCCTTTTTAGTTGTCTTTTTCAACGCTGTTTGGCGTTCAATTCTGGATACTTTCATTTTAGCTTCATCAGTAGTTTCCTGTGGGTATCCTCTAGATGTGAATCTTAGACTCATTTCATCGATACGTTGGACTAGAGTGTCTGGATTAGATACGATGCGTTTGACTCGCAACATTTGACTATATGGAAGGTGTCGTTTTAGCGCATGTTGATGAAAACTAGCAAAGTGTAAAGTGTTATTGCGGTCTGTTGGCTTTCTATAGAGGTCCGTGGTTAAACCGGTATCAGATCTGATGATTAGAACGTCCAGGAAATTGATTTGGATATCATCAATATTCCATGTCATTTGTATCCTGTGGTCTTTGGTGTTGAGGTTATTAAGTTCATCCTCCAGCGTGGTTTTGGTGCCTTTCCACATGAAGAATAAGTCGTCGATGTACCTGACATACATCAACAAATTTTCGGTCCAAGATGGATTGTCATAAATGTACCTCTGTTCAAAGTCGGACATATAAATGTTAGCGTACGCTGGAGCAGCGCAATTGCCCATGGACATCCCAGAGGATTGTTGAAACCATTTGTTGTTGTGGCAAAAGTAACTGTGGTAACAGGAAACTACTGATGAAGCTAAAATGAAAGTATCCAGAATTGAACGCCAAACAGCGTTGAAAAAGACAACTAAAAAGGAGACAAACCGGATGGTAGTCGTCTCAAAATACTCAACACTGAGTGGAAGATACAAAAAAATCATTTTACAACATTGGAGAATTCTGGCAGCAGAACCGGATTTCAAAGATATGTTTAAAAATCCTCCGATTTTTGCATACACCAGAGCTAGCAACCTAAAGGAGATTCTGTCTAAAAAAACACCAATTTCACCCATCTACAAAGGCACCATACCGTGCCTCAACTGCAACAGTTGCCACAACATCATCCCAGGTAACAGAATCAACCACCCGATGAGAGGAACCGCAATTAACCTGAAAGTCAACGCGACGTGTGATTCAGCCAATCTAATTTACCTCCTCAAATGCCCATGTGGCAAGATCTATATAGGCAAGACTGAGCGTAAAATCAAAGTTAGATTAAACGAACACAAATCTAATATCAGGACAAAGCAAACCAAATCCAGTGTGGCAGCACACTTCATGGAAAATCAACACACTGTGGCACAATTAAAATTCTTGGTTCTCGAGATGATTGAAAAAAAAGAAGGAAGAGACAACAACAAGTTTCTATTACAAAGGGAAACTTCATGGATTTACCACTTGCAATCTTATAAACCTTTTGGACTTAATGACCGCATAGAGCTAAGTTGCTTTCTGTGAAGTACCCCGCTGGGTACATTATGGACACATTTACATTGTGCGAGTTCACTGAGATTATCATGTACCTTTTTGTTATTACTATTTGTTGCAGTACTCTCTAATGTTTTCGTTATATTTTTACATGACTTTCTTGTTAACTGTCATTGTACTTGTTTTCTATCTTCATCCCTTGATCACTCACTTATTCATGCTCATTGCACGATCTTTCCGTTTTATGTAATTTGCACGTTCCAATATGGCCCCCAAAACTAACATTATTTGGTCCTTTGTTAATTTCTACGCTAGCCGATCCTGCTCAGCGTTTAAGTCGTGTCAATTGCACTTGCGAGCCGTCATTTCAGCCCGGCGACCCCGCGTTGCAGTAAACGACCTGGAGACTTCATGTGTCCCCACCCTTAATCTCTAAATCGGTAAGCGTAATTGCCGAGATCCGGCAGTAAACTGTGTGTTTCAACTTTCACTCGCTTCTCGAGTGACAGCCTAACCGCCCGCTTTTATTTTCCTTCGCAGCTCCGCATTAAAGCTCCGCTTACACGTGAGCATTTATCGTTTCACCCCAGGACTTTTTTAATGCATCCACCCTCTACTCTGGGCACACCAATTCCGCTCTGATACACTTCTTTGTTTCTTGGTTTGGTTATACTCCTCTATATTCCCAGACCATTTGCACCTTCATCTGCACAGTCTTTGGTTTTTTCGAATGTACACGCGTGTTTTCACTCATTTGGGAAATGCGTTTTTATAACATGTTATCTCTCGGTTATAACCTCGATGCCAATATAGATCGTTCTTGTTTTTACAGTGCTCCTTGAGAAAGGGTAATGGACCCGAAATGCATCGGAGCAATGATGATTTTGTGGAAAAACATACATAATTAATTGGATGCAAATAATCCATTGATGAACTTGTGAAAATAAACAAACTTTATTGAAGAAATTCATAAAACCACGTGGAGTCAATTTATTATTGAACCCGAGGGAGTGCCCAAATCCTGGGATGTGCGCATTTCCAATGCTCACACACATTTAAAGTCATTTATTTGACGTAAACGGACGGTTACGCCACCAGGTGGAGCACCTTTAAAATCCACAAAAATTTGCAAAGATTTAACTACACCTTCACTAACAATTACGCTGTGCATTGCCTATCTTACTTTTTGAGTTTAATAGTTGATCCGCCCATCCAGGCAATAGCACGCAGTCATTATGCAATACGAAGCCATATCTAAATCCACAGAAGCAAGAGCAGACCTCCTTGCATATGGAGATGAGGAAAAAGAACGTATCTATGCATTAATTCAAGACGACGTATCACAAGAGTCCAGCACTCGCACAAGAGAACAATGTGTCAAACATCTCTTATACTTATCCAAACGACGCATCAACCAGCAACTGCATGCAAAGACACTAGTAAAATACCACCAAGCCCTCCGCATTCCCCGTGGACTCAGAATCGCACTCAAACCGTCTCTGTGCAAGAATTCAAAAAATTTCCAAGCTAAATGGAATGCTATTTTAAACAAATGCAGTCTAGACCTTATACTGCTCATTATCGAAGAATTGTCTAACATCCTGATTGATCTCACCAATGAAATCAAAGAGGTTGAGAAAGAAATTGAGGTATTCAAAACATCAGAAGACATCACACAAATGCTTGAGGATATGAAAATCCAACTGGATAAACATACTAAGGACATCAACGATAGGAAACTTAGGAAATTCAAACGTGATACCTTAGATTACCAATTGGATGAGGTATATACCTGGGCGGACATTTATGCCCAACGTCGCCGTAATAAACCGACAAGCCAACACACAGATACCTCCTCCTCTGGGAGTGACACCTCGAGCAGACAACCCAGGAAGACAACCTTCGACACCAATAAGGGTCAGGATCAAAACAGAACACAAACGGAAGAGAGTGCGTCTACATCTAATACAGGTCCTTTTTTAGAGAGAGGCCCCCCAGAAACCGACGACCCAGGCGAAGTAAGAGAAAAGGAACCAGAAGCTCCAAACACAAGAGGCTCCAAGAAGGACAAAAAGAAGCAGAATCGCTAGTGGTTAATATTTCTGACACTCAATTATCACAGCATGAGATCGAACTCCTGCAAAAAGGTACATCCTTTATTCCGACCTCATACACTAATCAATTGGAACTAGAAACCAGCACATTTAAATTGACAAGGAAATTAAGGCTACGACACTTCTTTGAGAATGTGATTCCACCTACCATAGATCAGAGACCGGACCAACTCTGTGGATTACGCCCAACGAGCTCATATATACCACCTACAAGTCATAAAAGTATAGACACGTTTGAGACCTTAGTCAAACAAGACTTGGGCAAAATAAACTTCAGGAAAAGAACTGGGACAAGAAATCTGACACAGAAAGATAATGACACACTTAAAAAGATCGCCAATAACAAATCGATCAAATGCACAAAAGCTGATAAAGGCGGGGCCCTCGTCGTTATGAACTCCAGTATGTATGACAACAAAATGGATGAACATATCAATGCATCCGATACTTACATTCCATTGGAATCCAATCCTACTAGTTCATACAAAGCCGCTTTGATATCAATCATTGACAAAGCATATGATACAGGCATTATTGATGAGCGTACCAAGAAATATTTAGTGGTTGATCACCCAAGAAGTCCCACCATAACCCTATTACCCAAGATACACAAAAACTTAAAGGATCCGCCAATGCGGCCTATTGTATCCACCAAGGGATCCCTTCATGAGCCCGTAGGCAAATTTCTTGATCGTTATCTCCAACCATTCGTCAAAGAATCTCGAAGTTATGTGAAAGACACCACCGAGGTCATACTCAAACTATCAGAAATCAAAATAAACCACAACGACAACCTGATCTTCTGCACTGCTGATGTGAACAGTTTGTACACCTCTATTCCACACAAAGGTGGAATAGAAGCCATTGAGAAAACTCTAGCACACAGCAATATCCCGGAAGCTATGAAAGTTCTCCTAATGGAGCTTATGATTTACACACTTTACCACAGTTACTTTTGCCACAACAACAAATGGTTTCAACAATCCTCTGGGATGTCCATGGGCAATTGCGCTGCTCCAGCGTACGCTAACATTTATATGTCCGACTTTGAACAGAGGTACATTTATGACAATCCATCTTGGACCGAAAATTTGTTGATGTATGTCAGGTACATCGACGACTTATTCTTCATGTGGAAAGGCACCAAAACCACGCTGGAGGATGAACTTAATAACCTCAACACCAAAGACCACAGGATACAAATGACATGGAATATTGATGATATCCAAATCAATTTCCTGGACGTTCTAATCATCAGATCTGATACCGGTTTAACCACGGACCTCTATAGAAAGCCAACAGACCGCAATAACACTTTACACTTTGCTAGTTTTCATCAACATGCGCTAAAACGACACCTTCCATATAGTCAAATGTTGCGAGTCAAACGCATCGTATCTAATCCAGACACTCTAGTCCAACGTATCGATGAAATGAGTCTAAGATTCACATCTAGAGGATACCCACAGGAAACTACTGATGAAGCTAAAATGAAAGTATCCAGAATTGAACGCCAAACAGCGTTGAAAAAGACAACTAAAAAGGAGACAAACCGGATGGTAGTCGTCTCAAAATACTCAACACTGAGTGGAAGATACAAAAAAATCATTTTACAACATTGGAGAATTCTGGCAGCAGAACCGGATTTCAAAGATATGTTTAAAAATCCTCCGATTTTTGCATACACCAGAGCTAGCAACCTAAAGGAGATTCTGTCTAAAAAAACACCAATTTCACCCATCTACAAAGGCACCATACCGTGCCTCAACTGCAACAGTTGCCACAACATCATCCCAGGTAACAGAATCAACCACCCGATGAGAGGAACCGCAATTAACCTGAAAGTCAACGCGACGTGTGATTCAGCCAATCTAATTTACCTCCTCAAATGCCCATGTGGCAAGATCTATATAGGCAAGACTGAGCGTAAAATCAAAGTTAGATTAAACGAACACAAATCTAATATCAGGACAAAGCAAACCAAATCCAGTGTGGCAGCACACTTCATGGAAAATCAACACACTGTGGCACAATTAAAATTCTTGGTTCTCGAGATGATTGAAAAAAAAGAAGGAAGAGACAACAACAAGTTTCTATTACAAAGGGAAACTTCATGGATTTACCACTTGCAATCTTATAAACCTTTTGGACTTAATGACCGCATAGAGCTAAGTTGCTTTCTGTGAAGTACCCCGCTGGGTACATTATGGACACATTTACATTGTGCGAGTTCACTGAGATTATCATGTACCTTTTTGTTATTACTATTTGTTGCAGTACTCTCTAATGTTTTCGTTATATTTTTACATGACTTTCTTGTTAACTGTCATTGTACTTGTTTTCTATCTTCATCCCTTGATCACTCACTTATTCATGCTCATTGCACGATCTTTCCGTTTTATGTAATTTGCACGTTCCAATATGGCCCCCAAAACTAACATTATTTGGTCCTTTGTTAATTTCTACGCTAGCCGATCCTGCTCAGCGTTTAAGTCGTGTCAATTGCACTTGCGAGCCGTCATTTCAGCCCGGCGACCCCGCGTTGCAGTAAACGACCTGGAGACTTCATGTGTCCCCACCCTTAATCTCTAAATCGGTAAGCGTAATTGCCGAGATCCGGCAGTAAACTGTGTGTTTCAACTTTCACTCGCTTCTCGAGTGACAGCCTAACCGCCCGCTTTTATTTTCCTTCGCAGCTCCGCATTAAAGCTCCGCTTACACGTGAGCATTTATCGTTTCACCCCAGGACTTTTTTAATGCATCCACCCTCTACTCTGGGCACACCAATTCCGCTCTGATACACTTCTTTGTTTCTTGGTTTGGTTATACTCCTCTATATTCCCTGACCATTTGCACCTTCATCTGCACAGTCTTTGGTTTTTTCGAATGTACACGCGTGTTTTCACTCATTTGGGAAATGCGTTTTTATAACATGTTATCTCTCGGTTATAACCTCGATGCCAATATAGATCGTTCTTGTTTTTACAGTGCTCCTTGAGAAAGGGTAATGGACCCGAAATGCATCGGAGCAATGATGATTTTGTGGAAAAACATACATAATTAATTGGATGCAAATAATCCATTGATGAACTTGTGAAAATAAACAAACTTTATTGAAGAAATTCATAAAACCACGTGGAGTCAATTTATTATTGAACCCGAGGGAGTGCCCAAATCCTGGGATGTGCGCATTTCCAATGCTCACACACATTTAAAGTCATTTATTTGACGTAAACGGACGGTTACGCCACCAGGTGGAGCACCTTTAAAATCCACAAAAATTTGCAAAGATTTAACTACACCTTCACTAACAATTACGCTGTGCATTGCCTATCTTACTTTTTGATGTTTCTTAAGATGCCTTTTTGCGTTGAGGCTTGTGCTGCTGCCCTTTTCTTGCCTCAAGTATCCTGGGACCGGTTTTAGGGTATCACCCCTCATCAGCCAGGCTTGCTTAAATCCAGTGGCACTCTAAAGTGGTGGTAAAGATCCAGTCAACGTGAAGAAGAACAAGGTGCGGAGTTAGAGACCTCCTTTGTAAGTCACGCGTTGAACTGATTTAAATTAAAAGTATTTCAGTGCCAGCAGTTTCACGTGTAGCCTCCCTCACCAAATCCAACAATTAACTACACAATCTATATTTACTCAGGCACCTGTTCAAAGGGCGCTCAGTCCTCCACCACAGTACAACCATCTATAACACAAAAAAGAAGTACAGGATCGAGCGTAGGATTGCTGTCAGCCTTAACCCCACAATGCAACAATGAATAATTAATCTATGCTTAAGTGACTGAAGGCTGCTCAACCCTCCCATCTCCCACATTTGGAACTTCAATACACAATGGAGATGTGTTGGTAGAATGACACTTTCCATTGAGGAAGTTATGAATGCATATGGACATTGAGCCCTTAGGTTAGGGGTTTAACACTACAGTATTCATTGCTTCTAAATTTTCTTTTCAAGACCAGAATGGATTAGCTTTCAAAACCTGAATGGGGTAAATATGATCCACACTTCAATATATTGGCAGGTCCATGTGAAAAATGAGCTAACTAGGCCTGGACGGTGAACTCCACTCGGTTCGTGGAGTTTACAGAGTTTTCTGCACTCTGCGGAGCTCGCGGAGTGCAGAAAACTGTGCTCCGCATAGAGCAGTAGAGTTTTTTCCTGCTCGCCAGCGGTAAGTTGGCGAGCCCGAGCTGTAGTCTAGGAGAATTTCTACATGAGCGGCAGGAAGATCACAGCGAAGAGCACTTTGCACTGCACTCCGCCACTTGCCCAACTCCGCTGAGTTTTTTTGTCACATCTCGGAGTACCATGTAGCGGGACCTCCGTGAAATCCGCCCATGTCCAGAGATAACATGATCAACCTGAATTCACATGCAATATATGCATCTTCCCAAAATGCCTTTGTTGGTCATTCCTCCATAAGGTTAGTACTTGTGTGTTAGCAGTTTTGTTAAATATTTACTTCTATCAGTTTTTATGCTTTGATATGCAAACAATTCTAACTTATATCTTATTGGTTTATGTTTGCTGATCTGTCTTTACAGTGCAAAGGTCCATAGGTAGCACACTAAAACTCCACAGGTTGACCTAAGCAAACTAATTACCACTTATTTGAGCAAGTGTTCCATACACAAGTCTATTCTAAAGATATAAACCTGGCCTTGAAAAGGATTGAGAAAACTGGTGACTTTAATGCTCTCAGATAGTTTTGTGTTCACTTATTTTTCCATTGGCTTTGCACAGTAAGGTAGAAGTGAAATAGGTTGATAGTTGTGAATACAGATTTCCCCCAAAAAGAAGGAACCAATTGACGGACACAGAGTGACTTCCTCATTCCGCTCTGTCTAAAAAAATCACTTAGAAATAGTATAACAACTCTAATCCTCATTCCTTTTTTCCCGGGGAACCATGCTGCACAAGGTTGTTTCAGAGATACACCATGAGGCATATAAGATATGCTAAATGACAATGACCACCTCATAGTTGTATCGTCTTACCTGGCTGGGTACCAGCCAATGACTACACCACGCACAGAGGTATAACACATATAACACATCTTTATTCATCTGTCTGTAACCGCAAACTCAACATTCTAAACCTGCATCACTTCACTACGCTCTAACACCTATTTCAAAGTTCTACAGGGTCCATCGGGAGCCAAAAGGGTTCTGTCACAGGTAACTCACATGACACTACATCTCCCCCTCTGTAAATACATTTTTTACAAATAAAAACAATCATAGCTCACTGAGCAGCCTTCTTATTGCTCTGATCACTAGTCCTGACCGTGTGTTCAGAAACTGGGGAGATGCAGTTGAAGTGTCCATGATCTGGGTTGGCGATGAAGGAACAACAGCAGTCAGGGAATCTTCAATTGTCCTATCAGGCCAAGTCACTAAAGTGACATCAGTGCCTGATGAGCTATTAACCACATGTTGGAAATGCAAGGAATCTTGTGTAATGTACTTTCCAGGAATTTGGGCATTCACTATGTGCCCTTTGCTGGCTACAACATGAAATTGCTCAGCATCAAAGGGAGCATGAGCTTTTCATTTTCTGGGCTGGCAAACAAGCGCTCAGTCCCCTCTAGTAAAAGTAATGTCTTTTGCCTTGTCTGCATAGGCCTTCATTTCCCTTTTACAATTCAAGTCTTTTGTAAGGCTTTCTTCCTCACTACTTGATCTTCTGTTGGTCCATTGAGGTAACTTGTTTGTCATGGCTCTCCTGTAGGGCTTTCACCTGTGGCCGAACGAGGGGTCGAATGGTAAGCTTGAAGAGTAGAATTCAAAACAATTTTAAGGTTGAACTTTTCCAATACAGCACGCTGAACAGCTTTCCTAATAGTTCTTATGAGACTGTCAACAAGGCCAGTAGCTTGTGGTCAAGGAGGTGTGCTCTTCTGATGCTTCCAAAAACGTTAACAACAATTCTATCCCATACATGTTTTGGCAACTCTGACATGTTTAAGGTGTGTTGAGTGGTTTTCAATTAAAGACAGTTGCATAGATGACAGGCCTTCAGTATACTTTCAACTCTCTCATCAAGATGAGGAAACCAGACCACTGTTTGGTGGTAATGATTTCACAATGTCCTTCATGGGTCATTTTATTTATCTGTTGTCACAGACTCTCCGGAATTACGATTCTCGAGCCGCTCAGAATAATGCCTTCTTGAGAAACAGACAGTTCATCTTTGACATTTTGAAACTTCTGGTATGCACTGTCACTGGTAAGAGCTCAAGAGTGCTGGTTCCAAGACTGATGTGTAATAACGTCTTTTAGCTTTAATTTGTCACTATCTTGACTCATGGCTGTGACAATTGCTCCAACAAAATGCCAGCTGGTGTGCTTGATTTCCCAATGAAATTATGTAAGCTACAGCCATTTTTGAAGGGGTGCCATACCACCGTAGAGGCACTAGTGACAAGTAGTTGGCAGGGTTTTGATCTTTCTCTACATGACTGTGTAGTTGTATTCTTGTAATTGTAAACTCCAACGTTTAATGCGAGGAGGCATCTTTGCCTTTGGATTGCCAAAGATGGTCGGCAGTGGGTAGAGAGCCATCCGAAGGATAGAGCTCCTGTCTGGAGTCCAGTGCTGCAGCGAGCGGACCCGGGTAAACTCTGAAATTAAAGCCCCCTGCTGTTCCTTTCTGATGCTTATTCTGGAATATCACTTATTCACACCTGACTACCCCACCCCTTCTTCCTATCTGCAACCAGACCTGACCCTCCAAAAAAGAAGCATCAATCAATGCAATGCACTTGCAAGAAAGCAGGAACGCAGGCTCGCAGTAGCAATATCTGACCATAACGTAATGTCTTGCAACCCCTGCACCCTTAATACAGCAGCAACCTTGGCCCTACCACAGAGAACAAGAAGTGATTCATTGTGATATTACATATAATATTTATACAATCTATGATTTTTAGGTGAGCCACACCAATACTTCAAAGACAAAAGTTGCAGTTGAGCTCTTTTTGCAATTGCTGCTCATATTTAATTTCTTGCTTAATAAGGTCCTCTAAGTTGTTTTTATCCACACAATGTCCGGTTTTGTTTAGCATTACTCCATATGGACATAAACAAAACATTCCAGTCTCCTCTAACCATTCCAAGCTTCAGATTGGGCAAACTGTGAGAAAAAGTGGTGATGAATGTTCAAGGCAACAGCAAACTAACCCTCTCCCTTCCAGCCTCCTGAGAAATTCCCAAGTTAAGCAGCTACAAATTACTTCAAACAGAAACAATGCTAATTCATCCCTTTGCCAAACGATGAAGTGGCCAGGCAGCCAGAATATAACTGTGGGATCGCTAGTGTAAATTACATGAAATGGGCACAAAGTGTGTGCGATAAATGGGTGTGCGAGAGTGATAGTGGTATTTTTTTATTGGGCCAAAACACAAATAATATAGCGTGCATTGTTTACATTCTGCTGTTTTAATTAGTTTCAAGCTCAAAAGAACAATTTTTCAATGTGAAACTACCCCTTGTTTTTGGAAAAAGTCAATCTTATTTTAACTCCATCAGTCGCCATGAGCCATTGAGCCATTGAGCCTGGAGGTTCTCCAAGCAGCTTGCCTGCCTGAAGAGTGTAGTATTAATTTGTTGTTTCCTTGTGTTGGCGGGGAAGCAGTGCAGATGGAAACTGCTACATGAAACATGGCACAGTCCGGGCCTATGAGATGAATGTGCAAATTTAAAACATCTGTGAGTGTTCACACACAAGGCCTGTCTGATAATCATTCAACTGCGTGATTTACATCTAAGGTTACTACAAGAATGGAAATGCTAGAGCCAGGGGTCCTACAGTGGGCCAATTTGCGCTAGAAACACAAACATAGATAACCTGCAGGAACTTCTGTCCATACATGTGTCACTGGGTTCTGCCTAAAACTTGTACTGCAGCTGCAGACAAGTGCTGTAACCTGCCCTTTTTCATTTGCAGATTCTGCAAAAAGAAGAACATGCCGGTTTACATATGTGGGAAAGCACTGGCATTGACAATTTACTCTGGTAACCCATAAATTGGGAGGTCAGGTGTGGCAGAGGAAAGCGGCCGTTGAGTCGCGAGGTGCTGAGCTTGAAAAAGCAGAGTTGACAGTTAACTCATACATTTGTTTGTTGCAAAGAAATTGGTGAAGAGGACAGACAATAGTAAATCTGTTCCAGATTAATTAATAGTGACTTGTTGTAGTACTATCTACTACTCTCTTACCTGTGACCTGCAGCCTCCTTGGCACTGGCTCCATTAGATCGCTGGAAAATAATGTGTTTTGGTGGGCCCCAGCCCAGGCCAAGAGCATCAGCATGCACCCGGCCCAGGCCAAGAGCATCAGCATGCAATGCAAATGACAAGTCAAAAGGAATAATTTATGGCCTGCTTCTGCTGAGTTTTCATTTCAGTGCATGCTAGTTGTGAACAGAAAGCAGCTACGCACTTTTGTATTACTTCGACAATGTCGTATTAAGGTTATTGCCGAGATAGAACTTTCCAGGAGCCAGCTTGCCTTGCCCTCAGCTCACCCATCAGCCCATCCTCAACTGTAATAATTAACCAATGTGAAAGAAAATGTTCCTTGAAAGGCAGGCGGGCACTACTGACATCACTAACGTGATGCAGTTATCATGCCTGTACCTGGGTGGGGCATCCTGCAGAAACGGGGACGGCACAGGACAGGTAGGTACCTTTCTTTTTAATATATATTGGGCTCATCTCACTGGGGAGAAAAATTCAATAGCCCCGGCCCTGTTAAAAAAGTGCAGGTGCTTAGCACCTGAAAGCTCCTGCACAAATTGAGCACTGATCCAGCTCCTTCACTGTCCTTTTTTAACTCTACCACTATAGAAGAAACCCATGCCGTTGGACCAGTTGAACGATCAATTATATCATGTTAGAGTGATGATTCAAGCTCTTTTTCAACAGATTTCTGTAAATTAAATGCAATTTGTTTGTGTCTTTGAGCAATTGGATGGATGTCCTCATTATTGTGTAATTATACTTTCACAGTCTTGAGTTTTCCTAATCCATGAAATAACAAAGGGAACTGGCTTACTATTTTGTGATGGTAATTCATTTTATAGTTCACTGATATCAGCCCTATACCAGCAGCTGTGCTGAAACTGAGCAAACAGGATCCTGAGGCCGTACCTTGATATACATGAATGGGTGCTTGTACTTTTGTTTTCTTGTGTCTCATCATTATTTGAAGTGAACCTTGAATTTTAATGGCAGCAATGCAGTCCATGTATACACTTTAGTTTTCAATGGAGTCATTTGTGGCAATAGAGATAGTTCATTGTATTTCTCCTCAAGAATTATGTTTATAGGTGAGCCACTGTCAATAATAAAAGGTATTGATCAACCACTTACTTTTCGTGTAATCTTCAGACAGTGTTTGAATGACTTTGGTACTTTTTCATGCCAACTTTTCTTTGACTTGTATTTTTCTTCACATGTGGACAGTCCATCATGCACATGTTTTTCTGAGGTAAAAATCAACATTGCACAACCATTTTCTTAACACTCACTTTATGTTGATAGGGAAGAATCTCTTGACGATAATTTAGATGATGATCGATTTTGTTTGGTGTCAATTTGCCTCAGCTGGTGTGGTTGCTTGGCCTTGTGTGTGTGTGTTGAACTTCGCTTCCAAAGGGTTGGGACAGCCATTTTGTCTTTACACCAGGACACATTTAGTTTTTCTTTGCAGTGCAAACCATTACAAAATTGTTCTCCTTCCCACAGCCTTTGTAAACCTGTCCAATGGTGGGACATTTACCTTTGTGTGGAAACAGAAATCCACACCTGAAGCACAACTTCTTTTTCCATGGAAAAATCACTCTTTTGTCCCACTGCCTTGTGCTTTGGCTTACGTTTCATGTTCTTGACTGATTCACTCTTGGTACCTCTGACCTCCATGTCAGTAGCTTGTTGATCGGCATGCTCTTCAGCTCTAGCAGCCATTACAACTAGCTCCAAGCAAAGAGTTTCTTTCAACAGTCATCATCTGAAAGAATCTGAAAGGCTTCTGTCAATACCTAGGAGACATGTAGCTTCCTATTTACAGTGTTTGATGAGAGTATCCAGTCTCTCGACAAATTAATAAATGGTTTCACCAATGTGCTTTTGTTCTTGACTGAAAATGTACCTTTCCTAATCTACATTTGGCATTGGATTGAACTTGAGATTCAAGGTTTCTTTGATTTGACGGTATGTAATTTTGACCGCTTTTTGCATTTTCTTTATGACTTCTTTTACGCCTTCACCAGCAAGATTCTTGAGAAATGTGATAATCGTTTTGATATATGTTTCTTCTCGCGCATCAATTAAATCATCGAATCCCTCTAACTAAGCAGTCTATCTGTCACAGATATTTAGCTTTTTGTTGGTATCAAATGGTGGTGGTGGTATCAGGAAGGCAACCACACATTATACCCATTTGAAGGATTTTCTGACACTACGAGTTGTGTGCTCTCTGATACTGTCTGCTATCTGGTAGGACCCGCTTTATTCATATCATCTGTAAGGCCCATGCAGTGCTGGCCTCTCGGTTATCTTGGAAAGCCTGCGGAACTGTTACCTCTCTCTAGGTCCCCATGAGAGCTCTTCACTTTACTGAAGATCACTGAAGTTGTTCTTAGCCACCGCCCGGCACCTTTGGTGGTGTGCTGCTTTATGTATAGACTGCTTAGTAAGCACAACCATGAGTAGTTCCTCTGGGGCCACTCCGCCCGACTCTGTGGTATGAGGACTCTCTTACTCAGTTCTGGTAAGCAGATGACCACTTCTTGTATCTGGCTTTCTTTGATTTTAGGTATCTCTTTGTACCGTCTGACACCTGGTTGATCTCTGCCCCGGAGCACTTTTGATCGCAGTGTTTTCTCGTAATTTACTGTCCCTATTTGTGGCTCTTTCAAAACCTGGTTGTATCTGCCTTTAGCATTATCACTCCATATGATGTTCAGCTTTAGGTTGCAAAGTAGCGCCGCACCTCTCTTTACGACCTTACTAACTGGTTCTTTCCAACAAAATGCAGACTTCTCCGTCAGAAATTTGTAATCTTCAAATGCTTTACACTGACTGGAGATGCACTTTGACTCCACATATGCCAAGCATCGATTCTGCACTGCGACGGAGGCACAATTGACAAGCACAAATAGTTTGCTGGACCAGGGCTAACCCTCTGAGAGAGCACTGCGGACTTCGGATATCTTATCCCCTATCTCATCACCAGTTGTAGGTCCTCCACAGCCTGGGTACCCACTAATGACTAAACCACAAACAGAGCTTAATATAACACATTTTTATTCGTCTGTGTGTGACTCTGAACTCAACATTCTAAAACTGTATTCACGCTCTAACACTTACGTCACAGTTCTAAGGAGTCCTCAAAAGCCAAAAGGGTTTTGCCATTGCTAACTCACACGACACATCAGTAACAAATAGCTGCTCAATTCCAACTTTGTTTTATTGAAATGGCTTTAACTATGATGTCTAATAAAATCAATAATCTAGAATTAACACATGCATTACATGAAAGATGCTTAAATAAATGGTGAACATGTGTCTTCTGTAGGCAACAGTTCTGTTAAAACCAATTATACAGATGAAAAAGTTCACTAGATAATATTCATTACAGGAATAAATGAGGACAGTTTCAAAGATACTAGTGAAACAACATCAGCAATTAACAATAGGCCTCAAGACAACTGAAGCTAACTTCAGCACATTCCTATTGGCAAAAATGGCATGCCTGCTTCAACTGCAAAAATTGTATACACACTGGTAATGAAGTACTCACAAGATTTCAAGAAAGATGGTGAGAAGTAAAGAAATAGTATTTCACCATCATAAACTTGAGTAATATCTGCTTAATCTCATTTGTCTTGACTTCATATATTGGAGTAAGTACTGTAACACTTTTCATGATGCCAACAATTAGATTCAGATAGAACCAACTGCAATAAAATCTCAATCTTTGCCTCACTTCACAGCAAAACAGCTTGTACATTTCAGGATAATTTCAAACAACTAACCTTGAGCAAATCCAATGTCAAGATTTTTACACATGTACAAACCTGATATATGTTCTTCTGACAAAAGACTAAGAACTGTGTGGCAGCACTTTTTCACCCTTATGGGGTAATTACTCCAGATTTGTTTTGGTTCACAGGGGAGCAAACATTTATTCTCGACTCTGTGTGGACAGCTGACTAGTATGGAGAAATGTTCTCCGGGTTCCAAACTGCTATTTTGACAAATTTAGGCAGATGATTGAAACATCTTTCTTCTCATTTTTGAAGTACCTCACTCTTTCTCAGAATCTATAAACTCAGAGGTTTGTTTCAAATCATGGTTTTCAATGCATTCATCTTTGGGCTGCACAGGAATTCCTACTTGTTTCTTTAATCTAGGATTAGGACAAGGGCGTTTCTTGACGTAAACATATGTGTCCTTCAGTTTTGGCTCTTCCGTAAACAATGTAAGTGCTTCTTTTGCCTGCCTGAGACCAGCCTCCCATTGGTTTGCAGCAATAGATTTTAGCAGCTTTGCTTTCTCCGCTTCAGTAGTAGCCTATTTAACATGGCAAAATTAATCAAATCACCCCTGTCTTTCAAATGTATGCCAGGCTCTTCTCACTATCCATCCTCTTTCATGGGCACCTCCAAAAAACTGAGAATGCTGTTTGAGTCTTGTGAGGGGATGTACCATGTTACAACGCATACCATTACGACTACCTACTGTTACAACGCGACCATTACAACGCATACCATTACAACGCATAGCGCTTTGAGGTGCTGGATAGTGGTAAGTATAATTTACTATTCTAACTCCAGTCCCCGTGGACACTAGGGAAGGTGTTGGATAGTAAATTATACTTATTCCCTATCCTAGAGCGCCCCCCAGCGCAATGCGTTGTAATGGTATGCGTTGTAAAAGTTGCGTTGTAACAGTAGGTAGTTGTAAAAGTTGCGTTGTAACAGGTGTATACCCTTGTGAGGAGACCTGAAGGACTAGACCTGCTCCCACTTGTGCCCTGGACAAAGAAGTAGACTCAATGGGTCAGTTGACTGACCTCCTGTGTAAACTATAGGGCCACAACAAGCTGCAAGATAACTTATCCTTAAAGCGCCCAGCTGACCAGAACCACCGGGACCTGCCCTCGACCCGGCTGTTGGCCTCTGATGGAGTGTGTCTTGATCCCGGGAGTGATTTTAATGAGTATCCTGGACTGTTGGTTGTATCAAAGTGTACTCCTCCAATAGCCATGAAAGACTTGAGACTCAGTAACGTTTTGGACGAAAGACCTTCGGAGGAATGGGTCAAACCTGCCAAGCCAATCCATTGGAAGTACATTCCAATTTGGAGCTTCTCTGCAGAAGCAAATCCAATTTAGAGCGACCTGGCCAAAAAGGTATTCAGCCTCTGGAAGCCAGTTTAAGATGCATCCCATGGCCTTGCCCCACAGGAGGATGCCAAGCTCTGTAAAAGAGAGTAAGGTAGAAATCTTGAAGGCACCAGAAGTATCCAGCCAGTGAGAGGACTTCCCTCGACATGAAGTTTGAAATTCTACTACCCAAAGGTTTTCCCACCTGCTGCTTCTGATCGATTTTGAATTCCAAAATAAAGACTAGGGCCACACTTATGCCCATATTTACAAAGACTTTGTGTCAGGTTTGCGTTACTTTTTTAACTCAAATCCAAAGCAACATGTTGCTTTGATATTTACAATCCAATGCAAATGGTGAGATAAATTGGATTGAAACCAAAAGTAATAGAAAGCTGCACAATGTGCTGCCTTACTTGGGTGCTACCTAGGCGTTTCCATGCAACACAGGTTGGTTTTAATGCATATGCCGATCTACAAAGAAATCTAGAAAGAATTGTAGAGAGGAATTTGTGCCAAAATCCTGCGCCTCCTTGACACATTCATAATGAGGAAAAATGTTTCCTTTTTACCTCATTTTTACTTCTTTGTATGTGTGCTGCATTGCGCAGCCCACATACACTGAGGGAAACAGCTAAAAGCATAGATCAGATACAGAAGGGGACCCCTTCCTGTATTAAAAGTAAGCTTAACACAACACAGACATCATGCATTGTGGCGTGAGGGTTTCTGCGTTGACATATGGCAGAATAAAGTATGACACCATTTTTACTTTGTGTCATTTTTCTCATTGTTTTATAAATTGGAATGGGATTTTGTATTCTGTTGCGGTTTTCTCTTTTAACTGGTTTGGTACTTCTAAATACTTTACCCATTTTTCTTTAAGTTAAGCTTGTCTGCTCTGTACCATAGCTATTAGGGGTTGAGCTCAGTTTGAAATTATTGACACCTTTAACTGGATAATAATAACAATCCACTTATATAGCACCTGGTTATAGCAACCAGTGTGTTCTTGTGCTGGAAAAAAATACTCTCCAGAGAGGCTGAAAAGAGCGAGAAATGCTAAAAAGGCTAAAGAACATATTGGTCTCAAAACTGGAAAATCTAGGTTTTTAGTTTTTTTTCCAGAAACTGTTTTCTGACGGCTCAGGTAATGCGTTCCAGTTTTAAGCTGCCGAGTAGCTGAATGAGCTCACACCTATTTGGGCTCTTTGGACTTTGGATACTTTATCCAAGTATGCTCCGGTTGATCTAAGATGGCGGGCCGGGTGATGGAAGATAAGAAGATGGTGGAGATAACTGGGGTCTTTGCCCCGCAGGCTCAGATGACAGTAACATAGGGCTTTAAAGAGAATTCTTTTTTCAATTGGTAGCCAGTACAGAGAGTCTAGGACTTTCGAGGCAGAAGCATTTCTAGGAAGGTTGAGGACCAGATGTGCTGCCACATTTTGGATGCTTTGCAGCTTGTGGAGGCGTTTTTTTGCTGCTCCAAGGTAGAGAATGTTTCCATAGTCTAGCTGGGAAGTTACAATGGCATGAACCAGGGTTTCTCTGGCCTATACAGGGAGAATGTCCAGGGTTTTCTCAACATTTTAAGAATGCCCAAACATGTCCTTGTGACCTTTCTAATGTGGGTCTCAAAAGAGAGTTTGGGGTCCAGCCAGCCACTTAGGTTTATTGCTTTCTCCTTTGGGATAGGCGTGGGGCCCAGAATCTGGGGCAAACAAGCTGAGGAACAAATGGAGGTGGACTTCTCTATGATTAGGACCTCGATTTTCCTCCCATTCAATTCAAGGGAGTTACTCAACATCCACGAGGTGAGGTCACTCAGGTAGGCGGGGAACTGGGTGGCTGCTTCCTCAGAGTTTTGGGAAAGGGTGAAAATAATTTGTGTGTCATCCGTGAAAGACACACTGGTGGCATTGTGTTTTTCCACAATCTCTGCCAAGGGTCCGATATAAAGTTAAAAAGAGTTGGCCTTTGAATTGAGCCCTACAGCACCCGTTGTGAGAGTGGGATGCTTTTAGAGATACGTGGACGCTGCACACCTTGAAAACTGCAATCCTAGAGGAAGGAGTTCATCCATTTTAGGGCTGCTCCCTCTAACCTGCACGATCCAAGTCGCTGTAGAAAATGTTGGTGGGAATACCATGACTAAGGGTGCACTGAGGTCAAGTAAGATCAGAGCTGCAGTTTGACCCTCATCTGCACGTCTCCGTAGGGTCTCAGTAGCAAGAAGCAGAGCTGACTAAGTAGAGTGCACAGCTTTAAAACCTGATTGCGTGGGATGGAATAGGTTGTTCCCGTTAATGTGGACAACCAATTGAGAGTTCACCACTTTCGCTGCTATTTTAGAGAAACAAGGTAGGAGTGAAATGGGGGGTAGATTATCCAATAGACCTGGATCAGCTGATGCTTTTTTCTTTAAGGGGAGGAAGATTGCCTGTTTCCACTATATAAAGCATGATAGTGACTTTATTAATTGTGGTGGACTAACATCCATCCCAAATAAAAATTAACTTTCTAATAATGTTAATTGTTTTATATCAGAGTATTGAGGTAGTCTAACATATCAAAACACTACACAATATGTTGATCACAAGTGCGTAGGTTTATTGGCTACAGTTTTCAACAGCCTCAGGCAACCGCCAGAGATAGAATACCCACCTGGTAGACCCTCATCCTACATTCCACATTCCTAACCACAGAAATCCAGAGAGTAGTGAGAACAGCACATCGCCACAATTTACCATAGTGATTTCTGTTTTTTGTTTAAATTGGCAGAGAGTTTAATTTATGTATAGTATGACAATCTCCTTATCTCGATTGTTTTGCTAAGGTTTACTGCACTATACAGGTATCATTTATTCCAAATTTGTTGTGTCATAATTTATTGCATTTTCTTTTTCTGTAAACCCCTTTTCTATCAGAAAGTATTGCATATGCAATATTAAGTTTGATACATAGATCAGATCCTCCCTTCAAGAACGAAAACATAAGTTTGCAAGTGTCACTTGAGAGAGGGGTCTCTTTGATTGATGGCACCTTTGTGTGGCAACTGCATTTTCAAACAGGGTGTGAGAGTGGAGGCATTCTTTTGTGTTCTTGATCAGTTTGGCAAGGTGGTTACATTTAGAATTGTTAAGAAGGGCCAAACATTACATGGACTCCATGAGGGGAAATTTTGAAATGAGCTAATTATTAAAAAGCAATTAAGAGTAGTGAAAGGTAACAATCTGAGGTTTTAAAGAAGGATAAATGAATAAAGAACTTCACGTTTAATATCTGTTTCAACAGCATTTCTAAAATAATAGTCATAGCTGTAGAGGTACATCAGATTACTTTTAAAAGTAAAGGACATTGGGAGATAGATTTGGGGATTTTGTATGAGAGAAGAGAGTGAAATATCTTGGATGATTACAATTAGTTCATAAAATAGTTCTGTTTAGGTTGTATCGTTTCTTATTAAATTGGCTAGCTTATTTTGGATGAAGGGAGGAAGATGCTTGCTGGAGATGTGGAGAGGGTATTTCAGGAATACCTCAATTATTTGTAGAATATAGAATGGCAAATGATTTTGGGTACACAATGTTGAGAAAGATGGTGTTGCCTTCGGCAGGAAGTTAATGGTGGATAAATGTACCAACCAGAGTTGAAATACTTGAATCTAGTCTTGCTTTGGTTTGCATGGAGATTGATAATAGGTATCTAACTGGTAGTAAAGAACTGAGGGCCTGTTTCCCAGAAGTAAACTTACACTAGGACACTCCTACCTTTATATATGCAGAGACTATGAAATCATAAAGATACTACTCAAAAAAATACCTTGGTGATTGCAAACCCCTGTAAACATTCACATATACAAAAGTGTAAGTTAACCTTTGTGAATCTGGTTCTGAAAATAGATCCAAGTTGAATTCGTCATTGGAACTTTATATTCAAGTGGTACTGAGTTTGGCAAGATTGAAAAGGGGTTAATATGAGAAACAGGAAAAATACATACTTTTTGGGGAGATTTAAAATCTATTTGAGGTCTTCTGTAGGATTATTTAAAGGTTGTGCTGATCTTTGCAGATTTTAGTTTGACTGTATAGTATATGTGCAAATATTACTCTTCTGTGTATGCTCTTTTGATGATGTATTCTTACTGTATTTTGAAATCTAGCTTTATTCGCGAGAGAACGTTAAAAACAATAAAATTAAGACTAATAAAAAGGAATTTTGCTGAACACATGTGCTGTTTTTTTCTGTTTCTGACGTTAACCTTGTCAGTATTTAGTCATATGGACATGTATTATATACTTTGCAAAACAACTGTAAAAATCAAGGTCAGACCAAAATGTGCACAGATTTAAGATTAGGCTTCTGAGCACATACAGAGTACTGATAAAAGTTAATGATTAACATTGTTGCCAAATGGTGGCTCTGCATAGAGGTATAATGCTGGGAAGACGAATTGAGGTACACGAGTTAGTACTGAATGTGAATTCTGATTGGACAACGACTAAGGAACAGCATTCACACAGAACTCATCGAAACATTTCTAGGCAAGATGCAAATTGTCAAAATAATGCTGTACGTGCTCTTTGAGAAGTGAGTCTCAGCGACTGCCCAAAACCTGTTCTCGGATCACTTCACAGATTCCTAAATATTCTATTTTAAGTAAGTGTATGATGCTCACGTGGCCTAACATGGCTACACTCCTTTCTGCTTCACTAGATTCTTGTAATCTTATTAACCAGTGGCGAATAGTGGATTTTAAAAGTGATGAGGCAGTAAGTTTCGACACACGAACAATGCATAAATGAGAACAAAAAGGAAGAGGAGAGAACATTTTGAGAAACTGCGTGCATTTGGTTCTTTTTTTAGCATATAGTTCAAGAATACCTACTGCACATTTTTTGAATAAAGACGGTGCAGTGGATGCCCGTGGTGGCACAATGGCCAAAACACACCTACACTGATTACTCCTGCCCTTCAGCTTCATATTGTGGCTTCTTATTCCCCTCCACACACCCCCACCACTAACTCTGGTTTACCGTCACCTCTACCTGCAGGAATATAGGGCCACATGTATCAAAAATCCATTTTGCATTCCCAAAATGTCTAATTCTATGTAATCGCTATTTAAGGAATGTAAAATGGTATGTAAAGAAAATAGTGCTTACCTAATAGTGATTCCTACAAAGTCACAATCGCAATTAGGTAATCACTATTAGCTAATATCACTTAATTTGTTCCTATGGGCTAAAGTCCCATAGGTGGAAATGGTTTTGCATTAGCTAATGTGTGTTTACCTAATTGGTAATCGCAAATTAGGTTCTTCAAATGCAAGGGTGCCAGAAGCCTAAGGCCTCCCTGAAGCACTCCAAAAAACAGAATGTTCAGATGCAAAGCTCCCACATGCCCCGCTACATGGCACGCTGATCAATGCATTTTTTGTGCATTTTAAAGAATTGCACACTGATACCATCGACTTGGATTCAATAGTAATAGTATTTCATAAATGCACAGTTTGTATTTAGAAAATTCTTAGAACATGTGCTTAGAGAATCGCAAATTGCGATTCACTGTTTGTAGTTGCAATTTTAGGTAATCACAAAAATTGCATTTACCTAAAATGCACTACCGTAGCCTTTTATACTACATGAAAGGCTATTTTGCATTAGCAAATATACCAATTAAGCGATTCACACCGTTTGCGAATGTAAAATGGTTTCGTACATGGGGTACATAGTCCTCTAGTATTTCCCTGTGGCTGACACTGAACCAAGCATTGCACCTATCACTTCTATTTGTTTTCTTTTCAATAAGGTTACATAAGTGCAAAAGGTATTCCCAAGCATGAGCCCCTTAGCTCACTGTCCCATAGAACTCAAGCTGCTGCTCATTGATGAAGCCCAACAAGCTCAAAACAAGCCTGAGACTTCTTGTGACCATTTAACAGGCAGATCCAGCTTGTTGCTATGGGCTGGACTGTTCCAATTGTGACAGGGCTAAGGTTGATCTCTGTTTGAAGAGGCGGAGTAAGCAAAAAAAAGATGGAATAGATTGCAACCCAGAGTGATGACAAGTAGCCGCAACAAAACAAAACATTTCACTTATCACATATTTGTTTTAACTGTTCACTAAATGAATCTAATACAAGACTTGTAAAATGAGAAATGAAGAACGGGATTATATAAAACGGTAATACCTGTAATTCATGCAATCTCAAACTAAAATATAGGTACAAATTACTTGGTTGTGGTGAGTTTGTTTAAAAAAGCACTAACAGGACAGTCGTTGAGGGTGTGGGTAGCTCCACTATCACACCTCGAATAATTGATTGATTGGCCTTCCTTTCGTCATAAAGTGGAGGGGACTGAAGGAGCACTGGGGCTTCCCTTGGTCTGTTTCACTTTAGCTCGTATAACATAGGTAAGGCGGTAGGGCCTGGTAGTGTCCATCTCTTTTTAAACAACTCCAAAGTCCTCTTTTGTTCATGACACTCCGAATGCAGGGGAATCCTGTTCCTTCCACATCCTTTGAAAGGACCACTTCATGTGCTCATTGTAGTCTTACAGGTCAGTTTCATATTCTCATGACTAGTGCTTGGATGCCTGGTAATTGCCTTATGCACTATACCTATACAAATGGGTACAGTTGGAGTCTAGGTAGAGGGCATCTGTTGCACTGGACTGATCCTTTGCCCTGGGCATGATTAATTCTTATGAAGCTATCCTACGTGGTGGCCTGGCACATGGGTAGGTAGGGGAATACTGAGGATGAAGCATGGGGTGCCAACTCAAATCACAGGATAACAAGCATTCCCGGCAAAAAACACAGGGTCTCTTTACAGAAGCCCACCCTCATCCCCAAAAATGCGATGAAATCCTAAAATGAGCGCTGCTTGGTGGAGTATGACAATCCGCTCAGATGTGGTACCACCACAATGTTCACTGAGAGGTGTTGGAATAATAATCAGCCACACGATGAATCAAGAGAGCTGAGTTTATTCTCGTCTGGTCTCTCGCACTGCGCTCACCTCAGTGAACGTTCTATGACAAACGCCCTACCAACATTCCATGGGACAAACAATACCGGTTGTAGGAGGGAGGGGGGGAAAGGAACATACCATTTGTATATGTCAAACAGGAACGATAACAACATATCTTAGCGCACTTACACAAGATGAGATTACAACACATCTCCCCTTGTACATGGACAACTCAAGTGAAAGGTCCTCAGAGAGGAAAGATTACACCGTTTAGGTTACATAGTCTTTTTGCCAACTAGGTGGCTGACGCATCCTGGTCACTCTGGTTTCCTGCGTGTCCGATGAATTATCGTCTGGGGTTTGCTCACCAACGGCCGTTGGTACGCACACATCTGGGCAAGCACTCACATTGTCTATACTCCATGTACTTCCATCCTCCAACACCAGGGAGTTATTGTTCACTCTCTGTATCCTTGCAGGTTTTGAGAAGGAGGACACTTTAGCTCGACCCACAGCAGGTCTTTTGACCACCACCCATTGACCCACATAGAACTTCCTGGAGGATGTTCCCCATTTCTGGTCATACTTGGTTTTGTACTCCTTTTGATGTAGCTCCACCTTGTCTTTCACAGACCGCCTGTCCACCCACACAGGACTGCTCCCATTCAACCAATTAGGGTTAAGCTTGGACCCTGGGTTTCTCCCTTTGAGGGACACAAATGGAGACACCCCTGTCACTGCATTAGGGGCAGAATGATATGACCATAGTGTTTTTCTAACTGCCTCCTCTACTGGTTCGCACATAGTAACAGCCATTTGAATAGAACTCTTCACCATCCTGTTTGCCCTCTCCACCATACCGTTAGCCTTGGGACAGTAAAGAGGTGTTCTTATGTGTGTGATGGCTAAATCTGACAAAAACCTTTTCATGACTTCTGACGTAAATTGGACCCCATTGTCTGTCACTAAGGAACTGGGGATACCTTCTGTAGCGAATATTTCCTTCAGGAATTCTATCATATCCTGAGTGGTTATAGAGTGGACAAACTTGGTGCTGATCCAATGTGAATGGTAATCTATAATTACAAACATGAATCTCTGGTTGGCTCTGAGGAAATTCATGGGCCCTATTATGTCAATTCCCAACTTGTCCTATGGTTTACTGGGAACCTCTATTGGAATAAGGGGGGCTTTGTGTACAACTTTTGATTTGTCACTTCTTCCACACGCTTCACAATCTTTTACCAAGCTTTCCACCAACCCATCCATGCCTGGGAACCAATAGTGTTGTCTCACTTTACTCTTTGTCATACTCCTTCCTGGGTGACCCTCGTGTGCTAGCACAATGATCCTGTTTCTCATGCCAGCCGGGGGAATGACCTTGTTTCCTCTCCAGAGCTGACCATTCATGCTGGAGATTTCATCCTTCACAGACCAATAAGGCTTGAGGTTCTCAGCTAACTCTCTATTGTGCTCAGGCCACCCTTTCTCAACAAACTTCATCAGTTCCTTTAATTCTGGGTCACTTTGGGAATCATTCTCCCATTCCTCTTTACCGATGGCTGGAAGTTCCACCGCAAGTATAGTTTCATCTGGTGGTTCGCTCACACTGTCTTCACCTTTTATGGGCAACCTAGACATACAATCTGCAATGGTATTTTTCTCTCCAGCCACATAACACATTGTGAAATTGTACCCTTGTAATGCCAGTACCCATTTAGCGATACGTGGAGTGGCCCTCTCCAAGTTCTTAGTTGAAAATAGAGGAATCAATGGTTTATGGTCAGACCTTAGGGTGAAAGGGATACCCCACAAGAAGAATTTAAAGTGGATTATAGCCCAATAACACGCTAAGGCTTCCCTTTCAATGGTAGAGTAATTGGATTCAGGATCCTTCAGTGTCCTGGAAGCGAATGCAATGACCCTCTCGCATCCACCATTGGTTTGGGTGAGGGATGCCCCTAGGCCCTTGCTGCTAGCATCTGTAGTAAGAGTGGTCTTTTCATTTGGATCGAACATCCCCAATGTGGGTGCTCTTGCGATAGCTGATTTAATATACTTGAATTCCTTATCGCATTCCTCACTCCACTTAAAAGTGCTATTTTTTTTAAAAAGTTCCCTCATGTTGCTTGTGTGACTAGAAAAATTCTCCACAAACTTGCTCATGTACTCAACCAATCCCAAGAAGGATCTGACCTCCTCTTTAGTAGACGGAGGGGGTGCAAGGGATACGGCATCTACCAAACTGGTTTTAGGTTTTATCCCTTCGCCGGATATGGTATGCCCAAGGTAGGTTACAGATTTGACTCCTATCTTACATTTGTCCTTTTGTGTAGTAAAACCAGCTTTACTCAATTTACATAAAACTACTCTTAGGATAGAGTTATGCTCGCACTCTGAGTCTCCGTAAATCAATATATCGTCCTGGAAGCACAGAACCTTACTGAGGTCTTCCAGGATGTGTTGCATTATGCGTTGGAAAACCGCCGCCGCAGACGCCAACCCGAAAGGCATACGATTATACTGGTATGCTCCGAATGGCGTAATGAAAGAAGTAAGGTTTTTGGACTCCGGATGAAGGGCAACCTGGTGGTATGCCGCCGAGAGATCCAATACACTGAAAAATGTAGCCCCCTTTATCACACTGAGCATTTCATTTATTCTAGGGAGAGGATGCCTCTCTACCCAGATATTGGCATTAAGATCCCTAAGATCCACACACAAACGAATCCCTTTGCCACCACCTTTAGAAGCGACCACAATGGGGGCTAACCATTCTGAACTCTCAATTTTTTCAATCACCCCCATGGACTCCAATTTTTCCAACTCTTTTTGCAGGGAATCTCTCACCACCAATGGCACTGATCTAGCTCGGTGTACTGTGGGCTTGCAATGTTTTTTAAGTTTTATTTTATGAAGGAATCCCTTTAACAATCCTAACTCACTAGAGAATACTTCAGGGAACTCCTCACACACCTCATTACCAATATTGGGTTGATCAATCAAATAGACAGGTTCCGAGGCATTGGGGTCTAATCTTATACCTAGGTCCTTTTGATGCCTCCATCCCAGTAAGCACGATCCTTTCTTAGTTAGATACACTTTACCCACAGTAGCTCTTTCTTTAAATCTGATGTGCATAATGATCATTCCTACAACAGGTATGGTGTCATGGTTGTAACCTCCCGGGTTGATGTCAGAAGGCAAAACTTCAAAAACTTTGTCAACAGACCTGGTCTTAAACGTGGTTTCATCTATAAGAGTGTATGGTGAACACGAATCCGCATATACTCTATACGCCACACCATCAAGCATAATCTCACATTCTGGATAGCTACATCCTGTATTTTCAAGCAATCCATTAACCATAAATACAATGTCCTCCCTTGGCTCTTCATCATCCCAAATCATATGGGTCATTTCTTTCTTTATATCATGACACACCTTGGTGAAGTGTCCCCTCTTGTTGCATTTTCTGCACATGGCACCCCTTGCTGGACATTTTACACTATTCGCCAGGTGATTAGGATTACCACAACGGAAACATTTCATCTTTTGAGACTCTTCCTTTAGGATAGTACTACTTTTATGCATATATTTGCCCTTGTCATACTTATTGGACACTTTCAGGACTTCATCCTCACACACTTGTTTTACCTCAACCGCCTCTTTCATCTCATTCATACAGAATGCTGTGTGTTCAATGCTTTTAGCTATGTCGATAGCTTGCTTCAATTCAGGGGCATCAGCAAGTAATTTTTCTTTTATTTTCCTATCAGAAGTGCACCTGACCAATTGGTCTCTGATAAGCGAATCTGTGAGATTCCCAAAATCACAGGTGGAAGACAACCCTCTAAGGACTGCTATGTAATTCACCACCCTTTCTTGTTTCCCTTGATTCCTTGAAAAAAATTTGTGTCGCTCCAATACCACAATAATTTTTTTTCCAAACTGGACTTCTAATTTTTTCAAAGCAATACGGTAAACATCTGGTGGAGCATCCCCTTCTCCTTCTCCACCTCTATTTTCCAACTCAATTTCAGGTAGATTATCATACATTTCTCTCGCATGCTTACCCAAATTGTGTAATAATATGTGCAATTTCCTTTCTGATGAAAACCTGTTGCCTCCTATAGCTATCAAATAAGATTCAAATATCTTCTCCCAATTCTTCCATGGAGTGAGAGGTTCTCCATCATCATTGAGAAATGGAGGGGGTTGTGACATTGACATTGCAGTAGCCATTATAATCTAAAACACTCTACACCCCCGTGGGAATTAAAAGGTGCAATTTTAACAATACAATGCTATCTCCTTAATATGCAATACACTTTTAAGAATGCTCTTGGCACATATATGTCGAAAATGGTACCAACAATGTCAACAGAAACAGTTTCAGTCTCAGTAAGCTGTGCCCGTCAGCGTGACATGCACCAATTAGTGACTAGATGAATGCTGTGCCTGTCAGCGTGAACGCACAACAAGATCCTTAATACTGTGGGATTAAGTGCCCTGTAACGTTGAAAATATTTAGCTGTGTTATCAGCGTGAAGCGCAACAGCACCCTCTGACAAGCTTTTAGATGTAAAGCTGTGCTTGTCAGCGTGAGAAAACAACAACTCTGAATCACAGGAATCAGACTCCACAATATATGCTTCCAACAACACGTGATGCTGGGCTGTCGTTCTCCTTGGCTTCCCCACCGGATCTGTCAAAAATTAACACAGGTGCCTTGGTGTTCCTCACACACCCAACTTTGTGCCAGCACCTTCCCGATTGTAGATCCACATTAACACGCGAATACCACAGTGAAAGCAGGGCTGGCCGCTTCACAAAAGTCAAAACACACGCCCTGAGTAAAAGTTGAAAACTCCGGGTGTCGTCAGGGATAAACGCTCTGCTAATTGTTCTGTCAAGCAGGGAAGCTACGAGCGGAACAGCTGACTGAATTGTAACATCCGCGCCGTGACAGATGAAGAGCAATAACACACGCGGTGCTCCTTAATTAACAGCTCCCTTAACAGTCACTGGGTGGTCGGTGCGCCGTTATGAAAAGCGCCGACCTCAATTAATCATCCGCCCGTAACAGATGGAAGGAACACACGGAATACCGCTTAAAAGCACAGCGGAATGCGATGACAAGCTTGGCTAAATTTTACGCGCAAGTTTCAAAAGCGCCAGCCAACAGTCAATAAACGCCAAGAATTTATAAACGTGTAACCTCTTCAGGAACGAGTAAAGAGCCTCGTGAGAAGGAAAAGAACGCTGGGCTCCATAAACAACTCGTCAGCAAACACAGTTCGCAATTCACAGAAGACTCACGGTTACTTGAACTTGGCGTCGTGGTTCACGGCAGTGCTGAATAAACGGGGGAAGACCAGATCTGCCCCCCGCGCAGCCCCGTCGCCAATTTGTTGGAATAATAATCAGCCACACGATGAATCAAGAGAGCTGAGTTTATTCTCGTCTGGTCTCTCGCACTGCGCTCACCTCAGTGAACGTTCTATGACAAACGCCCTACCAACATTCCATGGGACAAACAATACCGGTTGTAGGAGGGAGGGAGGGAAAGGAACATACCATTTGTATATGTCAAACAGGAACGATAACAACATATCTTAGCGCACTTAAACAAGATGAGATTACAACAAGAGGCCTGATCAAAACATTGTGCTATCATATAAGCTAATGAGAGGCAGATGAATGAAACGTGAGAGGAGGCATGGGATGTGCAGAAAGGGGTGAAGGGACAATATTTCTTGTTTCCTGGCTGACCAGGCTGTTACCTGAGACAGGGAGCCCAACCTGTGGCCTAGATCACACTCAGTAGCAATGGGCGAGCAAGCAATACACTTCTTCCATCACCCATCTTCACACATTCAAGGAGGGAATGGATATACAGAATTCTTTCCTGTGAGGACACTGACACCTCCTAAAATTCCTATACCCTTGTCACCAGGTGTCTCAGGATTATTGCAAAATATTAGAAACAATTTCCTTGCCTCCAGCTTTACTCTTGCTTCCTCCATTATTGCAGTACTGCCAGTAGGCCAATCATTGTCGCATATCTGTACCTGTTTCGCTAAGCCTGAAATGATGAAAGGAATGATGAAAGGCGGCTCCCCGTAGCTCTTCAGCAGGTACATTTTCTTGCAGGGCGCTCTTGCCATGCTTTAACGGTTGGCCACACGAACAGAAGCGGACAGGTCTTGCCTTCAGCTACTAAGGTCCCCTTCAGGCAGGAGGTGCCAATGTAGAGGCGGGCAGAGAAAGGATGGATAGGATAGGTTCTCGACCTCGCACCTAATGTGTAGTTCTGCCAGTTCTCTCAAGAACAGTGTGTGCCAGGCCGGGCACTCTGTCCCTACCCTGAGATAAGACTCAAACTGTCAAAATAACTGGCTTCAGAGGAATGAGAGGAATTAGTGGTGCAGAGCTGTATGTGCCCAAAACCATCCTGAGCCAATCAACAGGCGAAAGTCAGCTCATCAGACACCTCACTGCACATCAGCCTGGCAGCAGAGATGACACTGCTGTGCACAAGTGACTATTAAGGGCTCAGCTACCACAGTGTGTGGGAGCCTGGGAAAAAAACTGTTTAACTGATCTGGAGAGCACAGCGACGCCAAACAGCAGCTGGTGTCGGGGTTGGCAGCACAATATCAAACCTACTTGATCATAGACTCATTGGCACTGGAGTTTAGGTGCGGCATTCTAAGGTCCGCTGCTGCTTTTTCGTATAAATACCTGAATGTTTAAATGAATAATAATGTATCCTCGCACAACCTTGTAGGGTGTGTACTCCGTTGTACACTTGATAATGATGAGCGTGCCCCTGATTGGGGCACATCCCCTAGGTGCAACGATGCCCACAGCTGGGGTTTATCTAAATAAGCTGTGGCTTAAGTTGTAAAGTTCAAATTTAAGTTCACAACTTCCGTAGTTCATGAATGTCTTTATTGTTGGTTCAGTCATACGAACTAAAACCAGGGGTCATGAGGTGACAATACGGTGTCTGAAACACTGTGCTGCAATGCAAATCATTTTTAGTTCGTATTTACTTTAGTCATACCCGGAATGCGGATAGCATTCGCGGATCATCACTAGTCACAGCGCACCTCCTTTACGTTTCTGACGGCAATAACTGAATCACTGAGCACCAATACACACGGCAAATTCGAAATATGTAATCACAAGCTCAGCACTGAGACTATTTTATCGTTCACGTCAAGGATTAGATTAAGACCTATAGTGTACAGCAATTGCATTTGTACTAAAGCTTCCTGATTTGTTCCCAGATGCATGTTCCCTGATGAAGGCTATCACTAGCCGAAATGCATTGGACCACGATATAACATGTCTTGGGAGTGAAAACAACTCTGATTGAACCAACAAGAATGAAATGTATGAACTACGGAAGTTGTGGAACTTATATTTGAACTTTACAACTTAAGCCACAGCTTATTCGGATAAACCCCAGCTGGGGGCATCGTTGCACCTAGGGGACGTTCCCCAATCAGGGGCACGCTTGATGGAGCAAGGATTCGCACGTAAAGCGACTTGCTCACATTCATGAACCTCGTTAACCTGTAATAGTATTAACCAATCCCGTTTGTCATTAATATCACACTTTTACAGTACACGCGGGTGTCCCAGAGACGCTTGCCTATGTGTCTATTAATCCTAATAAGGCTTGCATACTACAGAATGGCTGCTTCGCAGAAATCCAGTCTGCGCATGCGTCGGTCATACCCATGTGATGTGACGCACTCGCAGTTTTGGAGGGATGTTTTTGCTCATGCGCATTACTGCTAATATGGCTGCTTTGTCTTTAAACACAGCTCTCTGCTTGCCAATGCCGCTTTGCACATCTGTCTATTTCTGCATAACTCCTAACCGCTATAGTTATTATAAAGTAAGGGGTGCAGTGTAGATTATCATGGTGTACAGTGTATTCATTTTTTCCTGTGTTTCTAATTTGTTTTCGCTTACTTTTCATGTACCGTGTATCTGGGGGCCTGGGAGTGGGGAGCCTCTCCATCTTAGAAGTCTATGCGGACTCGATCACGTGACATGAGAACCGAGCCTTACATCAGTGGAACTCAGCCAGCTGGCTACCGAAGCTGAGATGCTCCTGGGAACCTGCCCCCTGACCCAGGGAGAAGAAGCTGAATTTCACCTGAAATTGTTACATTTGTTTCTTTCCACTGTGTGCTCTATTGTTCTCTTCTACACGTATGCCTGGTAACTGGAATGTAAGGGGTGGGTACTGAAATATGAATATTAAATATGGGAACCCAGAATTTTAGGAGGTGACAATGACCTAACCACCTCTCCTGACCAATCCTAAGTTGGGGATCCTGTCACTTGCAACATTTGTGGGTGGTCTAGGGACCTGAAAGGGTATAATTAGCCTAGTTTTAGCTAGAGAAATTGTCCGACTTGTCCGAGTAGCAGACCTGTCACCGACCCTACGAACTCTATAGGTGATTGATACAGAGAGCTGCGGAGCACTCTGTCCGAAATTTCCACAAACTCCAAGGGGTGGAAATAGTCTTAAGTGCTGGCGAAGCACTTTGCTGGGAGACTCGAGAACCCAATCGGGGTTACTGGCGGATTCCGTGCAGATAGGGGGTAGCGCAGGCGTTGCATCCGAAGCTGCAGGTGTTGGTCGTGCCCTTTGATGGGCCCAGTCCTGACCCAAATCCTGAGGGGTATCCTGTCCTGATTGTCCGTGAGCTGTACCTGCTCACCTACTGGCATTCTAAGTCCTTGAGGGTCCTTGTCCTCGTCTTTCCCAAACTGACCCGTGGCCAGGGTTAGTCCTCATTCCTGTCCTAGGTAAATATAACCTGTGGGTGTTCGTCTTTCTATCCACCTTCCTCCTACTCTTTTAAATAAAGCCTCTATGCCCATGATATTCTCTCTGTCATCTCCAATGTCGTATATGCAAACTGTTTATTAGTTGTGTTCCATTTTTCACCTACCTATAGAAACATTATTTGAGACTGTTTTACTTAATTAGTGTGATCTAAATTCACTGGTGTTTTAGAATCTTGGTTTGAATTAGCAGTTAGACCAAGATCAGTTTTATCACTTACAAGTCTTTTAGAAATTCACTGACTAATGTGTTTTGAGCGTGCCTACCTTAATATCAGCCTGAAACTGAATAGCATGTTCCCTGTTACCCTTACCCAGTAGATTTTCCACTCGCACTCAATGGTGCTTGCCCTCATTCATAGCTACATTATAGTTGTAATCCTGATTATTGAGGTTTTGATTAGCATCTGTCTTATACTCTTGTCACTTTGAATTTAATTACTATATAAAAATCCTTAAAACCCTTCAGGTGTCTGTGGTCATTATAGATTATCAAAGTATTATAGGATGAATAAAGTGTTTGGGATTATCTTATCTCTTGTCCTCTGATAGCTCCTGATCCGTCAGGAAAAGATGTGCCGGTGGTTAGTCAGGTACCTTGGTAATAGTGTTAAAAGAAAACACATACAAATTACTGATAGTGGTGTGTAAACTCGCCCGATCCATAAAAATATTGTCATAATCACGTCATGGGCCCAAGTGTGTGAAATCTGGTAAATCCAAGGGTCGGGCGACCTGCGCGCTCTATCAGTATTTTCTGGTAGCAGAGTTATGGTTAGGACTAGTTAAGATAGGTAGATAGGATAGTTTCTGATGAATTGTGAAAAATAAAATGTGCTGCTAAAATTTTTTGCTGCTAAAATTAAGGTTGTTATTGCATTTAAATGTTATAAAATAAGTTTTTATTATATCTCATGAAATGCTGCTATATTATTGCATGTGACTAACAAAATTG
The DNA here is from genome assembly GCF_964263255.1 of Lissotriton vulgaris. Taxonomy (NCBI): domain Eukaryota; kingdom Metazoa; phylum Chordata; class Amphibia; order Caudata; family Salamandridae; genus Lissotriton; species Lissotriton vulgaris. The sequence goes on along the minus strand of NC_141689.1, from coordinate 1,549,701,048 downwards.
TGAGCAAGTGTTTTGTGTTGTTTGGAATCCCCAGGGAAATAAAATAGCAGGTGGTGAGTAGAATCCACTTGGCTGTGAGGTCACTGGCTTGGAGGGAGATTAGTGCATGGTTAGGCAGAACTGGAAGCGCTAATTAGGATTGTTCACGAATTTATTGAGGTGTAAATGTTAGCTACGAGTACCCTGATGAAACTCCTGTTGTGATATCACCTAGTAAGGGTCACGTGCGGCAGGACTAATAGGTTCGTCGGAGCTTGAGTGATAGCAAAGGAGTTCGCTGGTGAAAGTTTGACTTAGTATATATCCCGGAAAGAAGTGGATGAGTCAAAGAAGTAGCAGGTTCTCTAATGCTTGTATGAGAGGATAGGCAGAAGAGATCTATCCGTAGTGAATGAAAAGTAGGCAGAAGTGGTTTACTTGCAGTAAAAGAGAAACTCTTTTTCTTTTTAAAACCCTCAAGCACAGTGACAAATGTTATACGTTGTTAATTAAAATAAGCACCCGCACTTTAAGAAAAATTCAAAGTTTCCGTTACCTTGTGAAGGAGGGAGTCGGTCGCAAGGCTGCACTGACGTCACTCCGTGCAGCGCTGGTATTGGTTGAGCCAGCGGGAGTGTAGAGAAGCCAGAATTGTAAGGGAGGGATGAGCGCCGAAGAGTGAGACCGCGTCTCACGAAGGGGCCGCGCACCCATTGGTCAAGAGTTTTTTGCAACATCGGTGCTGATTGGTTGCCGTGAATTGAATGAAGCACTAGCATTGGAAGCACATAAATAAACAAAATTAATCAATCCGAGCTTGAAGATAGTTTGGAGAGGTGTATGTGGTATCCTGAATTCTTACCTAATCCGCAAAACCTAGGTTTTCATAAGGAGCAGATGCTAAGAGGCAGAGCTTACAATATGTACGGAGGCAAGAGAAAATTGACCCTTGCCGAAAAGATCAAGAATTATTTCAAGAAAGACAAGCCCATTAGAACTAGGGAGGGTGTGATCATTCCACCTCCTAATACTCCTGCGTCCTTTATGATGTTTGATAAAGGGTATCATACTTGTGTGTGGTTAGAAAATTGGGTAAAGTACACTGAAGATGACGGAGTCCTAGCATTTCCCCTCGAAGGTACCTTTAATGGTAGAATCCTGTTTAACTTGAGGACCCGAATGAATGAATTACACCCTCGACCCAGATTAACGCAGTATGAAGCTTTAGAGGAATGGGAGATTGAGGCTCTAGAGCGAGACAGACCCCGAATGGACAAGGGAGTGAGCAAATGGTATCCAAAATTGCAGCAGGAAACAAAAGAACAAAAGATGAAGCAGTGGAGACAGAATATGATGGTTGAGGGACTATTTCCGATGTTTGGGGTAACTGAACACGGGGAAGGGGAAAGGACAGAGAAAACTCGACATCTGATGGCTATGGGGGATTCGGAGTATGAATACCTGGAGGATTTGTTAATGAAAAATCCACCTCCTTATGCTGAAGAGTCTGGAACCCTCAGCTCGAAAAATCCATTTTTCCGACATCCTAGAAGTAGAAGGGCTAGCGAGACAGATGTAGCTAGGACTGGTAGCAAACCCAATGATAGTGACAGATTTTGCAGACCTAGCACAGCGGTCCCAAATTATAAACCCTTTGGTGAAGATAGGCCAGGGTTAGCAATCCCAACTGCCCCGAGTATATACACTTCTTTAGTACCCCAAGTAATGCATGACAACTCTACGGAAAGGGTTTTGCACGAACGAGAAAGAGAAGCACTGATTAAACAGTGAAATGAACTAATTCAGACCATAGCTCAGATAAATCCCAGTCCTGACGCCCTGACAATCCCAGTAACCATTGGTCCTGCTATACCTCTCTATGGGGATAGGCAGGCTAGTCCAAGGACTCCAGTTATTACCCCGATTGCAGTACCCCCAAGAAAAGAGCTGCTCATAGTTGATGATCAGGCCAGTGAATGTGAATCTGTGATCTCTTTAATGGATTTGCCCATAAGGGAACCCGGAACCAGTGTACCACGGACAGGAAATCAGGCTAAGGCAAAGGAAGTCCTAATTGAAACAACTTCAGGGATCAGGAGTGCCACAGTGGTGACTCCGGAAGAACTGGATAGATGGACCAGAGAAATAGAAAAGGAAACTCCCCAGCCCAAACCTTTAGATATCTACAGGCTAAGGATAGAAATAGAAGAGCTAATGTCTGGAAACATGGGATTAGATAGACTGAATACTCTCAGTGAGGAGGAGTTGCTGTTTATCAGCAAAAGCCTTACCCGGAACACCAGAGTGCTCCACGAGAAATTAATGGACACAGCTGCTGATATGGGAATTGATGTTAGTCGATCCAAAGTCTTACAAAAACCCTATAGAGCCGAATTCTCCGACAAGGATTTGGAGAACATGAATGTGTCAGGAAAGAAGATACAGATAAAAGAATTGCTGAACATACTGCAGAAATGGGGAGATCTAGTTCAAGTTCAAAAGACCTTTATTCGAATTTCATAAAATTCATAAAAGTACCGATTACAGCAATAAATCATTGAAATATAATACAGACAAAAAATAAAAAGAATTTGTACAGGAAAACATTTCATAATATCATAAACATTCATACAGTAACAATAGATTCCATTTCATTATATTGTATACATAGTAACACCATTATGACTAGTTTCTAATTTCAGGGATTTTCCATCGTCTTACGCGCTCGTATGGCTGATCTTAGAAAAGTGCTAGTGCGGAAGGTCAGTTCATCAGTGTCTAAAGTAAGCAGCATTATATAAGATTCTTTAAGTGTGAGAGGTCTGTGTTTTTTAAAATAGGGAGTTAAAAACCATTTAATAAATCTCAGATAAAATTTGCAGAAAAATAGAAAGTGCAGATCATCCTGTGTACTCCCACCATCACAGGGACATGGAGTGAGGTCAGCACTATGTCGGTATCCCATAGGAAAAGACAGCAAACATTTTACAGTTCCTGCCCTTAACCGAAATAATAAAGATCGCTCCCAGCTAGACATAGGGAGGGAGAGATAGGGTGGCAGAGTTTGCCTACACAGTCCATTTCCTATATATTTCATAAGGCTTGATTTCTGGGATTCTCTTCCTGTGCGACCATTTCTGTAAAGTGCATAAAGTGCATTTTGAACCTCAACTTTGTCCTTTAGTTCAAATGACATTGGATCAGTGAACAAAGTGCCTCTATCAACTTTGTTAAGTGATTTAGATACTTCTATGAACCAAGGAATCTTCATAACATGTTCGCAATTTAAGCAGTCCTTAATGATATTTTGTGTGAGGACAGCAGCATCATTCCTCCAGATTCTGATCCAAAAAAGAGCTGGTCTAGCTCTAATAAAATCACTTATATAGGGAAGATTAAGTTCATTATGACAAATAAAATCAGATGAGGAAATCGGTGCGCCCAACATTTTTCTGCAGAAGCGGTTTTCCTCTCTTTGAATACAAGTGCTGCTTTCTGACCCCCATACCTCTGCTCCATACGTAGCGACTAGTGAGCACTGCAGTTTAAAAATCTTTAAAATAGCCTTAGTGGCACCAATTTTCTTTGGGCGAGGGAGGCTCAAAACAGAATTGTTGGCTTTCGAGAACTTGCTCGTGGCGTGGGCCAGATGCCCACTTCACGAGCTGTTTGCAGCGAAAACCAACCCTAAATAGGGAAATTTAGGAACAGATTCTAGTTTATCTGTGCCTATTCGAATTGTGTTGAGTTTCCTTTTGCCCGGCCCACAGGACATAATAAAAGATTTTTTAAAATTCACCTTCAGGTCCAGACCCTCCATAAAATTGACAAAACTATGTGCAAGCAGACGAAGAGCATTAGGAGTGCGGGCCATAAGCACCGCATCGTCTGCGTATAAAAGCACAGGTAAAGGATTACCTAGAATCATTGGGACATCTGAGGTGGCTTTTTTCAAACAATTAGATAGACCATTGATATAGATAATGAACAACAGGGGTGCTAAAACGCACCCCTGTCTCACCCCCCTCCCTATCTCAATGGCTCCCGAGACCTCTCCACCCATCCCAATACGTACCCGTGCTTTCAGGTCAGTATGGAGATAGGCTAGAAATCTAACGAGAGTGTCATCGAGACCGTTGGATGAGAGAATTGACCAGAGCTTGGATCTATTCACAAGATCGAAAGCGGATGAAAGATCCATAAAAGCAAGGTAGATAGGAGATGAGCGGGCAAAGCAATATTTATCAATTATCAATTTCAAATTTAAACATTGCTCCACTGTTCCTACCCCGCTCCTAAACCCCATCTGACAGGGATCTAAAAAGCCAACCGCCCATTCCAATACCCTATTGTAAATTATATGTCCTAGAACTTTTAGGGTGTTATCCAAAAGGGAAATAGGACGATAATTCGCTGGATCTGACCTGTCTCCCTTTTTATAAATTGGGACAATAATACTGGTAGCCCAAGTAGCCGGCATGGCTGCTTTTGGGAGACTATTAAAAATGTTAAGGAGTATTGGTGTCCACAAGTCGACATTATGTTTAATGATATCGATGGGGAGACCATCTGGACCAGGCGCCTTGTTTCCTAAACTCTCTCTTATGGCAATTTTAACTTCATGGTCCAAGATCTTTAGGCCATCCAATTGACCTGAATTAGAGAGAGGATACTCTTCAGTGGGGGCTGCATAAATTTGAGAGAAGTGGCTCTCCCAGGCTGCGCTTGTTATATTGCAGCTAATTTGTGTGAGCTCTTTTCCCATTTCCCTCGTTTTCCTGACAGCGGACCAAAATGGGCCACTGCCACCCAAATTTGCGCTAATTAACAAAGAGTCCCAATGATCGGACAGCAAATTAGCCTTCCTTTCCGATATTTTATCTTTATAATTTTTCCTGGCAGCTTGAACAACAACTTTGCACCTTGGTTTGGCAGAGAGTGCCTTTCTTAACTCTCTGTTAGCCAGGGAGCAAGATGAGTCAAACCACCATGGCTCTTTGTGTTCTTTGGGAAGTGGGACTGACAAGAGGGTTTTAATGGTTAGGCATAATACTTCAAAATCTGCAATTAGTTTATCATGGTTTCCACTAGCAGACAAGCAAGATTTTATCAGATGTGGGTGTGTCGTTTGTACACTATCTAGAATGGCCCCACAATCAATTCCCCTCCATTTTAATCGAAGATCATCGATTGAGGGTGTGATATCTCTTGCCCCGTTTAAATTCGTAAAGATCGGACTAGGTGCAAAATTTAAAATCACCAGCAATGGATTATGATCACTAAAGGATGTTTGCACCACAGAAGTTTTTGCTATACAGTCTGTTAGTAGTGGTGACGTGAATACATAATCAATAATGGAGCTACTATCCCTGCTGATAAACGTGGGGGCATAAGGGAGATTCGTATTGTACCCTACCCTCATTGCATCAGCAAGGTCAAATTCGGTTAATATTTTAAACAGTTCTGTTCCCCTGCGATCTACTGAGTCAGGGTAAATAGGATCATCAGACCCATAATTCTCTGTTAATTTCACATTAAAATCGCCCCCTATTAGAATGCCAGTCTTAGTATCTACTGATTGAGAACATCCAAATATACTTAAAACCTTGGATAATGCCAAAAAATTCTTGTTCGGTACACAATAAAAATCATTATTGTAAAAATTGATTAAATAAATCGTGGTCTTTGACTTTAACTTGTACTCAAGAATTTGAATGTTAAGGTTTACAAAGTTATCAATCTGCAGGTCTCTGATTGTACCACCTGCCAGAATTCTGATCCCAATGAATGAGCCACCCACTGCTCGGCCAAAACTGGGTTTAGGTGATGTTAGACTAAAACAGTGATAGCCCTCTATGTACATATTCCCTACAGACCATGTTTCTTGAAACATAAGAATATCCACATCATTAATTATCTCAATCCATGCAGGGTCCGACAACTTAGATTCCAGTCCTGCAACATTCCAGCTTAAGATTGATAAACCATGGGTAGTACAACGTTTGCCAGGTCTACTCCCAATATTCCCTGTTTTATGTTGGGTTATGTTATGAGAAATGGGCAAAATACTGTTGGAAGGCATGGTTTCTATAGGACTATTCTGGTCCTGACAAGCCACAGCTGGAACTGGAGGTCCCTCTGGTTTACTGACTGCAACTTGGCCATACATTTCATTTTTGGCCAATGTGCCCAGTCAGTCCTGTTCATCTAAATTAGAATATACCGAATAACGTACCGAATATTAAATGTTGACCTAACTTCTGTTATCGGTGTGAACTGATAGGGATCAGGGACCGGTTAAGACCTATCTCTATGGTTGTATTGGTGCATGGTTGGGAATTGTGGGTAATTCAGAAGATGGGAAATGGGGATTGACATTGGGGCCTGGTTCCGCACATTGCGGCTATTCATGTAATTAACGTTGGGCTTCTGGTTCTGAATAAATAGCGGTGATTTAATCCTTGCTCCAAAATTCAAATCTTGATAAGGAATTGTGGGGTAGTATACCATAGCTTGTTCGGGAGGTATCAAATGTCTGTAGAAATAGCCTAATGGAAGGAGTGTAGTGTTAAATTCCCAGGGTGAGGGTGATGGAGCGCTAGCAAGTGTTTTCTCTGCCCATTGAGGGTTTTTAAAACTTATCGTAACGCAGTCACCCTCGAACTTTTTCCTGAGTGGGCCTATCCAGCCCATTCGCTGAGTGTTTATGATCTCCCTTGCACCATCTATGGGGAAATTGCAGTTTGCAATTAACCAGTGTAAGGTTTTATTTTTAAGAGATGTAGAGGTTTCATCCTGGTCCTTCCTTAATTTAGAGACATTTACTAGCACCAGTACGTATGCTCCACATTCCGGTGGTAGGTTAATGCGAGAGGGGACTTGCCTGATTGTTTTTTGTGGCGGTTGGGCCATGGAGGAATTACTTGCAGGGTTCACAGGTTGGCCTGCAGTAGTCCCATTTAATTGTTTAATATTCTGGTCCTTCCTTTTATCTGGGGCAGCATTGTTAGTACTAAGGGTAGCTGCTGGTTGACTAATAGATGGACCCTTTGGTGTCACTAATGTAGCTGAGGGGACTTTGGGTGCAATATTTGTATTTATGATTGGTGTTTGAGAAGTGTTAGGTTTGGTGCCTGCTGTTTTGGTAGAACTGGGATTAGTTGCACCATTTACAGCACCTTCTTTGAATAGGTTCTTGATAGGAATACTCAGTTCGGCTATTTGCTTTTCTATCCGAGTAAGCCTACTTTCGATGGGAGATAAGTAAATACTTAATAATTCACCCAACCTTTCCAGCATGCGGTCGTTTGCATTTTCAGTGTTATCATTAATTGTATCATTGTTGTCTAATATTCCACCCTGCTGCTCCTTCTCTCTTTCATCCTCCTGGATAGTCTCCGTAGCTCTATTCATATTAAAGTTAGAATAGGTACCTTTCCCAGTTTTTCTTTTTATCACACCATGTTTCCTAGCCTTTGTAGACCGTGACTTCAGTGCATATAGTTTTTGTTTTTGGATAGCACCCTCACGTCTACCTCTTAATTGCCTTGTATTATCAACAGATATTGCTTCAGGAGTGGGATTGATAAGCAAATCTGGGGACTTCTCCAAATCCATACTAATATCTGTTTCTGAGTCTATCAAAGGAATAGAGGCTGATAAATTTACCTCACTTGGGATGGTGTGGATGTCAGCACATACATTTACTAAAGGTCTGATGTTATTGGGCAAAGCCTGAACAGGTGTGGTGGCGGCAGCAATAATACCAAGGGATGAACGTTTAGCATGGGCCAGATCTTGAGAGACCCTACGTTCTAAGAGAGAAATGCCCTGGTTTATAGCATCATTGGCCTTAGTTATGAAATTATATATAGGGCCAATTACTGATCCACCCCCTGCAGCAGCTGTTTTGCTGCGACTGCCCCTTGGAGACATAATGGTAATAGCATGTACTGGTCCAAGAACAATATGAGCTAACGTCTGTTGAACAGAACAGTAGTAATGAACAGAGCAAATACGAAGAACAAGTAGCTAGGTGGAGAAATGGGTTACCACTCAATACACAGAGCAAGATGGCTAAAGATCAGCATGCTGGTACTCCCAGCTCAAATATGAAACAGTAATGTCAGTAACAATAGTCCTCGGGATGACAATGACTGTGACTAACCGGGCAAGTAGGCTAGAATTAAACAAGTACCTTACGGGGGTAAAGTTAGGGGGGTGGCCCCGTCCCGTCCTCCTCGTGCCTCTGAGGGCCACAGAGGGACCGCCCTTTGCCCGGGCTTAGCCCGGCGCGGTACTGCGCGAGTCCCGCGGTGCGGGAACCCTAACGCTGTTTAAATGCGCCTCCTGGGGCCAAGACGAGTGGTGGGCGTGGTCGCCCGCAGGGATCGCTGGGGGTTGTGGTCTCCTCTCTCGGCGGCCGTGCACTGGTGGAAACGGGCAGCGGCGGCGGAGGAGACCAGCAGGGTGTCCCAAGCAGCAGCAGCGTGTGTCCCCAGAAAGTAGGTGGAAAACAAAGGCAAAATGTTCCGTTTTGCAGCAGCGTGTGTCCCCAGAAAGTAGGTGGAAAACAAAGGGAAAATGTTCCGTTTTGCAAAGGGCTCCCGCTCCTCTGCAGCCCTAACGCTGTTTAAATGCGCCTCCTGGCGCCAAGACGAGTGGTGGGCGTGGTCGCCCGCAGGGATCGCTGGGGGTTGTGGTCTCCTCTCTCAGCGGCCGTGCACCGGTGGAAACGTGCAGCGGCGGCGGAGGAGACCAGCAGGGTGTCCCAAGCAGCAGCAGCGTGTGTCCCCAGAAAGTAGGTGGAAAACAAAGGGAAAATGTTCCGTTTTGCAGCAGCGTGTGTCCCCAGAAAGTAGGTGGAAAACAAAGGGAAAATGTTCCGTTTTGCAAAGGGCTCTAGGAGATCTAGATAAATGGAAGGCCAGGTGGGAAAAGAAAAAGGAAGATAGTAGAGCCAAGCAGAAAAACTGTATCCCATGAGAGAAGTACCAGGTGGGAAATACGTACATGTCCCGTGGTCCCGACAGGATATTGTGTCCTTTACCAATGACTTCCCAAAATTAAGAGAAAAGCCAGTGGAGTGGTACAGGCAGGTTGAACGATTTGTGAAGGTACAAAAGTGTCTCCTGAAGGACCTGGATGGAATCTTTGACATTGTAGTTCCTGTAGATTTATGGACTTAATGCAAGATTTCAATTGATTGGCCCAGTGAAGAATATGAGAGAGACTCCCGAACCGGAGCTCCCTCTCCAGACGTAATGAGAAAGTATGATCAAGTCATACAATACCTAAAAGGAAAAGTGCCAGCAAAGGAAACTGATTGGACCCGAATAGATAGAACTACCCAGGACCATAATGAAACTGTGCATTCCTATTATGAAAGATTACTACAGGTGTTCAAAACCTACAGTGGAATCGATAACATTGAAATGAAGGATATGACCCATTTCATTTATCGATTCGTGTTGGGTCTGAGACTGGAAATATCCCAGTGGATTAGGGATAATAAAATCTGTTGGCAGGGAAAACCCATAGATGAGGTTCTCAAGTACGCCAAGTACTGCGAGGATGAAATGGAGAACAAAAAGAAAGCCCTGAAGGAGAAGGTCATGTGGGCCCAAGTAAAATTGGCTGAGCAACAAGAGAAACAGTTAAGTAAAATGAATAGTAATACTCCAAACACTAACTCTGGGGGAGGAGGGAAACCCCGAGTAAAGATGAGTAAAGAAGAGGCCAAGAAAAAGTTCCCCTGTCACGGGTGCGGTCAGATAGGGCACTGGAGAGACGAGTGTTCACATTTGCAGGCTGGTAATGCCCCCATTAATGATTTAAATCCGCAGGTGCAGAAAGAGGGGCCACGAAAGAATCAGCAACAGGTAAACCAGCATCCTTTGTCTCGAGCTCGTAGACCTAGTTACAAGAATCAGGCTCAGCAGAATGAGGGGGTCGAGGTATGTGAAGGAGGGAATGCGAGAAATGCAGCAACTTCACAATTCCTGTTAAATGATACATTCCTCTGTGATGAACCATACTGACGGGGCCTGAGGGGGGAGGACGAGGAGTGCGTGCTTGGCGCCTCCTTACCGGTAGACCAGTCAGGACCATACATTGAAGGAAAGGTTGAAGGAAATGACGTCACCTTTCTGTTGGACACTGGTGCTACACGTTCGACTGTGAGAACAGCGGTCGTTCCAAACCTACCCCTCTCGGGAGAAGCTATCCAAGTAGTGGGCGTGTCAAATCAGATAATTAGTACCCCTGTAACTGAACCAATGGAGATTTCTATAGGGAATTTCAAAGAAATGCACAGATTTGTTGTCTGTGACTCTAGTCCAGTGAATCTACTGGGACGTGATTTGTTGTGTAAAATGAACTGTACCATCTTTTGCACACCAAAAGGCGTCGAAATTCAGACCCCAGATGAGGATGGCCTGTACAAACTAATGTTGCTAAGGCCCGATGCAGCAATTAAAGCTCTGACAATTCACGACTTACCTGAAGAACTCCAACAAAGGGTGATACCAGAGGTGTGGGATTTCACTGGGAGAGATGTAGGACTAATGGCAAATGTGGATCCAGTTAAAATAGCCATTAAACCCAATGCTATCTACCCGAAAACCAGACAGTATAAAATGAGTGCAGAAGTGAAGCTGGAGTTGCAATTGAAGTAAACCGATTGCTGGAGGCAAACATAATACAGGAAGTAATGAGCAGTCCTTGTAATTCACCCATGATTGGAATTAAAAAGCCTAGCGGAAAGTACAGGGTGGTGCAGGACCTGCGAAAGGTAAACCAGATCGTTGCACCTTGCTGTCCCATTGTGCCAAACCCTGCAGTGATCCTGTACCAGATTCCATGGAATGCGGAATGGTTCACTGTCATTGATTTATGCCATGCATTCTTTTCCATCCCATTGCATCCAGACAGCAAATTTCTTTTCTCTTTTGAGTTCGACAGTCATGTCTACGTCTGGAATCGTGTCCCCCAGGGGTACACAGAAAGTCCTTCGATTTTTAATCAGATTTTAAAAAGATGCCTTGAATCCTTAGTCCTGCCAAAAGAATCTGTTTTGGTTCAGTACATAGATGACCTTCTAATGGCGTCTAAAAGTCAAAACAACTGTGTTACTGATACCATTGCCTTATTGAATCATTTAGGTAAAGGAGGACATAAAGTGTCACCTGACAAATTGCAGTTCTGTTAAAACTCAGTGAAATATCTGGGGCACCAGATAGAAAAAGGTATTCTGAGGGTCACTTCGGAAAGAATTAGAATAATTCGAGATATGGAGTTACCTAGAACCCAGAAGGAAGTCAGAATGTTCCTAGGAGTTGTGGGATACTGCAGACATTGGATTGTGGGATTTGCTGTTTTAGCCAAACCATTGATAAAAATGACCAAGAAAGGAGTAGATGATCCCGTTAGCTGGGATGATGAAAGCATGACAGCCTGGATAAAATAATGAAATTGTCTCTGCTCAGCTCCTGCATTAGGAATGCCAGAATATTCAAAGAACTTTGAATTGTTCTGTGATACACAAGACAATTGTGCACTCTCAGTCCTAACACAAGAACATGGTCTGACTAGACGTCCAGTGGCCTACTTTTCAGCTACTCTGGACCCAGTGACTACTGGGCTGCCCGGGTGTCTGAAAGCAGTGGCTGCCACTTGCACTAGTCTGGAACAGAGTGAAAACATTGTCATGGGACATCCTGTAACAGTATATGTTCCACATTCTGTTGTGATTCTGTTGACCTGAACCAAAACCCAGTATCTCACACCTAGTCGGCTGACTAAGTACGAGAGAATTCTTATTGGTGCAGAAAATGTGATAATTTTCCGATGTAATGTCTTGAACCCTGCAACCTTGTTACCAATCACCCAAAATGCAGAAGTGGAGGGTGAAATTGAACATAACTGCATTGACTTAACTGAGTTTAGCACAAAACCGCAACCTGATATAAAAGAAACAACCCTACTTGTTGAGGACCTTGTGATGTTTGTGGATGGCTTCTGTTTGAGACATGAGGATGGAGGGTTGAGTGCTGCCTATGCCGTGGTCACACTGGAAACGACTCTAGAAGCATCCTATTTAAGTGAAATAAAATCTGCCCAAGTGGCCGAATTAATTGCATTGGCAAGAGCTTGCAAGCAAGGGAAAAATAAGAGAGTAACCATATACACTGACAGTCAATATGGTTACGGGGTTGTTCATGACTTCGGCCAGTTATGGTTACAAAGAGAATTCATGACTTCCTCAGGTACCCCTATCAGAAATGGAAAAGTGGTACAACCCCTACTGGAAGTAATCCAATTGCCCAAAGAATTGGCGGTGGTCAAGTGTGCTGCTCACAAATCTGGCCATGATGATGTGACAGCTGGAAATCGATATGCTGACCAAATTGCCCAATACTGCGCCCGATACAAAATGTCCCTAAAAATTAAACTATGGGGAGGCGGAAAACAGCTGCCAACTTATGGTGTTTGAGAATGTATCTTCTTGGAGGGAACTGAAAGAGTTGCAGCAAGCAGCAGAGGAGGAGGAAAAGCAAAGATGGGAGAATGAGGAATGTCAGCCCAGGGACAGGGATGGTGTTATGGTTGATAAGAAGGGTGTGCCTGTGTTACCGGACATCATGGTTGCCCCAATGGCCAGGATGATCCATGGAGACACACATATTGGGAGGGATGCGATGTGCCGTATGTTCCATGAAGTGTTTTATAATTCAAAGTTCAGAAACATTGCGGAGATGCTTTGCCAAAGGTGTTTGGTGTGCCAGCAGTTGAACCCAGGGAAGAGGACTGTAGTAGACCAAAGTACGATTGGAAAGGCAGAAGGTCCCTTCATCAGACTACAGGCAGACTTTATTCAGTTACCCATGTGCAAGGGATATAGGTATGTCTTAGTGATAGTTTGCCTATTCTCAAGGTGGGTGGAAGCCTACCCAGCAAAGAAAAATGATGCCATTACTGTAGCTAAATTGTTGCTCAGGGAGCTGATACCTAGGTTTGGTTTTCCAGAAACAATTGAAACAGACAGAGGTGGGCATTTTGCCAACGAAATCTTAGATGAACTCTATAAGGCATTCAAAATTGAGCCAAAGTTGCACTGTGCATATCATCCAGAGGCTTCTGGAATAGTCGAACAAGTAAATGGCACTCTAAAATCAAGATTGGCAAAAATGTGTAACTCTACAAGATTGAACTGGATAGAAGCTTTACCTCTTGTCCTGATGGGATTGAGAAGCATTCCAAACCGAAAGACAGGCCTAAGCCCCCATGAAGTACTAATGGGAAGAGTGATGCGACAGGCTTGGGTACCTGGACACAAACTGCTTAGTATTTCTGATGATTTGGTACTAGAATACTGCAAGCAGCTGGGTGACCAAGTGCATTCTATCTTTCACCAGATTGGGGAGACTGCTGTCGAATGGCCAACAACTCCAGCCCATAAACTGAAACCTGGGGATTGGGTTGTGTTGAAGAAACACACCCGGAAGAGTTGCCTTGCACCAAAGTGGGGAAAACCGAGGCAAGTGATCCTTGTGACTACAACTGCTGTGAAGTGCGCAGGCGTGCCAAAGTGGATTCATGCCAGTCATACTAAGCGGGTAACCAGAGAAGAAGCGACTGAAGCTGAAGGTGGTGCAGCTGAGGAGACTCCAGACGAAGGTCCGGATCTAGCTGATGTCATACTACCGAGCACAAGTCAAGACGAATGGTTCCCAGCAGACGATCTGATTCTTGATCCAATAAGAACCAGAAAGTATTCCTACCTAGACAGAGAGTGGGATAGTGAGGATGAGACAGGACTAGAAGGAGAAGGTCAGGTTATCGAGATTCACGTCAGACCTGATCAGGAAATAGGTCAAGCAGGGACAGACCAAGTCATCGACACACCTCCAAAGACCCCAGAAACTGAAAAGGGACAGATAGTAAATAGAGCTAAAGTTCATGCGGAAGAAAATCAAGGGTTCGAAGTGCATGAACAGGAACCGATAGACATAGACGAACGTGTTCAGGAGACAGAGCCAGAAACAGTTGAAAATCAAAGACAAATTCAAAATATACCTGAACAAGGCCAGCTTAGAAACCAGGCAGAAGAAACTGAAGAAACACCTGGGACTAGTCAGACAGGAAGGGAAAAAGACGCTGCCGAAGCCATAGTGCCACAACAGAACGAAAATAAAAGGGCTCGTGAGGAGAACCAAATTACAGTGACAGCTAAAAAGCTCAAGAAGAAAAGTGAACCCAGATATATAAAAAGACTGAAACTCAGATTAAAAACAGTAGAAGAAAAGATAGAAGACCGGAAAAGAGCTGCTAGTGAAAGACAGAAAACAGGAACGCAGCAAAACAGACGCAGTACCAGAATAAAAAGACAAAACAAAAACTACCGAAGTCCTGAATGGACCTATTTGGTGTTGGAAGAAATTGATTATCCCGAGATAAGCGACAAAAGCGATCAAGATTCGATTGAGGATCTGAGTCCGGAGGAAGAGGACCCAACCTGAAAGTGAAACTGCGTAAGCCTCTTGTGTTGAGAAACAAAGAGGGGTTGGAAAGCCACCTGTAAACTAAAATGTCTGATTCAAATGTGAATGGAAGACCTCAAGGGATTTGTTGTAAAACTTGCTGTAAAATATGCTTATGTAGTGTAGCAATAGTAATAGTAATATGGATAGGACTAACAGTCTTTATACCTTTTATGATAAGTAAAGATACTAACTTGTACCCTACTAAATCCATGACGCCAGACACAGAAGTTGTACATACCGAAGAAACACCACGAAGTGCAGAAAGACGTGAGAATTCAGTTAGCTTGAAACAAACCAGACCTGACTTAGAAACACCAGATGAGGAAGGACTACATTTTCACCGAATCAAAAACAGGACACATTTAAATGTCTTTGCAAATCTTTTAGTGCATTATGTAGAAGCTATGGAAATAGAAGATTGCTATGTCTGCATGAAGCTACCTACTTCAGTAGCTGAAGGTGTGACCTATCACCATTTACCCCTGACCTATGGAATTTCCTGTAGTATATTAGCAAGCTTGTTTTATAGAAGCACTTTACAGTACTACTATTCAAACACTGACGTAATCTTTTCTGAACTTCCTATTCGGGGAAACCTGAACCTTGTACATGTTAGAAGCGAAGTGACTCGTTCCATGGGAGAATACTTTCTGACAGTAGGTGACATAGATTTAAATGAAGCACGCAGAGATAATTTGACTTGTTCATTACATGAGCAAGAGAAAATGTTCTTGAAAATGGCAGAAAAGAGAAGGGAGAGTTTCCAGAGAAAGGCAACTGATAAGAGACAGAAAACTCCTAAATGGGCTGAAAACATGGAAAGCATCTCAAATGGCGAAGCTAATCCTGCACTGTTGCTGGACTTTGAACGGAAAGGGAAACTCTGTCTTCATAGAGAAAAGACTAGTTATTATAACAATGTATTCATCGGTTCCAGTAAATGCGAACATAATTACAAGGTAATTGGAGGTTGGGGTTTCAAAAATGGGTCAGAACCTGTGATTCCCGGAATTTATTATATGTGGAAACAAGGCTTATTTCAAATTACCGGATCACTGGTATGGAAGCTGCTATTTTGGCATTGTCTTCCCGAAAATATACCATGTGAACAACGCTGCTGGAAGCAATGAAAATACTAATGGTTTAGTACGTAGTAGACGTGAAAGTGTAGGAGAAATTATAGGTGATATATTTAGTGCACTGATACCTGGAGTGGGAGTGGTTCTGAATACTCACCGTATTTGCAAGTTATCTACAGTAGTGGATCGGCTATCAACTGACACTGCTGCTGGATTCCTGCTGGTCAATACTGAAATGGTTGCGATCAGATCAATGGTTTTGCAAAATCGACTTGCTCTTGATACCTTATTGGCAAAAGAGGGCGGAGTCTGCAGGATGCTGAAGGCGCAACATAGTTGCACTTACATTCCTGATAAGAGCGTAGAAATTAAGAAATATGTGAGAAACATAACTAATTTGGAAAAGGAACTCAAACCACTGGAGGTTGATAGTGCCTGGAAGAGACTGACTGATGGTCTCTCCTCTGTAGGTAGTTGGTTTTCTAACATAGGACGCAGTCTTGTTGGGAAAATACTGATGCCAATAGCTGGAATAAGTTTGATTGTGTTTATTATAATTATTTGCTGCAAATGTCAAAAGTGCAGAAAGAAGTATATGGTAAACAAGAGAGGAGTCCAGAGAAATATTGACGAACTTGAATTAGAAGAGTTGAGAAACCAAATCTATAAGAAGGCAAAGGGTTCCATCCTAATAAGGATGCTGAGAAGAAGCTCAACAACAAATTTATTGAAATCGAGATGAGTGATATGTGAGAAACGAAGTTGGCATCAGTTTCCATTAATAGTGATGATAGTAAATATCATCAAAGAGGGGATTGATGGAGCAAGGATTCCCACGTAAAGCGACTTGCTCACATTCTTGAACCTCGTTAACCTGTAATAGTATTAACCAATCCCGTTTGTCATTAATATCACACTTTTACAGTACACGCGGGTGTACCAGAGACGCTTGCCTATGTGTCTATTAATCCTAATAAGGCTTGCATACTACAGAATGGCTGCTTCGCAGAAATCCAGTCTGCGCATGCGTCGGTCATACCCATGTGATGTGACGCATTCGCAGTTTTGGAGGGATTTTTTCGCTCATGCGCATTACTGCTAAAATGGCCGCTTTGTCTTTAAACACGCTCTCTGCTTGCCAATGCCGCTTTGCACATCTGTCTTTTTCTGCATAACTCCTAACCGCTATAGTTATTATAAAGTAAGGGGTGCAGTGTAGATTATCATGGTGTACAGTGTATTAATTTTTTCCTGTGTTTCTAATTTGTTTTCGCTTACTTTTCATGTACCGTGTATCTGGGGGCCTGGGAGTGGGGAGTCTCTCCATCTTAGAAATCTATGCGGACCCGATCACGTGACATGAGAACCGAGCCTTACATCAGTGGAACTCAGCCAGCTGGCTACCGAAGCTGAGATGCTCCTGGGAACCTGCCCCCTGACCCAGGGAGAAGAAGCTGAATTTCACCTGAAATTGTTACATTTGTTTCTTTCCACTGTGTGCTCTATTGTTCTCTTCTACACGTATGCCTAGGAACTGGAATGTAAGGGGTGGGTACTGAAATATGAATATTAAATATGGGAACCCAGAATTTTAGGAGGTGACAATGACCTAACCACCTCTCCTGACCAATCCTAAGTTGGGGACCAGTCACTTGCAACATTTGTGGGTGGTCTAGGGACCTGAAAGGGTATAATTAGCCTAGTTTTAGCTAGAGAAATTGTCCGACTTGTCCGAGTAGCAGACCTGTCACCGACCCTACGAACTCTATAGGTGATTGATACAGAGAGCTGCGGAGCACTCTGTCCGAAATTTCCACAAACTCCAAGGGGTGGAAATAGTCTTAAGTGCTGGCGAAGCACTTTGCTGGGAGACTCGAGAACCCAATCTGGGTTACTGGCGGATTCCGTGCAGAGAGGGGGTAGCGCAGGCGTTGCATCCGAAGCTGCAGGTGTTAGTCGTGCCCTTTGATGAGCCCAGTCCTGACCCAAATCCTGAGGGGTATCCTGTCCTGATTGTCCGTGAGCTGTACCTGCTCACCTACTGGCATCCTAAGTCCTTGAGGGTCCTTGTCCTCGTCTCTCCCAAACTGACCCGTGGCCAGGGTTAGTCCTCATTCCTGTCCTAGGTAAATATAACCTGTGGGTGTTCTTCTTTCTATCCACCTTCCTCCTACTCTTTTAAATAAAGCCTCTATGCCCATGATATTCTCTCTGTCATCTCCAATGTCGTATATGCAAACTGTTTATTAGTTGTGTTCCATTTTTCCCCTACCTATAGAAACATTATTTGAGACTGTTTTACTTAATTAGTGTGATCTAAATTCACTGGTGTTTTAGAATCTAGGTTTGAATTAGCAGTTAGACCAAGATCAGTTTTATCACTTACAAGTCTTTTAGAAATTCACTGACTAATGTGTTTTGAACGTGCCTACCTTAATATAAGCCTGAAACTGAATAGCATGTTCCCTGTTACCCTTACCCAGTAGATTTTCAACTCGCACTCAATGGTGCTTGCCCTCATTCACAGCTACATTATATTTGTTATCCTGATTATTGAGGTTTTGATTTGCATCTGTCTTATACTCTTGTCACTTTGAATTTAATTACTATATAAAAATCCTTAAAACCCTTCAGGTGTCTGTGGTCATTATAGATTATCAAAGTATTATAGGATGAATAAAGTGTTTGGGATTATCTTATCTCTTGTCCTCTGATAGCTCCTGATCCGTCAGGAAAATATGTGCCGGTGGTTAGTCAGGTACCTTGGTAATAGTGTTAAAAGAAAACACATACAAATTACTGATAGTGGTGTGTAAACTCGCCCGATCCATAAAAATATTGTCATAATCACGTCATGGGCCCAAGTGCGTGAAATCTGGTAAATCCAAGGGTCGGGCGACCTGCGCGCTCTATCACGCTCATCAGCCTAGGAATGTTGTCCCCAATGTTGTGCAACAGAGACTGACAACCACCACCACTGTGCACAAGAGTCTGCGAACTAAGGGACCGATTCACAGAACTAACTTAAAACAAAATCCTAAACTTACTACCATTTTCGTATTCACAGAAGGCACTTACTCCTTTCGGTATTCACAGAAGTTAGGAGTCCTAACTTTAGGACTCCTAAATGCCTTCTGTGAATACCAAAAGTCCTAAAATTAGGATTTTTCTCAGTTTAGTAGTAGTAAAGTTGAGAAAAATCCTAATTTTAAGACTTTCTGTATTCACAGAAGGCATTTAGGAGTCCTAAAGTTAGGAGTCCTAACTTTACTACTACTAAATTGAGAAAAATCCTAATTTTTAAAATTTTAAATTAGGATTTTTCTCAACTTTACTACTACTAAACTGAGAAAAATCCTAATTTTAGGACTTTTGGTATTCACAGAAGGCATTTAGGAGTCCTAAAGTTAGGATTCCTAACTTCTGTGAATACCAAAATGAGTAAGTGTCTTCTGTGAATACCAAAATGAGTAAGTGCCTTCTGTGAATACGAAAATAGTAGTAAGTTTAGGATTTTGTCTTAAGTTAGTTCTGTGAATCGGGCCCTAAGCTTTGCAAGAGAGCCCTCTACGACTCATCCAATCTCAGTCCACATAGGCCTGGATAGGAAGACACCACTGCTGTTCACTGGAGGCTGCATAGGAAGTGCAACAATGCACAAGATCTTGACCAGGACTTAGCTACAACTGTGCAATAGCATATGACAAGGGTTCAGCCTCCACCATACACCAGACACGCGCAAGACCTCAGCCACCGCCATGGAAGAGCGCCTGGCAAGGCCTCAGCGAGCACTGCACGAGGACCTGGCCAGTGGCGCCTCATCATGCAGGAGATCTTGACAAAGGATTCAGATCCTCCGTGAACAAGAAACTGCTTAGGGAGCCACCAGTAGATGCATTCCGTCCTCCTAAACAGTGTATGGGGCTGTGAATGCCTCATCAGGTGTGGGCCTCACTGGAGCCCAGTCTGCAAGTACAAGTAGTGAGGTGAGGCGGTCGGTTGCAGAGATCCAGCATGGCTATAAGATGAAAGGAGCTTACGTTGATGCTGCAGTGTGTGGGCTTTGTTAAAATGCGGCCAAAATACAGCAGCCTGGGACGCTGTGCTATGACCCCTGCTCCCCCGTGCCCTTACCCCCCCAAGAGTCCCACTGCGGGGAGGTGAGTTACTTCCTCTGGTTTCTGCAGGACTGGGGTGCAAGGGATGTAAAGTCTCAGCCTGCCGCCTCACTGAAACCCGGCCTGTGGGGGAAGAGTTGCTGGCAACGACTGACGGTATACACCCGTTACAACGCATCTTTTACTCCGCACTACCATTACAACGCGACTTTTACTCCGCATACCATTACAACGCATTGCGCTGGGGGGCGCTCTAGGATAGGGAATAAGTATAATTTACTATCCAACACCTTCCCTAGGGTCCACGGGGACTGGAGTTAGAATAGTAAATTATACTTACCACTATCCAGCACCTCAAAGCGCTATGCGTTGTAATGGGATGCGTTGTAAAAGTCGCGTTGTAACGGTATGCGGAGTAAAAGTATGCGGAGTAACGTCATACATCCCGACTGACCTACCTAAGACCTCTCTGCAGAGTCGAGTAAGGTGGGGATCCTCTCGGGCAGATAAGCTGTAGCAGTAAGGTTGGCACAACTGGTGGCTTGGCAGTCTAGAGTCTGTCTCTGAAGGTTCAGAAGAGCAGACTGCAGGATGGTATAGAGTACAATGAGAGCGCCACCAGACTTCTCACACACTGCTGTGCTCCTGAAAAAATGGGCACTGTAACTTGGACCTGGCAGGCTTCTCAAGTGTGTCTCCTCCAGCCAATATCACATCAACAGTGGGTGGGGGAGAAGGGGGGTCTGTACTGGTGTCTATCCAGACAACCTTGTACCCAACGGCCAGTCCGAAAATGTAGGATGCACTGCTTAACCTGCTCTGGGCCATTGTAAAAAACACCCCAAGGCAAACCTATGCAGCACCACTAAAATCTCCCATGCCCATTTCTACAACAGCACTGCACCGCTGTGTCAACAGGCGCATATGCTGGCTAAGAAACTTCCTTATCCAGTATATGCGCAGTTGCACCCCCAAAATTTTTGCCTCTAAAAGCATACCATTTTACACTACGTTGTGACTTTGTTTAGAGATGTTCAGTATTTTTCTTTTCTACTTCTTCCCTACTTTCCCCAAAATGGAAGAGCAATACACGTTATGCCCCTGTATACCAGCCCCTCCTGTTATTAACCATCAAGACACATGAGATTATCCACTATTAAGTCTACTGCCCATCTGACGCCATAAGATAAAATAGTTTGGTGGAAGATTGCTCCACAGTCCAGTTTTAACACTCTGGAAAGTCTTCCTGCTCCCCTTGAGACAAGGAAAAGCCTTCTTAAGAAAAGGAATTCTAGGGGTTTTCGCTGTGGGTACCTTTCTAATGCATAATGCCCAATTAGTTCCCTGTTGTGAACTCCCTGCCTAAGAGTGTGTTTTTATGAGTATCTAAAATTATTTTAATTCTGTATTTGTTGATCTCAGTTGAGGTCTGGATCAAATTAATTTTTTACTGTTGTTGTTGGTATACAGATCCCCTCCTCTACTTCTTCCTTAATGGATTTGTTTGGTCGGCCCTTTGCTGGAGCTTTTTTGTTCCTTCTGGGAGGAACAACAATTCTGGCAACCCAAAAATCCACACAGTAAATGGGATGGACTGCAACCTCAAAACAATGCTTTGTTTGGGTTCCTCTGCCTGTTCCATGTTGCAGCCTGTAATCTTTCCATTGGGGTGCTACAACTGCCCCTGCGTCTTCTACATTTTTAAACAGGAGTTAGCCCCCTACAGCCTCCACCCTCTCATTCCTATTGCTGGTTGTGTAGCATAAGTTGAAATCAGGTTAAGATTCTTGCGGGTAGATGCCCGAGATATGTTTGCAGCGCTGGCAGAATATACAAGCCCTAAAATCGATCTCAGTCTCTTGGCCTATAGACCAGATTCTCCAGACGCATGCTCAGTCTAAACCTAACCTTCCTGTTCAGCCTACTTCCAATTACATTCTACATATGCTTGCGATTCTGTACATAAGGCATTGCTTACATTTCCCAAAACGAAGTGACAGATTTAGAGTTTGGCGGATGGGTACTCTATCACAAATGTGCAGTTATTGCGTCTTCTTTATTACAAGTGCATATGGCTGAGATACCCGCCACCCCCTCTCAACACAATCCCCAAGAATTGGGAAACCGGAAACCGTTCTTGAACTTTTGGAAGGCGGGAAGGGAGTCACCCTTCCCGGCCGTATTTATTTAAAATATGAAACAAAATTAAAACATGAAAATAACAGTTTCATATTATGTACAATTTCATTTCCACATTACGATGTTTGGCTAACCTTAACAGATCTCTAATACAAAGGTTCTCCTAGCCGAACTAACATCCTACAAAACATTTGACTTGAAATTGTACATCCTAACGTTAAGGGCCAACGGCAAGGTCGTAACCGGTGTCAGATCCCTAAACCAGAAATACCCCCCTCACTTGTGAGAGGAGTGACCGCACAGAGGCGTACCTCAAGTGCATCTACCAATATCCCTTTGTACTTGACGGGGGCCCCAATAAACTCGACGCCATTTAACGGTCATTCGAGGACTCGTGTGAGGTGTCTAAAAGGTAGCGTAAACCCCCTCCCGCACCCCACACAACTTACCCATCTGCCGTCGCAGATGTCCTGGCCCCGGGAAATTCCCCAGGAGGGGCCGTAGCCCCTCCTATCCAGGAAGGGGCCTTGACCACCTTTCCTTTCCTTCCGGCGGCCTCTCCTTAGACAGGACCGCCTCCCCGGTGAGGGGCCAATTGGCCACCTCCCCCGCGCGCTCCCATCCGTAATGGGTGACGCCCCCTCATAGGGATCTTCGAATTACTGCTCACCGATCATGACCTTACCGCCCGACCAAAATAAATACGACAAGTCTAACTAAGTTACTGAGATTACAAAGCAAACATCACTTATTACCAAGCGTGAACACTGCTCAATCCTTGCTCCAAAACTTTATTTGCAAAAATATACTGAAAATAACCAATCTTTATTGCATCTTAAGAAATTTCACGATATCATCACAACCTGTAAGAAAACAGAGAAAACAAAAAGATACTATATCAACTGTATTCACAACGAATCGCTGTCCTCAGGGGCTGGTGGGTGGGTCAAAATTGGCTCTTCGTTCCGTCTCGAGCTCACGTGCAGCGGGGAGGTGCAGCTTCAGAGCACAGGAACAAGAGGATGCTTCCTTGGCTTCCGCTCCTTTTATCCGTCTTCAGGGTGGGCGTGAACCCGCCCCCGCCTGCCTCTGAGGGCGTGGCCGGCCGCGTCGGTGTCTAGGCCAGCCCACTCTAGGGCGGGAAAAAGGCGCGCCCCGGCTACGCCGCTTCGGGCATACCAGCCGAGACTCGCCTCCCGCCCAAGATGGCTTCCCGGGGGGATCGAGGTACTCCACCATCCGTTCGGGGGGACCGAATGGTCGCCCCTTTCCATATGGCTGAGATACCCGCCACCCCCTCTCAACACAATCCCCAAGAATTGGGAAACCGGAAACCGTTCTTGAACTTTTGGAAGGCGGGAAGGGAGTCACCCTTCCCGGGCGTATTTATTTAAAATATGAAACAAAATTAAAACATGAAAATAACAGTTTCATATTATGTACAATTTCATTTCCACATTACGATGTTTGCCTAACCTTAACAGATCTCTAATACAAAGGTTCTCCTAGCCGAACTAACATCCTACAAAACATTTGACTTGAAATTGTACATCCTAACGTTAAGGGCCAACGGCAAGGTCGTAACCGGTGTCAGATCCCTAAACCAGAAATACCCCCCTCACTTGTGAGAGGAGTGACCGCACAGAGGCGTACCTCAAGTGCATCTACCAATTTCCCTTTGTACTTGACGGGGGCCCCAATAAACTCGACGCCATTTAACGGTCGTTCGAGGACTCGTGTGAGGTGTCTAAAAGGTAGCGTAAACCCCCTCCCGCACCCCACACAACTTACCCATCTGCCGTCGCAGATGTCCTGGCCCCGGGAAATTCCCCAGGAGGGGCCGTAGCCCCTCCTATCCAGGAAGGGGCCTTGACCACCTTTCCTTCCCTTCCGGCGGCCTCTCCTTAGACAGGAACGCCTCCCCGTTGAGGGGCAAATTGGCCACCTCCCCCGCGCGCTCCCATCCGTAATGGGTGACGCCCCCTCATAGGGATCTTCGAATTACTGCTCACCGATCATGACCTTACCGCCACAGGCCGGATAGTTGACCGGCAATCCGGACCCCCCACAATACTCCTGCCTAAAGGTCATGTCATAACGTCATTAGCCAGGCTATCAGGTCTCCTATGAGTAACTCGTTCCCCATCCGGGACAAATGAACACCATGCCCCAGATACATACTGTCCCCTTTAATACAACCATGCGAAATAGAATGCAGTGTACTTGAACGGAACAATCTACTCACTTTATTATTAATTTTCCTTACTGAATGATTCAGAGCAGAAACAGAAATAGCCCCCCGCCACACTTTTCGTGGGATCATATGGGACCATGCAATTGTGCACCCTGGAACTCTTCTCGCCAACCAACTTACCGTGGAAAGCATCGCCTCAAGAAGAAGTCGTCTACCAGTGGTCACCAAATCATTGCCCCCAAGATGTACTATGACTACAGACGGCGGTGACCTCGTCCGCCCTAACAAACCCTCGAAAAATGATCGAAACTGGTCAATACAGAGCCCGCCCTTTCCGTAGAAGGACACACTGTACCCGTATTCCCCAGCCACGTGAATCATGTCACCTGCTTTGAATACGTCCGCGGCATGCCTCACGTATGAGTGGCCCACGACCCACACCTCCTTTTTCACAGCCGGTAATGTCTGACCGCTGGCCCCCCGGTGTCGGGTCGACTGCACAGTCCACCCCGCCTCGTAGGCTTGCGCAACTGAAAATCAAACAAAAACAAGAAGCGTGAGTACATCACTACAGCTTCACAACATGTGCAACCGCACATACCTCTTATAACAGTTCGAGGACCAACGCCCCACACGTTTTACTTGTTCAACATTCAGACCCCTGGCTGTAGCCTCCGTAGCAGCCCCTATCCGAAAGGAATGGGTCCCAAAGTCGCCGGGGTTCAAGCCCGCAGCCGAAATCGACATCGCAAGCACCCGCTGAAACTGAAACCTCGTCAGTGGGGTGGCGTCAGCGTGTCTTAACAAGGTCCCCCCCCATGCTGCCACCCTCTGCGCTAAATATTCCTCTACGCACACAACAGGGCACATGGGAGACCGGGGGATCCTCTGGATGATTACGCAGTCCCCGATTGCACCCTGATCGGATTTGGACCTGACAAACGAGACCGTCATCGTCTCCTTCCTGACCTGAATGTGTTCCCGGCACAGTCCCCCCATTGTATCCTGCTTGTTCTTTGCCACTAATTCGCTTACCCGCATAGCCCCATGGAATGCTAATGCAAATGCGGCTCGGAACAACACTGCTTCGTACTGGGATGAACATGTTACCGGTAGCACGGACAATAACAGGGCCAACCTATCCAGACCTATCGGGTGCCTATCGTCTACTCTGCGACCCTCAAGGCGTTGCCACCCACGTAGCGCTTTCTGCACAACTGAAGACGCTGTCGGGTCCTGGATCCCATGAGCCCTTGCCATAAAGGAAATGGCGGCCCGATGCCTCTGGGCCGTAGCTACTGACTTGCCTGCCTTATGTAAAGAGAGCAGGAATCTCACTACAAACTCTTCCTGACCCCAAAGTTCCCCCCCGGCAGTACCCAAAAAGGCCCAATAGGAACGGAACGCCCCTTCATATGCCTTCCTCGTCCTGGGTGCTAAACTCTCTCCCACGAGGTCTTGTAGTTCGGGGCACCGAGAGACCAGAGAGCTTCGGGAAAGGGTGCCGCCACCGGGTCCGCTGTGGGCAGAAAACCACAGAAGGCCTGCATACGGAAACGAGAAAGCGCATCAGCCGCTTGGTTCATCACCCCCGGCACGTGTCGCGCCCTAAACAGTACATTCAGTTGCATGCACAACAACACAATTTCCTTGAGCAGTCTCAGAATCAATTTGCATCGTGCTGCCTGACTATTGATACACTCAACCACGGTCATGTTATCAGACCAGAACACCACAGAGTGATCCCTAAACCCTTCTGGCCATGTTTTCAAAGCCACCAGAATAGGGAATAGTTCGAGAAAAGCAATGTTACTCGTCAACCCGCACTCATGCCACCATGACGGCCATTTTTGAGCCGACCATTGTGTACCCAATATGGCGCCAAAACCCATACTCCCCGCCGAGTCTGTCCAAAGCCCCAACTCCTCGGAAGACACCGCTGGTTTGTTCCAGACAATTCGACCATTGAAATCCGCCAGGAATGCAATCCAAATGCGCATGTCCTGGCGAACCTCTGCCGAGAGTCTCGTGCGATGATGTCCTTCCTTCAAGCCGACCATGGATTGTGCAATCGAGCGGGAAAAAGGCGCGCCATCGGCACTACTCTTAGGGCAAAATTCAACTGACCCACCACCTGTTGCAATTGATGCAGGTTTACTTTCGTTGCACGAATACATGTCTCAAGGGATAACCTGAATTTTAACACTTTTTCCTTGGGTAATCGAAAACAACCTTCCACCGAGTCGAGCTCGATCCCCAGAAACTCGATCGAGGTCGAGGGACCCACAGTCTTACCTGGCGCCAAAGGCACACCGAATTGATTCATTAGGACACAAAATTCATGTAAAGCCTGTCCACACTCAGAATCCCCGGCTGCCCCCAAAAACAGAAAGTCATCGAGATAGTGTATAACATGTTGAAAACCTGTCTTCCTCGTGAATACCCACTGCAGAAAACAACTGAACTTCTCGAAATAGGCACATGAAATCGAGCATCCCATTGGCATACATCTATCCATGTAATAGCGACCCTGAAACTGAAATCCAAGTAGACGCTGATCGTCTGGGTGTACCGGGAGCAACCGGAACGCTGACTCGATGTCCGATTTGGCCATCAGCGTCCCGGGCCCCAGGCGATTCAACATGGCAACGGCCTCATCGAAAGATGCGTACCGCACCGAACATACTTCCGGGTCTATCGCGTCATTCACGGAAAGACCACGTGGGGCTGACAAATTATGTATCAGCCGAAACTCACCCTGGTCCTTCTTGGGGACCACCCCTAGAGGAGAACACACAAAGTTAGCAACCGGTGGCAAATCGAATGGACCGGCGACGCGACCTCGAGTCACCTCTTTTCCAATCTTTACCTGCACCACCGCCGTGTGCTGTAAGACCGACATTTGATTCTTACAGTTTGGTACCCCCTGAAAATCCCCCACTGGGATGCGGAAACCATATGAAAACCCGTTCCGTAACACCCGAGCGGAAGCATGATCCGGGTATTCGCTGAGCCAAGGAATCATTGCCATGGTATCAATCGGGGTCGGTAAAGGCGCCCCTCGGACTATATTAGACCTGTTTGGCGCCTCCCTTACCACCGTTATCACCCGTTTTGGCTCTGCACATGGACTCAGGATGGGATGGCTGCCCGCACCCCCCACACTCATGTCTGAATTTGCATGACCCCTGGGGCCTGGTACATTTGCCTCTGTTAAAATTCCAACAGATCCCCTTTTTACCTGTGTTGCCACTCGGCTTCGAGTGGTACTCGTTACCTGCACCCGTCCGAAAGGGTGTCCCAGAGTTTTGGCGGGAGGATTCCCCCCCGTTACTCCCTACCAATGGCACCTTCAACATCCCTGTACTCTCCATTTTTTGCCAAGACACGGAGTCGTAACAATCCCAAGACAACAATGGGTTGTGTTCTTTAGCTTTTCTAAACAGATTATCATAGCAGAACCATTGATTGCCCCCATATGCCACAGAATACTCCATAATACGCGACTGATAAATGGGTAACTCGGTCAACAACTCAGGCCTGCGCTCACCCATAATGGAAGTAAAAATGCCCCACGCTCTGCCCCAAGTACCAATGGTCTCATCGACCTTAAAGGCGGCCATTTTTGCGCGCCAAACACTCGGATGCATGAGCTCCTTTTGACTCTTCACATGCTCGATCTCGTAATGGTCGGTAAGCAATGAAAACATGTTTACATATTTATCCGCCCAAATCAATTCCTTGATTTCTTGTGGGACGTGCTGGGCAATCTTCTCCTTTCGAGAAGGTACAGACCCCTCCCCCGCAATCGGCAATGGCCGCTTACCTGAAGTAGACCCCACGCTTGTCGCCGAACTTGGGCCTGCTGTACTTCCAGCCGCCGGAACCTGTGGGGGAACAGAAGATGGCGCCTTCGCAGCCACCCTAGATTCCCGCAGTTGCCTCATTACTGCCCGGGCGTCGTCAGCCTTGGCGCCCTCGCTATCGTTACCCAACCACGCTGCCAATTGTGCCACTAACTCGGGGGGCATATCCTCCCTGTCCACGGGGGTGACCACCACAGGGATTGGATTCCCCTCTTTCGGCACCGGGGTTGGCTCCTCTCGTAGGGTTTCGGGAACCGGGGTCTCTCCCCCAAGTGCTCCCCTTCTGGGCCTCTTGCTCTTTCCACCAGGGATTGTTCCCTGTAAAGGCCGTTTCGGTCCTCCCTCCCCGTCCTTAGCCTCAACCTTTTTCTTCAGATCGGCTATCTCCTTCATGAGTATGCGGAGCATCTCCTCGGTACCGACCCGCTTTCCGACCTTCTTGGGCATTCTCAGACGGGATATCTGTAAGACAAAAGAGAGATTACAATGCTCAAAATTGGCTCTTCGTTCCGTCTCGAGCTCACGTGCAGCGGGGAGGTGCAGCTTCAGAGCACAGGAACAAGAGGATGCTTCCTTGGCTTCCGCTCCTTTTATCCGTCTTCAGGGTGGGCGTGAACCCGCCCCCGCCTGCCTCTGAAGGCGTTGCCGGCCGCGTCGGTGTCTAGGCCAGCCCACTCTAGGGCAGGAAAAAGGCGCGCCCCGGCTACGCCGCTTCGGGCATACCAGCCGAGACTCGCCTCCCGCCCAAGATGGCTTCCCGGGGGGATCGAGGTACTCCACCATACGTTCGGGGGGACCGAATGGTCGCCCCTTTCCATTATATCCTTATGCACTTTTAATTACCAACGGGATATCCATCATGTTTGTGATGCAGTAACCCATCTGACCAGCTCTAAATCTGGCCCATTGTTTTCCTTTTCCACACGTGGCTGAAATGCTGTCAGACCATTTCATTCTTCACATGTAAACAAGGGCATTGGGTATATGTGGCATCTACGTTTTCTTTTTAGTTCTGTAGGTCAACTGGATGCATAATTCTCTAAAAATGTGTGGTATGTAGCACTCTATTGAAACTCTGATATAAAATACAATAAATGCTACATATGAGGGATTGCACTTGCAGTTAGAGCATGTACTTCTATAAATATGCTTTTCCATGGAGAAGTGTGATCTCCCAAATATAGGCTTCAATATGAGCTGTCCTATTCGGCCGTGGTAGTTATTGTGAGGTACCAGCCCCATTGAAGTGAGGTAATCTGTTGGAAATCAAAGGATCTGGTGCCTTTCTCACAGAGAGTGGTGAAAGCAAGAGAAACCTGCAGGTGGAATACTGTAAAAAAAATTACAATTAGCTACTGAAACCGATATGGAATTACCGATCCTCCAGTATTTCTTAGGGTCGCCTCAGAGTCCCACTCAATTTATCTAGTAACTCCAACCCACTCCACTGGAGTTACCGAAGCACATGGGATTGGTAACTCTTGGAGGTGGAGTTACCAGGCCAAGCCGTGGGCCACTCAGAATAAGACCCATTATTGCAGCCTCAGGGATAGGGCTGACTCCCATATAAACTGGGAGAATCTCACTGACGTCCTGACTCTTCACAACACAGTGACCTAGCATAAGATCTAGGGCGCTCTGTAACATGGTAGACTTGTGGGGTGATGCAAGCTCCATGTAACTTGCCTGGTTCAAGAGCGTGGACTACCCAACACTGTAGCAAACCTTGGGCCAGAATATCAGCTTAAAGAGGTCTGAGTCCAGGGGGAGGGGATTTCCAGGGGATGTGGTAGACTTCACTATGAAAGGTTTTATCTAACTATCAAAATTGCTGTGACTTCGTTTCTGAAAAATATTATCTCTCCCCCATATTTGCTTTTGTTTAGTGGGATGGTGTGTGCTACTATTTATTTATAAGCAGGGTTTGCTGATTGGTTGGGTTTAAAACATCTGGTTACTTCTTTGAATGTTTCTTGATCATGATGTGTCGTAACATTTTCCTGAAGCTCTGCATGCCTTTCTCTTTATGTTTTTAATTATATTAGCACATTGGAATGTTTTTGAGCTCAATTAAAGACAATAGAGCAGCAAACCTATATAAACTGGTAAAGTCCTGTTGCTGTCAATATTTCAATGTCCTAATGTCCTCTGCCTTTCTCTTTACCCTGAGTCTCCAAAAATATGTGGATTGGGCAGAGTAAAGCGAAAGGCAGATGTGGTGCAGCAGGACACACCGAGCCTTCACCCTTCCTCCTGTTGCTCAGAGTCATTAGGGCTTCAGAAGGAGGGAGGGGTGAGTGCTGCTCAGCCCTGGGCCTCCCTGGGTGGGCTGAACTACAAAAAAAGCAGTTTATCTGAGCTTGGGAGAAACAGGGAGTGATTTCTGACATCCTACTTTCACAGCTTTTTTTGAAATATCACAGTTATCATCCATGGCCCTGCACAACGCTCTTAACAGTTGAACAGCCACAGCAAGAGCTGTGAAAGAAAGGCTCCAGAGCCGCGGGGTATTTCAACCCCCTTGGTCTCCTATACCTTTTTTTCTCTCAATTAGGACGGTCTGCCCTCATGGGCCTAATGTTCTAATAGCTTTACAGCCTGCTGTAACTGGGCCATACCGGCCTTTGAAGACCCACTCCTTTGTTAAAGGCCCTTGCCTTTGGCTCCGGCCTTTAACGATGGAGCAGGTCTTTATTGGTCAGTATAGTCCACCACAGTGGGTTCCAAAGCAATATAAGCACATTGGAATATTGAGCGCTCCAATGGAGACAGTAATGGCTGGTATAGTCTTTCTTCTCCGGCATTCCATGTTTGTGTTTGTATTTCTACCTTTTAAATTTAGAACATTCTACCTCAGTGTGTATAACGTTCTAATAGCATTATAGCTTTTCTGTTCTGGCCGTACTGGTTGATAAGGGCCCTCCCCCTTGTATTAGGCCCGAGCCACAACTCGGGTTTAGGTCCTCCAACAAATAGCCCTAGAGCAGTTGGCTTTAGTGCTATATTATTACAAATTGCGTTTTGTTGTTCTGATTCCCTTAGGTCACCGACATGAGCTAATTGTGTTATGTTCCTAACAAAGGTAAAACATTAATAAAAGAAATCACATTTCTGTGCGTGAAGGATTTAAAAGTGGCACTAGATTCACAATCTTCCAGAGCCTTAAGCATAAGCACTGCAGATATTTTATGTGCATTGACAAAGAAAGTTAAATCCTGTCAAAACATAAACAAGGCCCCAAGGATAAAACATCTCCACTAATTTTTATTTACTTTGTTCCATTTAGCAGCAATATGATAATAAGCTTGGCATTAAAAAAAATGCAAGCGGACATTGACAACATAATATATATTACAGAATGATATATACTTTTTCTCTGAATCATATGGCACACGCAATGCATGCTATCTGCAGGATAAAAATACGAATGTTTTTCCAGTAATGATTATAAATCAACAAGGATGTCAGAAATGTCAGCTCCTGAGCCAAAATCTATGTGGATGAATGGCATCCCAGACTTCACACGACAGTAGGATATCAATCAGAATTGCGAGGCGGGATGTCTCACATCTCCAACTGCAAATTAAATGACCAAAACATTATCTGATGTATTAGACAAGCACTGGGAGCTCAGATCTAACAAGACGTTTCATGTGACATTTTTAGTACACTCTTTCTATTCTTAGCAATTATGCACAGATCTGCAATCGGCAGCTAATAAATAAAATTTAAGAAACTTTTTGTGTGGGAGATAAACTAATTTGCCTGGTGATGTGAACTGTCTTAAAGTGAACACAAAATTGCCAATTTACCAGCAGGACTCTTTTCATTAAAAACTGAAAAACAGAAACAAAACTAACAACCGGAGGTTAGCTGTAAGGATCTAAAGCAGAATCCTATTTTGGAACAAAGGGGGATTTCTGCCAACTTTCAGTTGTGGAAAGAATTACTATTTCTTTTAGGTTATACTTGGCTAAGTCAAATATAATGACTCATTAATTCCTCTCTAAATTGTACTGTAAATACAATCCTTTTAGATACATAGGTCCAGATTTAATAAGACTTTATGTCTGAGTTCCATTACTTTTGTGATGCAGCCCTACTCAAAGTCCATGTTGGCATTTTGCCTGGGTTTGCTGGTTTAGAACATACAAAGCAGTGGCTAAGGCGCTAAGTCGCTTAGGCAGAGAAGCATCGTCCCTCTGCTTTCACCAGTGGAAATTAAAAGGAAAATAAAATGAAATAACTCTTTGTTATTATCATTTCATTTGTTCCTGCTGCAGCAGCTTGGCGGGGTGGGGCTGCCATGGTCTCAGAGCAGGGGGAGGAGTGGTGGGCACTTTGTAAAGTACACATGAATGTTTGACCGGCTGGGTGCCGAACCAAGGTGCTCTGACCAATTACAACCCTGCATTGCAGCATTGTGATTGGTTCAGGGGAGTCTGGGTGCCCCCTGTTCGGGCGGAAGTGGAAGGAGGGCTATGAGGGACAATGAGGAGAGACGTGGCGAGGTAAGTTTTATTTTTTTTCTTTATCCACTTCCCCCCACTTTCCCCACCCTCTGCCTTGTCACCCCTGATTTGTGCCAGCCGCTGCTGATGCCTTGCAATACTTTGTGTTAGGCAGGCAAAACATGGGCGGAGCATGGTCATTCCTGTGCATCCACCCATGGATTTTGATACAAACCCAGAGTAACAAAGACTTGTAAACCTGGGTTTGCGCCAACATGGTGTGCCTACAGAGGCATAGTAAGGAGAAATATTCTTCCTCTTTCTATGTATGAAGTTGCCTTCATCACGCATTGAAAGGTATGCCTGCAGCATGGGGCGAGAGTGCCTGTGTTGACTAGGCAGCACACAGTGTGCCAGCGCTAGGAGAGAGCAGAAGTCTGCTATATGATAGTAGACATGGCGCAGTTCTACTCTTTTCGTTTCGTGCAGTGGAACACAGGAAAATGCATTGCTGCGTTGCATGAAATATTAGTAAACCTGCACCATAGATTTAGAATTTTTTCATAAGGGTTACTTTATCACAAACTAACAGATACCCTCTTTCTTACAGGTGCATTATCTTCTTTGGCCAGTGGTGGATGGTGACATTTGAAAGTGGTGAGAGGTAAAACAATTGTCATACTGCACTGCGGCGATAGAGCGTAGCGAGCGAGCCCGATCCACCTACGGAGTGTTCGGGGGGGGTTCTTTACTGCAACATAAGAGCAAAGCACCACAGAGCAAACCATATAAAGCGCCAAGAGCACACCCAATCCATGCGCCCAGCAGGTCATATAACGTGCCACACCAAGACAACATTAAAGCTACACATTCAGTGCGCTAATACAATAGAGCATCTGATGTCAAGTGCCAGCCTAATATTGACAGGAGGGGAGGATGATAACACCTCACACACTGTACTTTAACATTTAAAAAAATATAAAAAATAAAACCTGAAAAAGCACGAATATTAGATCATAAACAGTTACGGTGTTGGTTGAACAAGGGCCATATTAAATTGTTCAAAGTGTTCTACTGAAGAAACTGGATTAAAGGAAAGAGTTGCATTGTGCACTGCACCCAAATGCTTCATTCAAATGAACTATTTTAAGGTATTAATTTTCTTCAGAGAGCTTTGATATTAATAAATGTGTTTATTTTTTCTAAACTTTATAAAGGAGTTAGGCTAGTCAGGCCTGTGATTTCCAAATTCTTTCTAGTCTTTGCCTCACCGAGCCGAGGCCCTCAATGTACGATTGTCTCGAGGGGTAAAAACAGTGCTGCATGTGCCGAAGGTGAATTTCCATGATGATTGAACACAAATATTAGCATTTAGCGAAGAGTGATATTACCATTTCAGAGTATAAAGTAACACCACATATCTGCACAGCAAAGATGTGCCTGTTTGCACTGCAAACGGCCCTACAGTCTTTAAGTGAGGGCCTGGCTGGAGACTAGGCAACAGTGCAGCTTGAGGCAGAGACAGTGCTGCACTTTCAGAGTGTGAGAGAGAACACGATTTTGGGTCCTCTGGGAATCCTTACTGTGGGTCCCAAAACGTGGGCTCTGCTGCTGTGCCGCGCACTTGCCAAGGCTCCTGCTGAAGTATTTCAGGGTTCCCAAGGCCTACACGCTCCAGAGAGTACCCACATACACAAAAGAACTGTTGGCACGGAAGCTGTAAGAGGCAAAGAACAAGTTTATTAAAACCCCATGGGGTGGTGGTACACTCAAACAGCACCCTTCGGTATTGCAAGAGGTATCACACCGAACATCGGTGTGACCTCGTTTATATACACATTTGGGGCAATAAAAGACAGGCGGCACAAGTTAAAACACAGTCTTAGAGACATATATGGTCATATTTTGGAACACTGCCAGCTCATTGGAGGGTTTCAAACCCGCTGGTCAGTTTGTGGCACATTCCTGAAGGTTTACGGGTCAGTGAGAACTGCGCATGTGTGGTTTGACCAATACTAAAAATAGCCTGTTGCTGGGCAGATAAGAGTGGTCAGTCGAACGGACAAAGGACTAAGGGCACGTCGGCCACGAGGCCGCTCATGAGCTAAGATGGCCGCCGCAACATTCAAAATGGCTTTTATCGTATGTAGCCAAGTTAAGGAGGACAACGTGTAGGTTCAGCTAATCGCTAACACGGACGGGCCAATTACGACAGACGACCCTTTTAGCGTTTAGCTGAATCTACCTCATAATGAACATAGTCTGGATGTTCGTCCTCGATGTCAATTAACATAATTTGCGTCACCTCTTTGTGTAGCATTTGTTTGTCATGAGCAAGAGCTCGTCTCGATGGTAAGCAAGCTGATAGACACATTGAACATAAGGCAGGGCCACATTGGATACACAGGCAGATAAAAAACATTGCTCCTACAAGTATACAGAGAATTGTCAGCAGTTTCCAGCCCCAAGTTACAATCATGGACCAGAACCATCCAGAAAGTGTCCAAGTTCCATTGTCCGGATGTATTTCGGCAGCTATTCTGTGCAGCTTGGAAATCGCATCATACACAGATGGAGAGTTATCAGGCACGTAAACACAACAGCTGCTTCCGATAATTCTACATGCCCCCCCACGATCAGCCAAAACAACATCCAACACCATCCGGTTTTGGAGGGTGACAATTCTAGAAATCTGTAGTTCCTCGGTAATATTTCCCAGAGCAATGGCAGTGTCATTGGCAACAGCCTCGACAACGCGAGTCAGCCGTCTGATTTTCCGACTGTTCAGTGCAGCCCCCACAAAGGAGAACAGTCCCAAATTGAAGTCCACATACTGTTGCAACGCAGTGTCCGTTTGATCAATGTCCTCTAAAGCAACAGTTCGCTTAACTCTGTTCAAAACAAAATCATGGTACAGAGTATAGTCGTTGTGATACATCGGAGGGGCAATGAATACAGGCGGTAGCACAAATGATACATAACATGTGCCCAACCACCCCACTGGAAGCTGATGGTACCCCTTCGTTCCACAAATGAAGTAGGTGTTTCTGGATGCAACAAATGAAATGCCATTCGGGCTATCGAACGTGAGAGTAACATTACATTCACTTTTCCCCACTGCAATCGTGCCCTTATTTCGGATACATAAATCAGCTTTTGTAGCAATGACATTTATAACATGAGCATTTGATACATTCACATTTCTCTGATTGCTGTATATTCGTGGAGCAGACACATTGTCGGGCTTATACTCCTCCCATTCAAAACGTGTACCCTCAGCCCGTGGAAACCCATCCTTGTCATGGGGACATTCCTTATTGAGGCGGAAAAGCACCCCCCCTTTTGTTGGCCATCTCAGGGTAAAGAGGAGGGTGTACCAAGCGTTGCATGACCCATTATGCGAAAACGGAAGTGGAATAAGTGGGGTGCCCCCTCTCTTCTGGTGCCCAGGCAACATTCCACACACCCAGCAATTAGAGGTATTAGTCATATTATGTGTGTGGTGAAGAATCTGAATGAAGCTGTTATTTAAATACGTTTGACGGTGGCGCTCTTCATGAAAAGGCAGAGTAAAATGAAAATGTTCAGACGGTGCCGGGGTAGTCGGCAGCAAATGTTCACGTACAGGCACCACAAGTTCGACTACCCAGGCTATAACAGCTATCACCACAATCGTGAGAACAAAAAGAAGGGCACCCAGTATTTTCTTATCACGCGATGTCTTTGATGCCATGGCTCAAGAAAGTTCTGTATGAAGTCTCAAATAACACAAACTGTTCACAGTTTCTCACAAGTAGTCTCTGATACACGTACGTGTATACCTAAAAAAAAGAATGCGGTGCTGAACTCCGAGGTAGCCGTTGTTTTCTTCTCCGGGCCAAGACGGGTGTCGCTACTCTGGCAGAACTGATCCCCCCCCCTTGGAATTCCCGGTTTCCGTTTCACAAACCTGGAGCGGTTACCAACCAGTTCAAAAGGGAACAAAAAAATCTTCTTTTATCGCGGTCGTAGATTGTAGCGCTCTCTTCCAGTAGCAGATTGGTCCGGGAAGGCTCCCTCTACTTCGGCCGACGTCACAGCTGGGCTTTTTTCTTTCTCCAGGATCTCTTTATAGTCTGTAAGCACAGCAGGGGTCACCAGATCCGGAGAGACTCGACGACAGTGAGTCGAATGCACCCACCGCTTCCTGTTGGTCACTCGTACGGCGGTGCGGGTCGCCAGGAGGACCTGCTCGGGGCCCTTCCACCTGGGCTCCAAACTGCTTGCTCTTTCAAACGAACGGATCATCACATGATCCCCAGGACGAAGATCGTGGCCTTCTCCAGTAGAGTTGTCAGGGAGCGCTTCTCGAACCTGTTGATGAATGGAGAGCAAATCATTTGTTAATCGTGCCAAATAATCATTCATCATAACACAAGGCACATCATGTATTAATCGCGGCTTGGGCACTCCCCAGATATTCATGGGGCGGCCAAACACCACCTCATAAGGCGTAAGGCCAGTTCGTGAATGGGGTACTGATCTAAGAGACAGTAGTGCTAGCGGCAACGCATCTGGCCACTTCAATGATGTAGACGCCACAATTTTGGCCAGCTTAAGCTTCAACGTTGCATTGTACCACTCGACCAAACCTGCTGATTGAGGGTGGAATACAGCGTGGAACTTTTGCTGAATCCCCAACCCCTTCAGCACATATTCCACAATCTTTCCGACAAAATG
Organism: Lissotriton vulgaris; assembly: GCF_964263255.1. Taxonomy (NCBI): domain Eukaryota; kingdom Metazoa; phylum Chordata; class Amphibia; order Caudata; family Salamandridae; genus Lissotriton; species Lissotriton vulgaris. The sequence continues at coordinate 1,549,663,960 of NC_141689.1, read as the reverse complement.
GGGCCCATTATCGCTCCACAAAAATTTGCAAACTCCAAAGCGAGGAAAGAATTCCTTAAGCAACACCTTAGCTGTTGTCAAAGCTGTATTGTCTTTCGTGGGGTAGGCCTCAACCCATTTGCTAAAAGCACACACCACCACTAAGACGTACTTCAGGTTATTGCAGCGCTCGAGTTGGATGTAATCCATCTGAAGGACTTCAAACGGTGCAGAAGGTGGAACGAACCCTCCTTTCGGAGTATAGGCCCCCTTTCCAGGATTGTGTTGCAAACATACCAGGCAGGTCTGCACTACTCTCTTTGCAGTGTTCGCAATCTCGGGATGTTCCCAAACTCGTATTAAAAGCCGAGTGATTGCAAGAGCTCCAACATGGGCCAGTCCATGTGTCATCTGGACCATCGCCTGTAAGTAAGCCGTAGGCAATTTCCACTTCTCCATGTCTTTGCTTCTCCAACAACCCTCGTCATCTAGTACCCCATCTGCTGCCCAAGCCGCAAGCTCAGATTCTGTAGCTGAATTTTGTATATCCCGTATCTCTGCTCTAGCATCACTCCATCGTTCAGCCTGTGATTGTACCACGTACATGGGGGACCTAGTTCGGGACATAGCCGTTTGCCTTGCTATGCTGTCTGCAAAGGCATTTCCTTGGCCCACCTTATCCGTAACTTTCTTATGGGCACTACACTTCACTATCGCTACTTTTTTAGGGCCAAGCAGCGCATTTAGGAGATCACGCACTAATTCTCCGTGCATAATGTGCTCCCCGTGTGATGTCAGAAACCCGCGTTCCCTCCAAAGAAGCCCGAAGTCATGGGCCACTCCAAAGGCGTACCGGCTGTCTGTGTATTATGTTCACACATAGGCCAGCACTCAATTCACAGGCTCTTGTCAAAGCTATCAGCTCTGCTGCCTGAGCCGATTTTTGTGGTATCCTAGCTGTTTCTACCACCGTCTTAAGAGTCGTGATCGCATATGCTGCGGAAGTCGTACCATCTGGCAGCCGTACACACGATCCATCAACCCACAGTTCCCCATCTACATCGGGAAGTGGCACATCCTGTAAGTCAACACGACCCTTTGTCTGTTCCTCAGTCAGGAAAACACAGTCATGATGTTTTTCTTCCTGACCCTCCTCGGCCGGATCAGGCAACAAGGTGGCAGGGTTCAAAGTAGCGCATCTTTTTAACGTTATGTGTGGCGCTAAGAGTGTCAGCTCATATCCTGTAAGTCGTGCACTCGTAAGATATTGGGTCTTGGTTTGGTTTAGCAGGGCATCTACTGCGTGGGGGACTAACACCAGCAATTTGTGTGATAACACTATGCCCTCACTCTGTCGTATGGCAACTGCTGTTGCCGCTACTGCTCGAAAACACCCAGGCAGCCCTCGTGCTACAGGGTCCAAAATGGCAGAGAAGTATGCACAAGGTCTCTGCTTATCCCCGTGTAACTGCACTAATACTGACAATGCACACCCATCATTCTCATGTACATATAATGTGAAAAGTTTTGTGTAGTCTGGTGTTCCCAACACGGGTGCGGAACAAAGGGCCTGCCTTAACTGTTCAAAAGCTTTCTGACATTCATCTGTCCACTCAAGAGGCATTGGTGTGGTTTTTGACAATAATGCTAGCAAAGGTTTTGTAATATGTGAGAAACCCATGATCCATTGTCTACAAAAGGATGTCAACCCTATAAAGGCACGTACATCTCTCTGCGTACGGGGGACTGGTGTATCTAAAATCGCCTGAATTCGATCAGATGTTAATGCCCGCCCCTCCTTAGACAACAGATGACCAAGGTAGGTCACCTGGGGTCTACAATATTGAAGCTTTTTCCTAGAAACCTTATGATTGTTCTGTGCCAAAAAGGAGAGTAATGCAAGTGTACTCTGTTCGCATTGTGCGTAGGAGTCGGCGGCAAGCAAAAGGTCATCCACGTACTGGATGAGCGCAACACCAGACTGCAATTCAAAGGAATCTAGTTGTCTTTTCAAAGCCTGGCTATAGATGCTAGGGCTCTCAGTATAGCCTTGAGGAACTCGACAAAATCTATATGATTTATTATTGAGCGTAAAACCAAACAGATATCTACTATCTGGATGAACAGGGATCGAAAAGAACGCGTTCTTTAGATCGATAACAGTAAAAGTGGTGGCCGTCGGGGGAACCAAAGTGAGCAAGGTCGTGATATCGGATACCACTGGGTACTGGGGAATGACAATTTTGTTGACTTCACGCAAATCAATAATAAATCGATAGATCTTGCCATCTAAATCTCTTTTTAGGATCGGTAGAATAGGGCTATTACAAACATTATAAGGGACCTCCTCCACCACCCCTGCAGAAATCAAGTCCTGAACAATATGTGTCAATGCAATTTCACCTTCCTTTGAAATCTTATACTGTGGCACTCGTGGTAGAGGGGCCCCCTCCTGAACAGTAATGTGTATTGGTGGAATGCGCATCTCCCCCACATCCGTATCTGATGTCGCCCACAACGTGTGCGGCAGGGAGGCTAAAGCAGAAATATCTAATATGGCATAAAATCTATCGGGCTCAATACAATCATCAGGGTCAGGGTAGTTGTCATTCAGGATAACCCGCACTCCCTCTGGAGCGCAACGTATTGTTGCTCGAAAATATTTAAGCAAATCAATGCCCAGGATATTGTCTGGGGTATGGGGCGATAACAAAAATTGGCCAAAACTAAAATATTTATCAATACATAGTGCAAGGGGCTTGGACAATGGGCTGGGGGAGGGTGTGCCATCGAACCCTACACACGTAATCATTTCGCCAGACAGGGGAGCCCTCGGAACCAAGTTTTTCGACAGTGCGCTACGAGTAGCTCCTGTGTCGACTAGAAATTTATCAGTAGAGCCCAAAATACCCGCTGTTACGTATGGACCTTGCTGATCTACCCGCACTTCAACTGATTCCTTACCCCATCCTACGCAATCCTATGCATGCACATAATCCTGGTGTTCCACATTCTCTCCTTCCGAAATCTGATATTGATTCCGTCTATCAAACGTGTTTCGTTCGCCCTGGCCACGGCCCCCCTCCTCAACCTGTCTACGATCACCTCCGCCACCTCTCGCTCCAGTATAACCTCCTCTTGACCTTCCACTACCTCGACCACGCTGACTGCGCTGTTCACGAAGTACCGGACAATCGTCGGCCCAATGCCCAAACTCCTTACAATAAGCACACTGATCCTCCGCAATGTCCGTACGACCATACGACGCATTTCCTCCACCTCGTCTACCTCTATCATTCCCTCTGCTCTGTGTTCCCCGAACCTGCGCCAACATCACCTTCGTTTTCAATTCCTTCGCCTTTTTCTCCACACTTTCTTTAGCTTCCACCTCCTGCCGCTCATAGTACTGAGCCATAGTTAACAAAGACGCAGGGGTCGCCGTGGCCCAGGAACTTTCGCTCAATTTCAATCGCTTAGCAATCTCCGGTAGGAGATTAGCCACGTACTTATCTACAAACAAATGCCGACCCGTATCGTCTGTTAAAGATTGACCACTGTAATCATGAAATGCCTCCTCGAAGCGCGTAAAGAAATCTGAAACCGTTTCATCATGTTTCTGCTTGCACGACGTTAACATGGTCCAATCAATCTTTTTGGCGGGAACAAGCGTTTTCAATTTGCGCAAAATAGCAGCCGGGAGTTCTAGAATTAGCTGACAAGGCTTACATGCTGGTTCCCTATCTAAATCTGCAGCATTTATTTCTTTCCATGTCCCTCCCAATATTGTCTCATCATTATTTTTACGAATCTGCCGCCACATGTCAGGTGGTAATATCAACCCAAAAAACAAATCTATATCTACAAGAGTCATCACACAAGACGATATAGCCCCCTCCACCCCCTCATAAAATGCCGCTGGGTTTTTTCGAAGATCAGGTAAAGAATTTTTAAGTGCCATGACATCTGCCCTATTCCATGGCGTATACACCCAATTATACACAAAATATCCCTTCGCATCCTTTGACAATTTATCATCATCCGTACCGTCCCCTTTTGGTGGAACATACAAAGGCGCGGCTTCACGCATAGGCATAACATGCAACGCAGAGCTCTTATCTGAACCACGAAGAGAACACTCCTTAACCGCCCCGCCGTTTCCCGACTCGGACTCCTTTTTCCTCCGTTTCAGTTCCTCTCGCAAATAGGTTGTCTCATCCCGCAGCGCGATCAACTGCTTGAACAGGTCATCCACATCTGTAAGATCAAAATCACCTTTAGCTAAATTCTCACGATATACCGACAAAACTTTAGGCTCTAACGTTTCAGAAACTTCACGATATGCAGTTACAACTTCATCCGCTAAACTGGACAAAAAAATACATCAATTCAAGATCCGACCACCCCTTTTTCTCTGTTACCAACTGGTCCTGAGTAACACAATGCTTATTCACTTTACGAGCCCAACTGCGCAAATGAGCGGACCTCTCCGCAGTAAACCTGAGAGCCGATACCCCTTTCTGGCTCACTTGGATCTGCCCATCATCCTCAGGATCCGCAGTCGGAGCCGTCGGTGAAACGTACGGAGGCGGTGACCGATCTAACAAAGAAAAATCATCAATTTCGTTATTAAGGACAGGATAAAGCGGTCGACGAATAGGAAACTGACCAGTCGTTCGCAATTTACGTTCCCGTTCCTCCCTCTCTTTCTTCTCCTGAGCCTCCTTCTCCTCAAGCTGTAAAGCCTTATCCCGAGCAGCCTTGCGCTGCTCTTTGTCCGCCAAGGCAACCTCACGCTTCATTCGTTCACGCACTGCTTTTTCCCACATTCGTACACAATCAAACATATTTTGTCTAGACCTACGTTGAAACATACATTGCTCGACAAATTGGATTTTACTCAAATCGTATGACCCGTGTAGGGGCCATTGCAATTCGGGATCGGCCTTAGTGTACTTATGCCATAGTTTACTGTACATAATAGGTGGAAGGCCGTGCTTGATATACATTTCCCTATTTGGTGTTCCCTCTGGGGGAGCTGGCTGTGATTCCACTAACCTAATTGATGCATCATCTCCTAAGCAACACATTCCCCGGAGTTTGCTGAAAACAGGCATGTTCAAAAAGTATCACGAAAGCGTGACACCAGACCAAATGGCACTTACAGTTCTTCACACGATTGTGCCGTTCAAAGAGAAAAAAAAACAAGGTTAGAGAAACATCTCTACATGCCTGCCTATGTGAAGTGCACTACACATATAAGTTCAAAGATCACAAGTTCAAAATGTTAGCTAACTCAAATCAAAGTTCACAAAGTTCGGCGAGCGTCCGAAGACTATCTCACCGATCACAAATCTCAGGATTTCAGTAAGCGTCCGAAGACTACCTTACCGAACACAAATCTCAGGACTTCAGTAAGCGTCCGAAGACTACCTTACCGAACACAAAGCTTACCCATTCTCAAAAGTCCAGATTCCAACTGCCAAGGTCTTGTAAGCCAAATCAGCCAAACGGCACTTTCTCAGTGAAGCGGACACTCGAAAACTCAGTCGGAGACCGGCGCCACCTGGAAGGTCAGATCGGAAGGAAAGGAAAAGACACCTTGGCAGCCAAGACTCGGGTCACTCGTGGCAGTGCGCGTCCATGGCGAGTTTCCAAGCCTTCGTCACGACCTCTCCTTCGGGCATCCGAGTCGCCGATGAGTCCCTTCGTGGTCGCCAATTGAAGTATTTCAGGGTTCCCAAGGCCTACACGCTCCAGAGAGTACCCACATACACAAAAGAACTGTTGGCACGGAAGCTGTAAGAGGCAAAGAACAAGTTTATTAAAACCCCATGGGGTGGTGGTACACTCAAACAGCACCCTTCGGTATTGCAAGAGGTATCACACCGAACATCGGTGTGACCTCGTTTATATACACATTTGGGGCAATAAAAGACAGGCGGCACAAGTTAAAACACAGTCTTAGAGACATATATGGTCATATTTTGGAACACTGCCAGCTCATTGGAGGGTTTCAAACCCGCTGGTCAGTTTGTGGCACATTCCTGAAGGTTTACGGGTCAGTGAGAACTGCGCATGTGTGGTTTGACCAATACTAAAAATAGCCTGTTGCTGGGCAGATAAGAGTGGTCAGTCGAACGGACAAAGGACTAAGGGCACGTCGGCCACGAGGCCGCTCATGAGCTAAGATGGCCGCCGCAACATTCAAAATGGCTTTTATCGTATGTAGCCAAGTTAAGGAGGACAACGTGTAGGTTCAGCTAATCGCTAACACGGACGGGCCAATTACGACACTGCCCTCAGCAGACGTCTGTGAGAAAACGAGTGCTCTGTGCATAGTTGTGTGACTAAAATATTCGCATTTATGTAATACATTTATTTGAGTTATCTCCCTCTTCGGTCTTTACTGCTCACTTTTTCAAGAAGGTCAACTCGCATTGAGTGTTTTTCTGTTCGCCCCACCCCTGTACAATGATTCAAGCAGATATGACATTAATATAAAGAAAGAAAAAAAATGGTAGGATTCCATATTTGTTTTATTACAAAATATGCTTCGCGTTAATAACGCAGCCCTCCTACCATAGGACATTAGTAATGCAGCACGAGTTGCACCTTGTTGGACATGTACCTTTTCAGTGCTTCAATGCTGCTACTCATGCAAATAGGAAGTCGGGTTACAGAAAATCTCCAAGCTTATACAGTGCGCCAAATTTCAAATGGGTCTTCACTTTACAGGTCCTAACTGAGCTCTGTGGGACAGAAGGGTGCAGGTGCACGGATTTGCATATTCAATCCACTGCTGTGCTATTTGATTGTGCATGCTATCAGCTGCGGCCAGCATGCTTGGGGAGAGAGAGGGGGGTTGGGAGGGCAGGTGTTCGCGGGTGCCGGGTGGGGAATAGAAATAAAACTTTACCACCTGCCTTCCTCCTGGAGTCCTGAGTACCGCACTGCCTCCTCTCCTGGATGGTGTGTAAGAGGTGTGGGAATTATGAAGTGACACCACCCTCGCGGGCACGCAAGCCACTACTCAGTTATTCCTGGACCTGCCCTCAGGCTCAGGCTAGCGGTGTCTCAGCCAATCCTGGTGGTGCTTGCTGCACCAGGATTGGCTAAGAGCAGGGTGAGTCACCACCCATTATGAGACCCGGGGGCTGCTCAATGAAGCACCCTTTCTTCCCTCCTTTGCCAATCGCTCTGCGAGAAGGTAGTGTGCTGTGCATGCTTGGGCTGGTCATAAAAATGACCAGGCCAAAAACATACATGCGCACTAGTGGTGCGGCACTGCAGCGCTGAGTCTGTCACTCAAGCTGCCGCAGCCCCACCTCCTCGGCCGTCCGCATCTAACTGCTTGCCTTGAGTCGGGCGTCAATCACAAGACTTTGTTTTTAATTTATATTTACTTAAGGAAGTTGGTGGTGGTGACAGTGAAGGTTGGTGGGGCAACGCCCCATCGCCCCCAATGGACGCACCTTCACTGATGTCTGACTCCTACACAAAATTGCCTGCCCTCTAACGTATGTTTCTGTATGTAGTTGTGAACATTTTCTCTATCCCGACATACAGCTAGCAAGATTTTCTGTCTCACAAAGAGGTAAGCCTATAACCCTTCCATCTCACAAACAGGCAATAATGTTTGTGAGGGTCTATGCTATCCTTATCTATGCTATCTATTTTTTAATCAATAATCTAATCCTCCGCTAACCTAACTATTCACCCCACCAATCATTTGCACAAATTAACATAATCCCTCATCCACCCCTACTAGCAATCACAGGTAATTCCCTTTGATTCATCCACAACCAAACTGGGGTAAAGTATGGAGGGGCTTCTTCTCAGAACACAAGACTGAAACCACTGACCGAAAAACACTACATTAAGCACTAACCTTGAGTTCCAGAAGCGAATGCTAGTCACTATAAAATGCTCCAATCCCTCTACAAGGGTAGTAAGTGCTCAATGAATGTTGTTACAATACAATACAATGCAATCAAAAAAACATCGAAGAAGCATGCATAAGGGACTATGGATATACTATTCTAACTCCACATCTATCGATCTGGTCAATATCATTCAAGCCAGGAGTATGGAATCAATATGGTTGCAGGTCAATATTTAAAAGAAGATATTGTTGAACTACGCTGTCAACACCCACCTGCGTTAAACTTCCTACATTGGCTTCTAATTCATCCCAAAGTAAATTAAAATATAAGTTTAATACCCATTAGTCTAACTGTTCCAAGGACTTCAGTTTTGAGAACAAAATTTAAAGCGATATCCCAAATTTCCTTCTCCAAATTTTAAAGGCTGCTTTACTGCAATTATGTGCTCTCACAAACAAGTATTGTCAAATTACTTGAAAGATTGCAGCTGTGCTTGCATATGTTACAAATGTTCACATGGATGACCATCCTGGAATGGTTAAACAAATATGGCTGCCCACTGAAAAAGATGCAGTCTGCCCTCAGAGAACAAGGGGAGTAGGAAACAAGCAGAGGTTCAGGAGGTAGGGGCGTTTTTAAAAAAGTGAGGGGGTGGGTGAGGTATGATGGGCGAGCAGGGACAGACTGAGTTTGAGGAAAAAACAGTCTCTCATATGCGCTGCAATGCAAGGTCTAATGTCAACAGTGGAAGGAAATATGTCATACGTTCAGAACAATGTGAGAACAACATGCTCCTCAGGTGAGACAAGCACCTGAATTGAGAGAAAAGCAATTGAATTAGAATCAGAGGAGTGAGAAAGACAATCCATCTAATCATCAGCAAGGGACTGACCCTAAGACCACTCTATCTATTTTATGATGCACAGTAAGTCGTGAACAACGTACAACTAGAGCTGAATGTAGCAATAGCTCAAAAGAGAATCTGTAAATCCTCTAATTTCCTCACGAGGCGCAAAGTCATAGAAGGCGCTGCTGCTTTCCATGAGAGCCATTGTCCACTGTGGAGAAGCATTGCTCAATGGTAAGAGGGCAGACCCTGATGCAGAGATCTGGCCCGGGACCAGGGTTCAATTCCCACCTCGGCGGCTCTTGGACACAATTTCCCTGGACCTGATAATTCTTGTCTCGGTGCCTAGTCTAATCATGGGTCCCACTCTGTGACTCTGGGCAATAGCTTGCTTAATCTCCACAACGGCCCCAGCAGCGCTTGGATGCCTGGCTTCTCCTTGGGGGTGCCCAGGAGTGGACATTTCACAGGAAAAGCCAGGAAGGGTTGCACAGCGATATGAATACAGCGCTACGAGACCTCATGGTAGAAGACGCTATATAAATACAAACACATTTACATTTACATTTACTATATAGTCTTCATAGTGCAGATGACATTTTTTTTTCTAATTGAAAATAAATCGCTTTGGTCACTAAATTCTTCCTGTAACTCACATTTGCTTTGTCATGAAAATGTCTTTCCTGAGAACATGCTGTGCTCTGAAACTACTCATTAAAATAAACACTAGCATGAACATCAATGTTAGAAATTGGGTTAGTGGTGGATAGGAGAGAGAGCCTCACTTGAGTAATATCCACAATCGTTTTCAAACTGAACCACAAAAGTAATTAAATACAAATATGCCGCCTAACCTTCTGGTATCTTGGCACGAATGCTGTCAGGCTTAACTTAGAGGCAGGCGCGGCTGGTACAGATAAGAGCTGTAATGTGAGGAAGGGCAGTGGGGACGTCGACATATGACGGTAGTCAGCGATGTGGCGAACACCAGGTACGTGGTTTTATTTATATCTTTTATTTTCCCTATCCCGTCGTATGTCAACTTACCCCTGCCCTGGCCCACCGCTCTTACCTATACCAACCGCACCTGCTTAGAGGCAATTTGTAATGTATTTATGCAGCACTAAAAAAGTAATAAAGTGAAAAACAAAACTATAAACATACCAGACAAACAAACTTGTACCTTTTAGTAAATAGAATGACAGCAATAGTACAAAAATCATATACGTACACTTGCCTGAGCCCTGCTGGCCTCTGCTTTAGTGCGTTCCTGACCCTCAAGTGGTGGCCCTCAGGTCTTGGACCTTGCATTGCAGTCCTCTGACTCAAAAAAGAGAAATCCTAAAGTTTTGGGGTCTTCACGACTGCGAATGGGCCTGTTCATGACAAGATCTTGCCATCTGCATCGACTGCCAACACGATGCTCCGATTAACCAAGCTCTATGCGCTACAGCGACCACCAGTGAAGACAGGCAACATGAGATCTGCAATTCAAGCTACAGCATCAACAGCACTCAGTGACCAGTAACATGAATCACCAGCAACAACTGTCCACAACAGCTGACAGCACTTTTGCACTACATCGTCGACTGTCTGCAACACCAGCCCTGCTCTTTGTGCTACAGCAATGACGATTTCAAAATCTCTCCCTGCTCCTCGCGGCCTCTTCAACTGCGAACAGAACTCTTTTCACTAGACTTTGGAAGGCATTTATTTTTTTGAGCAGGACAAACCTGGTCACTGATTCAGGCCATGCGCCATCGTGGTTGGACTCAGCTTGCGACTTTCACCCTCTCTCGTATGACCAGATAACTCCAATTAGCGCTTTGTGATTTTAGACACTATTTTTACCAATGTTTAAAATTACATATCTCTGGTTCTGCTTGTTGAGTTTCTGACATTTTGGTATCAAATTATTTATTTACATTTTCTCTACTTTTCTAAATTGCTGTGGAATTTTCTTGTGTTGTATTGTCACTTTAGTACTGCGTGTGTGTTGCATAAATACTTTAAACACTGCCTCTAAGTTAAGCCTGAATGCTTTGTGCCAATCTACCAGAGGGTTAAGCATAAGTTAATTTAGTGACTTTTGTGGCTCACCCTGACAAGGATTGTGGATATGGCTTAAGAAGGGCTCACACCCTCCCCCTTGTCTGACAACCAAATTTCTCATAGTACTTGTTTAACCTACCCCAAAAGTGACACCCCAACTCCTTCTGTAACAAATAGTTTCATACATTAAAAAATGGTAAAGACTTCAGCTCTTTTATATCACAGCATGATAGACAGTTTAAAGAGACACATATATACATTGACATGAGAGAAGGGGTTCACATGCAGGCAAGGTCAGCAGGGCAGGCCAGCAGAGTCTCATTGTTAGTAATATGCTTTCTGGTTGAAAAAGATATGCACCTAAGCCAGGCAGAACCAGCCACTCTAGTCAGTGCAAGTAAGTTACACACCAAAGATAACCTGTGCCCACCCTCTGGAAGCTTAGCACAGAGCAGTCAGGATTATCATCAGAGGTAATATGTAAGGTATTGTGCAACACACAAACATGCATTAATTCACTGAAAACACTACATAAAATCTCCACACATTGTTAGAAAGAGAAAGATTATTTATTCGGGCAAAATAAGACAAAAAACCTAGGTCCCTCCCCTAAGGTAGACCCTAGGTAGCCTATGGGCAGGGTGGTGTGTAGGTAGATTATAGGGCATGTGCCTTTATTGTGTGGCATGTCCTGGTAGAGGCAAACACTCTATTTTGATTTTTACTACAGTGAGTGCTGCTCCTCTCATAAGTTAGCATTTGGAATTCCCTTAAAAGCCTTTAAGTGGTATTTTCTGATCTGGACGGCGTAATGTTGCCATGTTTGCTATAGTGGTGATAAATCATGTTTAATGGTGTAGGTGGATTTCTCATTACTAGCATGGAAATGTGGAAAGTGGGCATTTGTATGCGCTTATGACTCTTTGTACTTTGCAGCCTGACTCCAATCCACATATTGGGTAGAGTGACAGCTAGACTTTGTTCACATTTTCCTGACAGCCATCACACAGGAAGGGCTGGGTGTAACAGGTTTGCATCTTCATTCATCTGCATTCTGAATGGTCTTCCTGTGCTACGACAGAGGGAGGCAGGGTGCGCTTATATTTCTATAGGCTGTATCCTGCCTGCACACAAAGGGCTTGTTTCCCTCCTACTGTACAACTTGAGCCAGAGCTGGGTTGAAAGGGGGTGTTGTGTGCTTCTAAGGTTCTTCTGAAGTTACCTCCACATCAAAGTTATTTAGAATATAAGTTCAGGGGCTCTGACCCCATGATTTTAGACCCTGCATGGACTTGTAACCAGATGCTGCTGGCTCTACAGACTGCACATTGCCAGAAGGAACTGTTATACTGCCAGAAAGAACCGCCATTGGACCAATTTGCTTGTTGTGCTAACCTGTGACCTACTGGGCTACAGAAGGACTGCTGATTCGCTACAAGGACCATGATGTGCTGGCCTGCTGCCTGTTGCCTTGCTGCTTTCTTGCCCTAGTGTTTTCCACAGGCTATGGACATTGCCTAACCCCCCTACTAATGTGGGGGGTCTTCAAGGACTCAGCAGGGTCTCTGTCTAACTGCCTAGGACTTGTCAGTGGGACTCTTGAGTCCTGCCTCCATAAACTTTTTCCCCAGTTGCCCTGAGCACTCTCAAGGGATAAAGGTGCATGTTGAGCACTTTTCACCAGGAGTTGCAGGGATCAACGCCTGCAGCGACGTGCATGAACTGCACCTTGGGCCAAAGAGGACAACTAAGAATTGCATGTTAGATTGCGGAAGCCATTGTTGGGAGCCAAAAACCACCAAATCCCGCACCAACCCATAGAACTCCTTTAAAGGAGGGAGTCCAGTCTGGGCAGCGGGACTCTAGTCTTGCTAACCAAGTTGCTTGTGTGCCTGCATGTGTGTGCCCCAGTGTCAGCCTTCTTGTTAGCACACCGTACATTCCAGTGGCTGTATCTGATCCTGAAGCTCATGCTGGGCCTGCCGCCAGATCAGTGCAGCGCAGACATGGGGAGAATCCTGCAGGCCCCGTTGCCGATGCCCTTGATCTCCCTGAATGCGGGAAGACCAGCGAGGTCTCCCCACCAATTCCACACAGTAGGTATCCCCTCCCTTTTCCTGCTCTGACATACCTGAGGGACACCGATTAAATTATGCAGGGCAGGTCCCAGAATGCCGTCCAATCGCCCCTCGCGGCTCGCTCTATTGAGGGACTTGTCACTTGAAGGATCTTGCCCGTTGCCTCAATACAGGTACTTGTTGGGAGCAACTGCAGTTGCAAATTGAGCATGGAAACCGGAGAATGTCTCTCACATGATCCCGAAGTGTGCTTGGGGACAGTACACCGCCGTTCTGAACATAGCAGAAGCTTTGCATATTGTGATTACCGTAGGCATTTGAAGGTGGTTTCCTTCATGCGTTTAGTGAGGAATGGGAAACATTTAAATATAACTGCAGCTGAGCCCTGCATTTTCAAAGAGGCTCCCAGATAGACCATAACTTTACTAATAGGAGCGCAGGTGCTCTGGGCTTAGGTTTTTAGTGTCGTATGGGAATTTCGTGCAGTGGCTTCCAAACATGACATAATTACCGGCAAGGTGTTTATGGTTGTATGGTGACGTGATTTATTACAATCTGCTGCATTTCATGCCCTGATTTATGAGTTAGGTTGTTTTTTTCCTTGCAGTGCCAGGATAGCGAGTATTATTTCAGGTTTTTTATTTGTATGCCCAATGATGGTGTTTTAAAGACAGGTGCAACATATAAGGCTTTATCTTATTGCACTAACTGTGATGTTTTGACAATTGCCTAGTTGGCAAAGTAGTTATTGGTTCATGTTCTTTTGGTCTATGTTTAAATGCAATACAGAAACGTATTTTTGTATAATACTGTGTGGAGTCTCTTTTGTGGTGTATTTATTGTGTCACTGGTTTGAATGTGTTACACAAACACTTTACACATTGCCCATAGGATAAGCCTGACTGCTCTGGCCAAGCTATCAAGCAGGTGACCAGGGGCTATCTTCGGTGTGTAACTCCCTTACCCTGACTAGAGTGGTGGGTTCTGCTTGGCTTAGGCACATACCCTAGCCAACCAGACACCCCATTTCTAACAATACTTGTATATAGCTTGACAAAGGAGCAGGAGTCACTGGAGCATGAGCAGTAATCACTGGAGCATGAGCTGCACAATTTACCAGCCTGGCAGGCATCGTGAAGTCTGGCCATTATAACGACATCTTTTTGTAGTCTATAGGGTGGCAATCTTGAAGTCAGGCAAACCCATTGAAAGTCTGCGGGACAGCCATTTTGAAGTTAGGCATGCACTAAAAATAAGGGGGACCACCATTACAAACCGGGCAAACCCCCAACAACTGATGGTCCATGCATAGAGAAGCTACACAGCACCTCAAACAGTGAAATATACTATCACATAAGGCAATTCAAAGACAAAGAAAGGAAGAGAAAATGTTGACGGTGACAAAACCAGGAAGGGGCTCAACTTCATACCTCCAACCACAGGATCAGCTACCTCTATCATCAGGAAACACAATGGGACGAAAATGGAAACAATGGCAAGAGGACTTTGAGGAATTCCTAGAAGAATCATGGGAACAAGATGAAAAACAAAGGTAAGCCACAATGAAGAACCACATTGGAAAAGAGATATGCAAAATTATTTGAGAACTACCAGATACCCAATAACAAACTTTCTTATCGGTGTGCGCGGCACTGAATACAAAATTCCTACCACCGATAAACGTTGACTACCAGCAGTACACATTCTATCTTGCTTCGCAAGAAAAAAAATGAGAATCCATAGGTGATTTCATCACAAGACTTTAAAATATGGTCAAATATTGAGAATTTCCCAGATTTTCAGACCAACATGCTTGCGCTTCATAGAGGGATTTCAGTCTGAATCCCTCCAATGTTGATTACTGCGAAAGAGTTACACACTAACTGAAATTGAAGAACTGGCATGGCATACTCCAATCTGACATGATACACAAAGCTCAGAATTGAGTGGGTTTAGGAACTATCCTAGCTCAAAATTGACACGATGAAGAGAGACGCATAGTGTCATACGCAAGCCGCAGCCAGTCAGACATTTAACGATCATACTCTCAAGCATAGAAGGAAACTCTCAGCGTTCTATGGGCATGTGAGCAATATCATGTCATCGTGATCAGAAAATGTTTTGAGACGGTAACAGATCACCAAGAATTAGTAGCGATCTTCAGAAATCCTAATGCAAAGATGGCACAAAGTCTAGAATGCTAGAGAAAACACTTGCATGAATTTTTCTATTTGACTTCAAGCCAAAAAAGACAGCAACAGGGCAGATTACATGTCTCATTTCCCACTTCAAAAGACAAAAAGGGTGTCATCCACTGCTGAGGAATATTTAAACTTTGTGATGAAGCCAGTGGTGTCGCTGGCGGGGGCGCTCTGTACTTGGTGGCATGGTTTTTGGGGACAACGGTAGTCGTATCTGCCACCATCCACACCCCCCAGAGCAAGTTGTTTGTCTGTCGGACGCCACCTCCTCCCGCTCTTACCTGCACCCGGGCGGCAAACTTAGGGGCCACCCCGGGTGGCAGTACCTCAAGCTACACCACTGGAAGAAACACTCAGTACTATCATTGTTGCAGAGATAATTTAAGAAGTCATTCGAGCAGACCCCACTCTGAAATAAGTAGGGCTATGGAGCCTACAAGACAATAGAGAGATCTGGAAGATAAGTCAACTGATGATGGAGCAAATATGAAATCAACATTTGCCAAGTACATGAGAAATTAACTGTGACACCTAGAGGAATAATTCTCAAAGGCACTAGGATAGTCATACCCAGGCCACTCCAAAAAAATGGTTGTAGACCTCGCACATGGGGACACAGAGGAATAGTGGCAAGTAAAAAAGAACTGAGAGACTGGATGTGGTTCTGAGGACTATATCAGCTAGTAAGGGAGTCTCTAATGGAATGTCGCCTGTGTCAGACAACAAGCTAGAAGTCAAGACGTTCACAACTAAAGATCTCAGTCCTCCCAGAAGCGGTTTGGCACATAGTCACAGTTGACTTTTTTGGACCGCTGGCATCGGAGAAAAACATCCAGGTTGTGACGGACGAATAGTCCAGATTTCACATTACCCAACAAATATCAATAACCAGCGCAAAAATAGTAATTCCAAAGCTGAATGTGATATTTGCAGACACTGGCACCCCAGAAACTGTCAAGACGGACAATGGACAATACTGGAGCTATCTTCCTCATTTTGTAAACAAAAACTCATTAAACTGAAAAGAGTTCAAAAGCTTATGCAAAACTATACACATTTAATAAAAGCTATTTTTAGTAGTGGGTAGTCATACTTAGGCGTTGCAAGCATATAAATAAAATGACATAATATGCTGATTTAAGTTAGCCTAACTACTGATGCCATATTACCATTGATTTATACATTAGCATTGAATGGACTGTCTTTCTACATTGAACTATTGTTCACTATTGTGGAGAGATTGATGGAAATATGGCATTGGAGGCTTGGTGTTTTCCAAATGGTGTCTTTTATTCATAATACAAGTGGGAAAAAAACTTTAGATTAAAAATCAATAGTCTGGAAGTCCACAGGTAGGTAGTTGAAATCCGTTTTACCATGTGGTCAGTTCTCTTGGATTTTGGAATTGATGTGGACTGCAGAAACTCAAGTCTGAGGCTCTTCTTTTGTTTCTCCCTAAGGCCTTGTGATGGTCTCTGCCAGCACCCTTGGGAGAACAGGAGAAGGAATGGGCAAGTATAAGAAATGGATAGGTTTTTTTCTACCTCCCTATATTGGTTCTACACAGTCTAAGAAGACATCTGTCACCAATCATTTGTGAAGGCGAAAAAAATAGTGGTTAACTAGGCCCATTTGAGGTTTGTCTAAAAAGGGAGATATTAGATGTTGTCTCTCCACCACTTTTTTTTTTAACCTTCCAGAGAGTTTTAGAGAGATCTCTCTCTCCCTCTGGTCTTTCTTTCTCCCAATCATTGATAAGGGTTGAAAAGCATAGGGGAAAACTCCTATACAGAAGATATATATATGTATAAAGTCAGTAAGAAGAAGAAAGCGCTATACCAATAGGACTCCTCTAAGTCATAGTGGCCCGTAGTGTGTGGATCTAGTTTCACAACCGAGCAGCTACAACTCTCCTGAGTTGCGGCAGGCTGGCAGTGTCACCTCACTCCACTCTTCTTGCTCCTCCCTATGCTCTTTCTTGTCTCCTGATCTCTGCGGTTTTCAGGTTTGCCTCCTCTCTCGGCCAGCTCCTGGTCAGGACTGTCTGTCTCCTCCATTCCCTTATCTGCGTTCTCTTTGCTCGCTTCAGCGTCTCCCTCTTTTATAGGGAACACCCCTTCCTTGTTCTCCATGACTCTTCTCTTCTCTCTTCCCGTCCTGAAAAACAGAGATCTTCTGCACTGTAGTGTGTGAGGAGGCCGCCGCCAGTCTCTCCTCCCCTCTGACATTTTGTTTCTGGTTTCTTTTCAGGTGATGTCAGCACGGATCACAGGGTGTTGGAGAGCCCATGTTCCAGGTTACAGGTAAGGCCCCTGAACAAGCTAAACTCTCCCTCTGCAGATGCTGTACCTTTCCAGAAGCCTTCTGTTAGAGAACTGACATTTGTTATGTATTAGACAACTGATAGTGAGGTTATTATCGGAAGGAGAGGAGATGACAGGAAATGTGACTCATGGGAAGAATTGTCTGAACTGCAAGATGTGTATGGAGTAACCTGTTTCTGTGGCCTATTTTGAAAACCTGAGAAACGTGAGATTTTAACTGCTCTTAGGGGGTTTATTGAAATCCTATTGGATGCTGAGAATGGGGAATGTGTCAATTGTTTCATTTAAAACTTTAATACATTTATGTCAGTGTGTATTCCTAGGGTATAGACTCAGAGTCTCTCTCTATGTAGGGTGACTTTTCACACCCAAGAGTGTCGTGGGGCTGAGCCTTGCATTTACACTGTGTTAAGTTGACATGAGATTATTAGAAGTGTAAACGCCATTTTTCCTTCGTGATGCCTTTTGCACATGGCACATTTTATCAAATGTTTAGAGTCTAGGAAAGTGTTTTGCTTTACACGAGAATACTATGTTTTTCTATATTAGCAGCCTTGCTTGGTAAGCTTTGTCTGAACAGTGAGTGCCGAGGTTTCAAGGGTATTTCAACACAGTGGTTGTTGTTCGGACTGATCAGCGCACGTTCTAGACATAACATATATGCAGCTGTGGCCACCTCTGATTTTGGCGCGTTTAATAATGCACTGCGTAGGCATGATCGAATACACTTGGAGAACATTCGCATGCTGAGAGCTGGTGCAGAATCTGATGTGATCCATTTCTGCTAAGTACCAGAGGTATGGGGCCGCCCTTGTAATCCCAAGAGACCTTCTGTAGATATAAAATAACCCACTAGCAAGGGAGGGTGAAATATAGGTATATTTTAAACCTGTTTCCATTTAGCATTATTACATGCTTTCTCCCTTTATATTTTCTGGAATAGTAACTATGCTGATAATCTTGTTGCTTATAATATGTCTGCTTGTATTAGCTAAGATACTGCGCATGAGAACACGACATTAGAAATAAATATTTCAAACATGCTTGTGTCTTCTTTTACTCCCTGTTTTTGACTGGGATGAGAGTATAACGAAAGAGTGTTCATGTCGTCCACATTGCCTGAGGTAATCTAAGTTCCATGTTCTGGGTTGTCTAATCATTGGTGGTATGGAAGAGCCAATGAGATACTGATGCTAGTCTGGTAAGGGGATATTGGGTACTAAGGTGAGTTTTGGCACACCCTAATTCACTGAGGTTCAAAGTCTCTATGCACAGTTCTGTGTAGGAGCAGAATACTTGCCCTCTTTTACTGAGATCCATAGGATTACCTCTATTCTGGAAAGATTTCCCTTATATCCTTTTTTCCTAAAGATGTCTGCTGAATCTTTCCTGCTTGAAAAATATTTCTGCCAAGGATTCAAGCTTATGAATTTTATTCTCTCATCAGAGCTTTTTCTTGGGTTTTTGAATTGACATCTTTTCTTGATTTAACTATGACATTGCTGTTCTAATCCTTAATTTAGATTAGGGAAATTCTCTTATGGAACATGCTTGCAATAAATGTTCTATTGTATTTGTCATTTTTACAAATTTGCTATTTACTTTGTTCTTTTATATTGACTAATGGATTATTTGAACTTGTAAAAACTAATGACTAAAAACTACTATTTACTGAATAAACAAATTGAATTTTATTAGAATTGTTAATAAAACCCTTTAGGTCTCACCAACTCTCGTATTTTATTACTGTGGGGTCCCAAATGGTCTTCACTGTTCATAGTGTTTGATGTTTAAGATTGCTTCTTTTAATTAATCCTTGTCGACTAACAAAGGTCCATACGACCAGTGGCTGGAGTTATGTAATGATTACACCCAATGAATGCGATACATAGAACCCCACACCATCAAGTGGTAGGAGATGATGGTTAGAGTCACAGGAAGTATAGGAGCTGAAATAAATAGCCCACGTTTAGAATTGCCCATGTCTCTTCAGACCAAAGCCTGAACTTGAAGACCGAAGGTGTTTGCAATTCCAAAGGCGGTTGCAGTAGTAGAGGTGGTAGTGTCAATAGGGCTGTGCATCACAATTGACTTTCATGAGCTTATTTTATCATATAGAAGTTATGTGTCTTGTGTCTTGGTAAGGTTTATGGTTTGGTTGTACTTGTACTTATGTATTTGATGTTGAACATTTGAAGTTGTTGTCCGTTTGTGAGGTACCATCAACCGCACAATTGAGATAGGGATTATATTAAATTGTTTTGATAATACTAATAGTGATTGGTGTTAGTGGAACCTATTGCACAAAAGGGAAACTTCATCAGTCAGGGTGATTTCTTAGTGGTTGAGAATTCATATGTGGGTGTATGTGAGGAAGTTGGGACATACTATCCCTATTTGTTTACTGTGTAGATGAACTACTTTGGACTCTTTAGTGTAGCAGATGAAAGATGTTTGTTTATTCTTCTTCTTAAAGTTGTGGAATTTGTGTAACAGAAAATTGTAAAGGAGGGTGAACGACTGCAAGATTTGAGAAATACGTCCGAAGTCTGCCGTATTGGAATAAGTCAATTGGTGTGAAGTGCCTGGCTGGGATTGGGTGATGAATCATCAGGTGCTTTATTGTAATAGGCTCACGGGAAAGAAGTTTGTGTTGGGATTGGAAGTGAATATCGAAGTGTAGGAAACTGTAAACTGAACAAAAACCACTGAAATTAACTGAATTGATAGTTGGTTATATATTATTGATTTACTGTGATCATGAAATGCTATAAAGCCCTTAGATGAAGTGTGAGTCTCTGTTCATGAGGGCAAAGCGCCTCTAACAAAGGTACACCAGGTCATTATATGGCGATAAATGTAGGGCTTCATACATGTTTGTGGCTTTATCAATAGCACAAGATCACTGAAAAAGAAGGGATATTAATATTTCTAAAATATGGTCATTTTGATTAAAAGATTATTAACAATTTAAGGGGAAAGCTATGTGAAATGAAGCCACCTCCTAGATAGAATGATGCATTAAATGCTTGGGATTGAGCAGCTCATACTAAAGAGAAAGAAATATGCCAGAATAGTGCAAAGAGAGCAGTGTGTAATTAAACTGATGCTAAATGGGATGGAGCACAACAGAGATGGAGGAAATGTGTAGTTGAGGGTGCTAGTATGTACCCAACAGTAGCAACAGAAACGCCTAAGAAGAATCGAAAACAGGGAGATGAATATGAGGAAGCATCAAGGAAAATTGATTCTGATAGTGGTTCAGGGGATGACATATTGACATATTAGATACTTTGTTGTCCTCATGTCCTCCAGGATATGCGGCTACGACATCAGGTTCAGAAAATGGTACAAAAGCTAGTGGTGCAGTGGCTACAGACCCTGTTGACCAGAAAGGAATTCACATTGGGAGACCAACTCCAATACTCACATATTGAATCTTCTACTGTTGTAATTTTTCCAGGTTTTACAACTTGAGCTTCTATTGTGACTGTTCCTGCTCCTGTGTCACAAGTTTATCAGTTCAGACATTATCAATTCCTGTTGCAACAACACCAATTAATATTGCTCTGATTCATGTTGTTCTAGGAGCTGTAGGAGGATTAGACACAATCTGGCAGATGCATCAATGTAGCCTTTTGCTATTCCTAAATAGCGATTTTTAAGGAATCGCTATTTAGGAATAGCAAAAGCCTATGCATGTAGGAATTGCTATTAAAATAGCGATTCCTTAACATTCCTTAATTGCTACTCGCAAATTGCTCGTCGCAATTAAGGAATGCTGTCCCATTCATTCCTATGGGCCTACAGGCCCATAGGAATGTATTGGAGATTGCATGAGCGATTAGCGAGTACCAGTAGGTACTCGCATATTGCTCATGCAATTTCAAGGTTGCAAGGGTGTCAAAATGACACCCTGTTGCACCCCTGAAATTGATCTATGCACATATGTTGCACACACGCCCTAAGGGCATATGTGTGCGCAACATGACAATTTTGAAAAATGCACAAAAGTGCTTTTTTCAAAGTTTTAGCAAATTACCATGAAGTCCAACTTCATGGTAATTTGCTCCCCCTATTAGCGAATTCGCTATTTTTTTTACTTTCATGCATTGCATTTAAGGAATCTCAATTTGGGATTCCTTAAATGCAATCGCAATTTAAGGAATCTCAATTTAGAGATTCCTTAAATTGCGATTTTTTCATTTGGGATGATGCATCCCAAATGCAAAAATACCGGGAGCAAACGGCCAGATTCTGAGAATCTGCCCATTTGCTCCCGGTATTTACTTTGATGCATCTGCCAGAATGAGTTGTATCCCAATGTCGCAAAACTCACACATTGTTGCCTGAACCTCACCCCAGAATGTTCAATCATTAAGAGAAGGGAGAAGGATAGTTTGGGGAACCCCCCCTCCCATTCAATGGACAAGATTTCTCTGAGTTTCGACCCTTCTAGACTTTAAACATCACAACATCACATTCCTCTGGCCACAAGCCAATGGCATTATGGAACATTACTTGGGAAATCTAAGGATAGCAGCAAAATAAGCAGACCAAGATCACACCTCGCTGCAACATACTCTCAACACCTCCCTGCAAGCCTTTCATAATATGCCCTACAGCACCACAGGACTATGCCCTGCCACACTCATGTATGGACATGAACTCAGAACCAGAATACTGAACTGGAACCACCACTTTAGCCACGAGGGCTGGCCATGGCGCAGCGATCAGAGGCTCATAATATGCTGGTGGTGCCTCTGCGGCACCGCCATGCATATTACAAGTTTCATGACCACCAGCGGTCTCATGGAGGTTATTACCCCATGAAACTGCTGGCAGTCATGAAACAAAGGAGGCCCTACAGGGCTTCCCTTGCCCCATGCATTTTGGTGCATGCAAGGGGGGACATGTTGTTTCCTCCTGTTTGCATGCACCCCCAGTTCCAGCAGTGGAGAGAGAGGAGAATGAGGAAAATGAACGATTTTCTTCTAACTGAACAAATGCCCTAACTGAATGAAGCATCTAAACTTTAGCTGAATGAACTGTGTAAAATGGGGGATGGGGGTAAGAAAGAGAAAACAGAACTAACTACCCTATACCAGAAAGAGGAAATGTAACTTTCTTTTGACCCAAACAAACTGTTCTAACTTAACAGACTTTTCTAATTGTGGCAAGAGGAGATTTAATGTTGTCTATCAATGGCATTAGTGTGGAGAGGTTAGTGGTCTAGCAGGGAGCTCAAAACTCAAAGAGGAACTCCCGGGTAGAGGAGGAGACAGGAATGGGAGGGGACAGAATAGGGAGGGAAGAACCAAGGCAAGGGGCAGCAGGCCAGCTACGCGACAAGATGGCCAACTGTATGTGCCAGGATCAAGTAAATAAAGGCATCCTACAACTACGTGGCCTCAAGTGCCTGGATACCCTTAGGAGTGATAAGTTGTGCTTTACAAATCTGGAATTATTGCCTGCTGTTGTTTATGAAATTTGATGTCGATAAAGTTATTATATGCATTGGTACTGTGTTCAGTTTAGCATATTTATATATAAAATGCTTTTCCTCAACGTGGATGATATAATACATCTTCTTGTTTTTCATATACTCTTTGTAGTGGTATTTCTTATAAGTTATATGGGTGGCTAAAATTGTGCGTACTGTTTACCTTGCACGTTTATTTGCCATGCACGTTTATTTATTGTCCCTGAATCAATTGTGATCATTCATGTTTTTGCAGCTAACTGCCTCTGTTTGCTTTCCCACTTGCACTATCCTTTCATTTTTGGGTGTAGTTGGGTCTACCATCAGGCAGGGGTCCACAGTCGTCAAAAGTCTCTGGAGGCACCTTTTTTCACCTATACTGCTCCATCAATGTATGGCCCTTCCTAATCCAACCACGCTGAGTCATTTGAGAGTGCCTGTTATCTAACAAGTCATTTAACAACAGGAGCCAAATGTACCTCTTGCCAGCTCCTTTTTTAGGTCGAGCCTAGACAGCGCTTGCGCTGTCAGGTGATCTGTTGTATGCACTTTGTGGGTCTAAATCCTCCCACCACTTTGAATTGGCTTTTGTCTATGTCATTAAAAATGGTAGCTTGCAAATGACTAATGGTTGGTGCATGTCCCTCCTTTTCTCACAAGTTAACTCTCATGGACTATTGCAGTGGGAACGAGCAGCCACCTGAAAACTACTTGCGTGCCTTGTTTTCCAATGTAACCCATTCATCTGACAGCGGTGTGGCATCATGTCTATGCTCTGTCAGAGAGTTGCTCTCGTCTCATGAGGCCTTGGCCATGGTTCCAATGGTAAGACTTGTAGCATTACAGCACTCTTAAGCCGTGCGAAGGGCTAGTTGATCTCAGGGCCTTGCCTGTGTTTTAACAATCTCATTCTGGAGCACACGGCATGCAGCTGCTGATTTTGGCTTCCTCCCGACCCCCTCCCATAGGAGATGAAAAGACTTGAGCTCCCTCTAAGCTCTGGGTTATCAAGATAAAGGTATTGTGGGCCGAAACTGCGTGATTATCTGACCCCACGTCCCCTTTTCCATGAAGGCTTCCTCCTGGTTCCAACTGCTGCTTGATGGTGATACCTTTAGTTTCTAATCTTTCTTTTTAAAGATATGTGTCCATGTGCTGAGAAATCCTGGAGAAGATATAGGCATCGACCAGGTCTCATCGCTCAATGCATACCTGTTCTAATGGACTGGAACAACAGGGCGGAAGGGTCACCTGGGGTTACACTCAGGGTCCTTACTCAACAGCGTTCACTGGGACCATTATGTCAGCGGATCACACAATGCACAATTGCTACTCTTGGTAAAATAGTGGCTTTTACCAAGGATGTTTTCCGAGCTTGGCACAGTGCATCTTGTCTGCCGCTGCTCACACAGAGGTGCCTGCCCCAACCATAATGCAATGTTGTGGACGAAAGGACGAGACCACATCTCCCAGTCTTGTGGGGGAGTGATCATTTGTGACCTCCTGTACGTAACCCTAATAGGCTGGACTGGCGTACACCGGGTCCAGCGTGTAAACAAAGTAATAAAAAGCCTGGGGCTCCGGGCGTGACTCAGTTTACTGGCCACTACCAGACACAGTGTGCAGCTGCGGTCGGTAATGGGAGTACCTGCAGGGCGGTGACGTGGGGAGGGGGAGGGGCAGGGTGGGGGGTAGTAATGTTTGGATTACGGAGCTTTACAGGTAAGTAAACATTTAAATAAATACAACGAATTTCGTTGTTTGCACTGCATCCCCAAATGCGATGCAGTGCGCGCAACGAAATTCGTTGTATTTATTTAAATGTTTACTTACCTGTAAAGGTCCGTAATCCATACATTACTAACCCCCCCCCACCCTGCACCTTCCCCTCCCCCTCCCCATGTTGCTGCCCTGCAGGTACTCCCATTACCGACCGCGGCTAACGGTGTGTGTGTGACCCGTGATTTGCGTGTCTGTGCTAGGCCCGCCACCATGCTGCACAACACCACACATAGCTTGGAACGTGACGGCTGCTCAAATAATGTTTACCTGGGTCACTGTGTCATAAGGTGGCACGATTCACTTGTGCTGGCACTGCTTGTAAATTCAGTGCGCGCTGCAGCTGTTCATGGTTACCCGAACATGGCACAATGCACTTTTAATGACCCTTCACACAGCGGTGCTTACCAGAGCCATTGTGTCAGAACCTGATACGATAAAAACTTTAGGGGGCACTACTCACATAGCGGCAACAGCCTTCAGAGAGCACCACTCTCATTGCAGTACTAACCATGGTGGTCCATTAAAGCGCTACTTGCTACCTCAGAGCAGTAGTGTAGGACCGTGGCCTAAGCCAGTTAGGTAGTCAATTGTGAGACAGCAGTGCTCCCTTAAGGTCTTGATTGGTGTAAGAATCGGTTTCCAATGGCAGTTTCCAAATTGCATTAGTCACTTGGAAATCATGGGTAAGATGATGGCTTGAAGCTGGGATGTATAGGAGGATAGTGGATACCCCACTGGTGTTTATTGGCAGTCCAGAGGGCACATCATGGTGTCTCTCATGGGGTCTTTCAGGGGCTGCAACGTGGAAATGGGGAAATCAAGTGTCCAAGGATCTAGACGGTGGCTTTTATTCTTGTGGCGGTTTCCAGTGCGGAAGATGAGAAGAAGTTAAGTGGACACAGTTGCTGCTCTGTTGGTGTTTGAATATTCTACTGCCCTTGGCTGGAAACTGCCCCTTCTCCTCTATGCTTTTTTTCATATTGTGTATCTGCCCTCGGTTTTGGTGTTGGACTCACCCAATGGTGGGGGAGGGGAGAGCTGGCAAGAGTGGTCTCCCTCACAGTGTTGGATTATTTAAAGTATCCGTGGCTGTAGACAAGACCAGGGTTCTAACTGGGATGAAAAAATTGGGTGGGGGATCTCTCAAAGGGGCGTGGCCAATGCAATTAAGGGTGTGGCTTAAAAACAGATAAGCTAAAAATCTGTGCTACGCATAGTGTGCCACCCGACTTGTATTTTGCAGTTTCTGTCATTGCTTCCAGATATAAGATACAACATGCCTACAATAAGTCACGACTATTGGCCTTGTCAATGGTTGTTAGTTGTATAAGACAAATAAGCAGCAACTATGGCTTGTATATAATATTGAAAAAGCTGGAAGCACCTAACAATGTTGCTGCTCCTGATTTTCAAAAAGAGAAGGGAAATCCATAGAGAGAATAATTCTCTTTAAAGGATTTCCCTTCTCCAAAACGCTTACCTGGCACAGCGTCATGCCGTAATATCTCCACTAGTAGGAAGTGAGCAGTGCGAGCACGCGCACATCGATGTGCCTGCTCTACTGTAGTCTGTAAAAAAATGGACCCCCTGTGCTACAGCACAAAACAGAGCCCGATAGAGACCCATTTCAAGCCCCCCTTTAATAAACTGCTGGTGATCAGCACAGGTGTGACCCGGCCCACTTAAAGCCCTGGACAATACTATGCCTCCTCCTCCCCCTTTGTATTGGATTCTTCCAGAACCTTGGAGGAGGGGCCTGTAAACCACAAGGATGCTTGTTCAGTACTAAAATCTCAAGACAAGGCATTGCTTTGGGCTGTCAATCTCATCCAAAGGCCTCATTGGCTTTGTCCTTGCAGCATGCATATGCCATCATCCCCTCCACTAATTGTATGGCAAGCCCAGCTACGAGCTGTGGCAGCCCTGGACCCATGATCACTCACTCACTCTTTTAGGCCGGAGCAGACTTTCCAGGAAACCCGTACATTGAGTTTGATAAAAATGCAGCACCTCATTTTTTAGGTATCGCCTAGTTTTTAGGTCGAGCCTAGTGCAGCGCAGCTCTCCTAATATACCTCTGATAAAACTTCACCTTCACCCTTTCAAGAACTGTCACATTGTTTTTATTTGCACATCTTGCACATCTTCTGTTTTATTCATCCATTTATTTTATGTAGTGCTTGGATACCAAAGTGCTTTTTGATGCTATCCATCTTGTGACTGACTGAATACAACTACAAGTAACACACATAGAGAAAGATTTAAAAGTTATTTTTTTTAAGATTAAGAAATGCTATTACAGCTGCTGTTAGTATACATAAACATAGTTGGATACCACACTAGAAGAGACTGTCCAGCTTTCTCTATCAGTGTATGGGTCTGTCTGAACTTCATGTTCTCTCCTAGGAATACAACATAATTGATAAAATAATATGTGCTGCTGACAGGTGTAATACAACCAATCGAGAAAACACCAGTTTCAAAGCAGTCCTTGCAGCATGCATATGCCGTCATCCCCTCCACTAATTGTATGGCAAGCCCCGATGCGAGCCGGGGCACCCCTGGCCCCATGATCATCACTCACTTGTTTGGGCCGGAGAAGACTTTCCAGAAAACCCGTACATTGATGTTGATAAAAATGCAGCACCTAATTTTTTAGGTATCGCCTAGTTTTTAGGTCGAGCCTAGCGCAGTGTGCAGCTCTGCTCTAGGAGATGACCTTTAGAAATCGGTCTGCACTTTTGTTACACTCGTGCTTGTGCTGGCATCCACCTTGAGGGAACGAGCAGTGGCGCGCAGGGACCATCTGTTTTCAATTAGCGTGGCCGTGCGCTTGTTGACATTCCTCTACTCTCTGCCTGCCCAGTCCGTGTTGCCTAACTTGCCCGCACCGTCCATGTTGCTTAATTTACTGCAATGCACAAATTCTTTCTACAGATCAAACTTAAAAGAACGTGCAGGTGACGTGCGCAGTGGATGCCGAATGAGGGGATGCATTAATGGACACATAATTACTGGGGTTAGGGAGGATTACACAGACCGATCACCTCCAGGCACGTCTGTACTTTAATCCACTGCGCTCCTGAATTGTGAAGGCCCATTCTTAGGAGCGAGTCAAACCCCTCCAGGGGCCAGAGGAAGAAAAAAATCAGGGGTATTAGCACTAATGAACGCCTCTCCTTTTCTATTAAAGAAAACAGACCACAGTTTTAAATCAGAGTTGTTTTAAAATATTTATATATAGGTCAATATCCGAACTCGGGCGAAGGTCTGGATAAATGTCTGTGCCAACCAGTTACTCTAGGGTAGCATATTTTACAACCCGTAGCGTTGGCAGAAATCTCCCATTCAAAAGCAAAATCAAAGTTTGCATCAATAAAGGTCCTTTTGTATCCATCGACCATTTTTCTAACTCGCAGCTGTATTTAAACAACCATCCTAAAAGCGTTCTGACGTATGGCATCTCTGGTGAAGATGGACACGCGCAGCGGCAGTTGGGTAGAAGACCGCAAAGGCCATGTCTGGCAACAGGTGTCAAAGCAGAGACAAGGACTTGGACGGATTTAGGGGACACCGATTTATTAATTTCCATCTTTCTTTTCTGAGCATCTCCCATCAGAACAAGCATTGGCATAGCCAATAGGTCTTGCCTTTGGGACTTTATAAGTGTTTAGCCATGCACCAGTTAATGTTGTTGAACCAAGGATATTGTGCTGGATAACTAAACACTTATAAGGTCTCAAAGGCGAGACCTATTAGCTATGACAATGGTTGTTTTTTCTTTTCTCTTTTCTTCTTTCTTTTTTTCTCTTTTCTCGAACTTTCGCCAACTCAGATGCCATAATACTGGGCGTTAGCACAAATTTAGGTGAGTTCATGCGGCATTGTGGTACAGTCTGGCTGTTTAAAATCACTTTTTACAACTGTGTATGTGTCCTGATTGTGCTACTTCTCGGCTACATTCTAAGGAGGCTCAGAGGGTTATTTATACAACATGGCTTTAAACTGTTTACCAACAAGGTATGTGCCCTGACTTTGTGATTTTCAGTGCCACAGGACATAAGGCTCAGGGCGATTTTTTAAATGATGTTTTAAATTCTGTGTTAATTCTAGATGTGCTGTGATTGCGGTACCTCACTGATACCAGACCAACCTTTCTCAATTTTTCATTGTAACTCAGTGTAATTACACGTAATGTAAGCTCTGCTTTACTCTATTATGGCAGGTAAATTTAGCAGCATGGTTTTGATATTGAAGTGTCCAGGTGTTTACTTCAGTGTGTGGCATGTCTGGGGTTGTCGTATGCAATTTTGCACAGTGTGGCTTTGGATTAAATGCATTGTGATATGATGAAATATCTTTGGGGCTGGTAATCAGTAGCTATGGAGCAGTTCCTTTCATGGGTTTTCTGCTGGTGACTCTTACCACCAGGAGACAGACGGTTTGGATGGTGACAAATATTGACATTTTTATTCAACGATGATTGCTTTAGCCTGCGATGACTGACCAATAAGTGCATGTTAGACCGTCTCATCTGATTTACCCACAGAGTTGCACTGAGTATCTTTATGGGGCTTGGGAGGCGGGGGGCTTTACATTTAATCGGTGCAAGATACTTTGAAGAGTGAACGAGGCATGCATTCTTGATATAAATAATATGGGCCTCATTCAGTTAAGAAGTGTGGCTCAATGGTTAGAGTGGCAGACCCTGATGTAGAGGTCTGGCCCGGGACCGGGGTTCAATTCCCGCCTTGGCTGGCCTCGGCGGGTCTTGGGCTCATAATTCCTCGGACCTGATTTCTCGCCTCGGTGCCTATTCTAATCATGGGTCCCACGCTGCAACTCTGGGCAATAGCTTGCTTAGTCTCCACAACGGCCCCCAACAGCGCTAGGGATGCCTGGTTGCACCCTGGGGATGCCCAGGAGTGGACATTTCACGGGGAAAAACCAGGATGGGTTCCCTGGCGGTATGAGCACAGCGCCCGGACGCTCTGGAGTATCAGTGTGCTTTACAAGTATGTCTACATTTACATTCATAAGAAGTGATGCATCGCTGCGTGAAAGTAGCGATGCGTCACTTCTCAGAGCACCATCCTTGCGATATGATGGATGCATCATATTTACTGTATGATGCATCATATCGCAAGGAGTTACAGATGCGTCAGTATTTCTGGCATATCTATGGGGTATATTTACAAGCCATGTGCTACTCCACTACACTCTGTACCACTACACTTCATGCCAATACACTCCACGAAACTCTAATCTACTGTGCACCACTGCACACTATTACACTGCACTCTTTGCCACCCTATTCTGCACCTCTGCACTCCAACGTTCACCACTCCACTCTACACCTCTCTACTCTACTAATGCTAAAGCTCTACATCCAATTCTACTATACACAACTGAACTCGTTGCCACTGCACTCTATAACTCCAGGATAGGCCACTCCAATGTACTTTGCACCACTCCACTCCATGCCACTCTACTATGCAAAACTGAACTCTATGGAACTACACTCTATGCCAATCGACTCTACTCTTTGCCATTCCACTCTATACCACTTCACTCTACTCTAAAACAATCCACTCTATGCAACTACACCAGTGGCAGCTGGCACAGGTAAGTACGGTCGGGCGGTGAATCAGTGTGCAGCGGGGGAATTCGACAGACGACGGAATAGGTATTATTCATTTATTTAATGATACCTATTCTGTCGTCTGTCAACTTCCCCCACTCTCACCCCACCGCGCCGCACTTCCCTGTGCCGGCAGCAGCTGTACTACACTCTATACTACTCCACTCAAAGCCACCCTTTTCCATTATGTGTCATCTACTCTACTCCACTCCAAGAGAGGACCATGCAGGTAAGAGCGTTTGGGCAATGAGGCAGGGTGGGGGCGTTTCGACAGACGACAATGAGGGCAAATTCATTATTTATTTAATTTTCTTTCTGCGTTGTCTGTCGAATCTCCCTCCCAACCCCACCGCTCTTACCTGCACGGGCTTCTCCTGCTCCACTGCGATATGTGCATCGCCACTCTATTCCACTATACACAACTTTACTCTACACCACTGCGCTCTAATTCGTATAATTGCTATACATATCATTCCATTGCCCACCATGCCACATATTTACACCACACAAATCCACTCCACACAAATCCACACCATACAATTACACAACTAACAACTCCAACCAAACCACATAACTATACTCAAACCACATATATCCCCTCCATAACACAAGGGTAAAAGACATTGCCATTTACAAAGCCAATAGGTGTAACTCAAAAAAAATGCGAGACATATTGCATTTCTAATGCTTGTTCTTTTGCCCACAGCCTTCAACAGCTGAAAGTCGAGACTTTGAACTAGGAAGTGAGGGTATTTTCTGGTACAAGTTACGAAGGGTCTGTTAATAAAGCAGTCACGCAGAACAAAAAAACACAGCTCGCCTAATATACTTCTGATAAAACTTCACCCTTTCAAGAACTGTCACATTGTTTTCATTTGCACATCTTCTGTTTAATTTAATCCATTTATTTTATGTAGTGCTTGGACACCAAAGTGCTTCGTGATGCTATCCATCTTCTGACTGACTGAATACAACTACAAGTAACACACATAGAGAAAGATTTAAAAGTTATTTGTTTAAAGAGTAGGAAATGCTATTATAGCTGCTGTTAGTATACATGAACATAGTTGGACTCCACAATAGAAGAGACTGTCCAGCTTTCTCTATCAGCGTATGGGCCTGTCTGAATTTCACGTTTTCTCCTAGGAATACAACATAATTGAGAAAATAATATGTGCTGCTGACAGGTGTAATACGACCGATCGAGAAAACACCAGTTTACACCAGTTTCACAGCAGTGCAAATTGTGAACAGTCACTAACAGGCTCATAACATCTGTTCAGTAAGTTAAGTAAAACAAATGAAATTAAAATTGTGTTAATGGAGGAAAGAGACCAGTACTAGGCATTTGTAACAAAAAAAACATTAAGGGGCAGATTTACAAGCCCCCTGCGCCACCACTACGTCAATTTTTGTGATGTACTGGTGGCGCAGGGGGCTCCTCCATATTTACAAGGAGAGGAAAAGCCACCCTGCGTGACTTTTACTCTCCTCGTAAATATGGCCCCTTCACCCGCATCACTGTGCGTGGAAGGGGCCTTCCATGGGTGTTGCTGTGGGTGTTCTCACGCAACACCCATAGAACAAGACACATCTCCAGATTTATGAGAAATTGTAAATCTGGAGATGGGTGTGAATGCTACTCCACCCTGGAGGTGGCGTACCGAGGCGCAACGAGGAGAAATGTTTTCATTTAATCTTCGTTTTTTCCTCTTTCAATGCGTGCTGCATTCTACAGTTGAAAGAGGAAAAAGCCTCTTGTGGTTGTTTTTGTGCAGGAAGGAGTCCCTTCCTGCATAAAAACAATCTCCCCACGATGCAGGCATCCTTGCACCATGGTGCAAGGGTGCCTGCGCCGGCGCATGTCTGCAGTTTGCGCGCCAGCACAGGGGAAGCACAGAGATGCGACATATTCTTGTAAATATGTTGCATCTCTGCGCTTTCCAAACTAACGCAGCATGGTGCAGCAAAATTACTTGCTGCACTGTGCTGCGTTACTTTGTTATAAATCGGCCCCTAAGTGTCTCATGACAGGTTCGCTATTTGATTACAGTTAGTAAAGCCAAGTCCTTGAAATGATTAAATATATTTTGATCAGCATACAGCATGTAGAAACATCATGAGCAATGAATATACGTACATTTGTTCATCATTGAAAGCTTAATCCGAATCTTGCACCCTTCAAAAGTGACAGTGGAACAGGGCAACGCATCCTGCTGCTCTGTGCTTCATCACAGGGAAAGGGCAGGAGTATTTATCCACTTGCGCTGGCGCCATTTGGCAGCCTAGTACCAACTCAGGCCCTTTTGTACCATGGTGTGAAGGTGCCTCAGTTGTAGGCAGGATTGTTGTTGTGCATCCTGCACAACCACAATCCTGATAGGCTTGTTCCTCTTTCGGTGTGTGCTGCAGAATGTAGCACACATAGAATGAGGATAAAACGAGGAGAAATAAATATATTTAATGCCTCCTTTGTGCAGAGAATTGCAACACAGAGATTTGCACTGCGTTGCATCACTTCATATTTTTTAAGCTTTTCAAAGTCACGCAAAGTGGCTTTGCTTGGCTTAAAAAAAGCAAGAGGTTTGCATCATACATGTACCACATTTCGTGGTGCAAGCATTTCGCGAAAGCTCTCATAAATATGCCCGCTATTTATTAGTAGTCCTATAGTGCCCTCATGTGGAGGATATACGCAAAACAGTCGTTGGAAAATTTGTAGAAATCAGGTTGTTAGGGGTAAAATGCAGTACACTGCTGACGGTAAAGAGCAGTATATTGCAGGAACGTAATGCTGTTTTAAAAAAAAAATACAAAAGCAATTCAAAATATCAATTTCTGGTGAGGCTACAAGAAGAGAAAGGGTAAATAAGAGGGAAATGTGAAGCTAAACCTCATCTCCTTTAGAAGTGTAGTTTCCCAGTCGGCTCATTCAATACATTCTAATAATAGGCGAGGCGTACAATATTCGAACCATGAAAGATGCGAACAAATGAGATTCACATTGCTTTCAACTTTCTAGCTACATTGTTCCATTTGAATGATGGTTATATATATTAGCAAAAATGCGCAATTTGAATGATGGTTATATATATTAGCAAAAAAGCGCAATTACAAAATGTCTGTCTATCTGAAAATTGTGGCTCTTCTAAGTCCATTATTACGAATGGCCCTTTAAATTCCAGTAAGGTCCTCGTTGCTATTGGCCTCTTAATTATGATGGGACAGGTGAAAGCAGTTATCAGCCCCACCCCAATTATGAGATCTGCGGAAACACCGGAGAACACTTGACACGTGTAAATAATTATTGGAAGCAAAAGCAGCCAAAATCTCTGAGTGAAAGTGTAGTAAAAAAGAGAATGTACAGGTGAATCAGACTACGAATTAAATATTCCTTGGGATTTATTCATTTCGTTGTGGGCCCTCAGCGTAATTGGCCACACATACCCCACTTATGCGTTTTACTTCTAATCCCACAGCCCACAATTACCCATCCTGAATCCCCACTCCTGCCTCCCCCCTCCATTCAAGTTCAGCAGGTCGAACCTGCAGCAATATATTGAGGGAAAATGTCCAGTTATTACTGGAGCATGAATATTTTTGTGCAGTAAGCACTACACTCCACACGTTATTACCTAAAAGCCTGTAATTGTCCCAATTATTGCACCCAATTTATTTCAAACCTCTTGGTGCCAGTTTTTATGAAGTGCATAAAAGTGATCAATCCGTCATGAGACCCTTAGGGGCTTATTTACAAGCCCCTTCCGCCACTTTTGAGTCACTTTTCCCATGTTAAAAATGACGCAAAAGTGGTGCAAGGGGCTTGTGAATAAGCCCCAGAGGGGCAGATTTACATGCCCCCTGTGCCACCACTATGTCACTTTTTGTGACGTACTGGTGGCGCAGGGGCTCCTCCATATTTACAAGGAGAGGAAAGCCACCCTGCGAGACTTTACCTCTCCTCGTAAATAAGGCCCCTTCACACGCAGCACTGTGCGTGAAAGGGGTGTTCCATGCGTGTTGCTGTGGGTGTTCCCACTAAACACCCATGGAAAAAGACACATCTCCAGATTTACGAGAAATCGTAAATGTGGAGATGCGTGTGAATGCTACACCACCATAGAGGACGTTTAGCGAGGCACAACGAGGACATTTCTCCTTGTTTTTTCCCCTTTCAATGCGTGCTGCATTCTACAGCACACATTGAAAGAAGAAAAAGCCTCTTGTGGTTGTTTTTGTGCAGGAAGGTGTCCCTTCCTGCACAAAAACAATTTCCCCACGACCCATGCATCCTTGTACCATGGTGCAAGGGTTCCTGCGCTGGTGCATGGCAGCAGTTTGTGCGCCAGCGCAGGGGAATCACAGAGATGCACATATTCTTGTAAATATGTTGCATCCCTGTTCTTTCCAAACTTACGCAGCACAGCCCAGCAAAATTACTTGCTGCACTGTGCTGCGTTACTTTGTTGTAAATCTGCCCCTTAATGTTTTATTTCTTAACAAACACCTAGAACCGTCTCTTTTGCTCCATGAATACAACTTAATGTTCAGTTGTTTTTCTTAAGTTAAAGAACAGTTGTTATAAGCCTATTAGTGACTGTTTGAAAATTGCACACCGTGGTACTCTTTGTGGACTTGGCGGAAAGAAATACCAGTCTTCTCCCACCAGCGCAGGGTGTCAGGATTTTCAAAACCAAAGTCATGCACAGGCAAGGGGTTAAAGGATAGTTTATGTGCAGGAAGGGACACCTTCCTGTACCTAAACAATCATTAGACGTTATTTCCTCACTCTACATGTGCTGCAGAAGAAAGTACGCCTAGAAAGAGTAAAACAACGAGGAGAAATGAATACATTACTCGCCGTTGTGCCTCCCTACGCCTCCGCTGGGAGGCGTAGCATTCAGACACATTTCCAGATATACAATTTCTTGTCAATCTGGAAATGTGTTTGGTTCCATGGATGTTGAGTGGGAACACCCACAGCAACACCCACGAAACACCCCTTTCACGGAAAGTGCTGTGTGTAAAGGGGTTGTATTTACAAGGACAGGAAAAGCCTTGTAAATATGGGGCAGAAAAACGCACTGCCAGTGCGTCACAAAAAGTGACGCACTGGCAGCGCAAGAGGCTTGAAAATCTGCCCATAGATGTTTTTCTGGAAACCAGGGAAAGAGATAATGGGAATCTCCCACATCACGCATCTGTATATAATTTATTAGGGGTGTGAATGCTTCCCGAGAAGCCTAGTTCTTATTTTCCAAAATCAACACCCAAATATTAGTCACCAGAAAGTGCATTATAAAATTGGGACTAGCTAAGCTTTAGTTTGTTCCTCTCAAGGCAGTGGGAAGAATGGTAAAAAAACACACGTGGAATTGGAAAGTAAATTATTTGCATTATTTATGCATGGAACCTTACAGAAAGGTTCTGGGCCTCTTTCTCAGGCTTGATATTTGCATTCAAATTGCTCCATCCTCAGTTAAAAGCTAGTTAATGGAATAACACATCAGTACAATATTGTTTTATTAAATATCCTCTTTTCCACCATCATGCTGTGATGAAGTCCAGAGAACCTGCGATTCTGTTCTTTGGATGACAGTGTCTTTAAAATCTGATCTCTGCTCTTTAATACCCGCTGTGCTGCAAGAGTGAGGCAAATCAAGGCGACCTATGTGTCACAAGAGAGAGAAATGCGAGCATGCACAGCATTTTAACTAATGTGCATGATTACTGAGGAAATCAGCTTACGGATTCAGTTAAACAGAAGGTGTTGGTATGCTGGGGCGACCCTAGAAATGCGGGATGGTCCAGAGAAATTCTGTTCACCTGGGGGCATATTACCAAGCAATAGCGATAATTATCGCTATTGCTTGGTTAGAGACAAAAATGTATCGCCGACCTGCGGCGATTTTTATCGCAGATAAACCTTGGTATTACCAAGGTTTATCGTAAATGCGATAAAAATCGGCCGCAATGCATGAATATCGCTGAAAAGTCAGCGATATTCATGCATTATCGAGCTAATGCTCTTAGCCATGTTATCCACCTCCCATTGGATAACATGGCTAAGAACTGCTCAGGGGCAGGTGTTAGCTTTTGGAGATATTCGCGCTTAGCGCGAATATCTCCAAAAGTTGGTAATAGGAGATAGCAATGTTAGCGACTGTTTCCAGTCGCTAACATCTTGGCACGCCCACTTTCCATGTCATTAGTGATAAATATCACTGACATGCAAAGGGGGGCCCAAGATGCTCGCTATCTCCTACTAGCTGTCGCTAACTGGTGTTAGCGACAGCTAGGTAATAGGGAGATAATTTTATCTCTGCTTTCTTGTCTTTTAAAGCCAAAAAAGCAGAGATAAACCCCCTTGATAATATGCCTCTAGTCACTCTACTACAAGGCCAGTTCACCTGCAAAGATCCAGGGGCCGAACAAGGCTTGGAAGGGCCTCGAAAAAGGAGCAGAATCTGTGCAACGTCATTTTGGTACTAGCAGTTTTTTGTAGAGCAAATTTATCTTGTACCGTTTGTGGTCCTCGCAAGCGGGAATGATGTCCAAGATATCTCGTGAAGTCATGATTTTCTTAGCTTAATTCTCAGTCAGCCTCTGTGCATCACATTTTCATGGATTCTTGGAGTTTGGCTTGACTAAGGCACTTGGATGATAGAGGTAGTCCAACCTGCTGAAAGATTCTAGTTGTCTGGGTTGTGTATCAAGTGCCAGATTTATAACAGTTTTGTATCACCCTTGCACCATGCAAGTGGGTGCAAGGGGACACGTGAAGCCTAGAATGAGATTTATCAAGGCAACCAAGTCCACCGTGTGTGGCCATGCATGGCTTGGGAAATGTGGAGTAATGCAAGGCAGTGCATGTCGCTGCCTCGCAGTACTCTGCCCTGGGCACGGAGGCAGCGTCGCTGCTCACACGCCTCCTCCCATTTATTTTGCAACCTTCCTGATTTACCAAGATAGATAAACCTGGGAATGCATCAAAATGCCATGCCTTCCCAGGGGAGGCTCAACGAAGAGAAATAAATATATTTGTCTTTGTTGTTTCTTCTAAGTGTGCTGCATTCATATAAAGAAGAAAATACCTCTGAGGATTGTTTTTGTGCAGGGAGGTATTCCTTCATGCACAAAAAAGATCCTACCTGCAACGCAGCCACCTTGCACCGTGGCTCAAGGGTGCCAGTGTTGGTGCAAGGAGAGGACAGGAATGTGCCATATAATGTTACGTTTGACACATTTCTGCCCTCCCCCTTGCACGCAGGACAGCAAGGTCTCCTGTTGCATTGAGTTGAGTGAAAGCATTAGAGATCTGGCCCAAAGTCTCCACTCCTGCTGATAAATTAAATACAAAGTTGCTATATAAAGTCACACACTGGTGTTTTCCAGTGCCAACAGTAGCTTGATACAGTTTGGTTCTTGTCTCCTTTTTTTAGTAAGGTCCAGGTCTTTGACGAGCTTCAAGAAGATATTCTAATGAAGACTGTACTTTACACGGGTCAATTTTCACAGTGGAGTAGCCAGGGCATCATGGCTACTATCGTAAGGTAGGTATATGTACCCCTTGATCTTGGTTGGGCATTTAAAAAACAATTCTTTAGCTTCTGTGAGTTGCTACCTTCCAGGTCCTGGTGCCACTACACCTTCCATAATAAGGATAGCTAAGCCCCTCAGTCTTCACTTGGCTATCAACCAGAGGGCATAGTTTCAAGTTCTCAAGCAATCAATTAAGTAGTATTTATATAGCGTGACTAATCACCCTGGGGGTATCCAGGTGCTGCGTTGCAGGTATCAGTTGACGATCCAGATCTTGAGTCCTTTACTAAAGTCGTTGAATGAGGGTGACGTGCAGAGGTGGAGGGGGAGGGAGTTCTAGGCTTTGATGACAAGGTGGGAGAAGGATCGTCCTCTGGACAGGCTACGGCGGATGTGTAGTGTCTGAGTGAGGGCGAGGTGAGCAGAGCAGAGCTTTCTGGTGGGTTGGTGGAAGGTAATGAGATGGTTCATGAAGTCTGGTCCTTTGTTGTAGAGGGCTTTGTAGGCATGGGTCAGGAGCTTGAACTGGCATCTCTTCTTGACGGGTAGCCATTGGAGGTCTTTCATGTGTTTGGTGATGTGTGTCCTCTTGGGCAGGTTGTGGATCAGTCTGGCTGCTGCATTCTGGACTGTCTATAGTCTTTGCATGAGTTTCGAGGATGCGTCAGGATCTTTTTTTGCTTTTACTTTACAATGTAGGTGTTCTGACTAGGTAAGTGAGGATGGAAAGTCCTTTCATAATTCCCTGAAAATAAATGTGTCTCCTAACCAGAGGGAGAATTGATCTGCATTAGACAAAAAGAGTTGGTGGAGGCAGGGCATGTTTGTCCATATAGGATAAGGGAAACCCCCATTCTGGGTCGAAGCCTGGGGCTGCTTTCAAGGTGTGGTGGAACTAAGTACTATCAGAACCTCCTGCTCTGCAGAATGCCTCAATAGTGTGCATCACCGTTGTCAAATGGGCACCTACATGATTTGTTGCTGTAGAGCAGAGGTCTTCAATCTGGAGGGCGCGACCCCCAGGGGGGGCATGGAGTCCCTGGAAGGGGGTCGCAGATTCCCCAGCTTCACCCATTTCTGCAAAAATACAGCTGTCCTGAAGAATAATTTAGATTGTTATCAGCTGCTTGCCTGAATGAAAGGCAAATGTGCCTTATGAGTTCATCTGTAATTGTAATTTGATGCTTGGGAGCAGATCTTTGTCTTTGTGATGACAAAGGTTTGTTTTTTGAGTGGAAATGCAAAGAGTTAACAACTGGGCTGGGAAGTTCTTGTTTTTAATTTTAAACTGCATTTACACAGCCCTTAGTGCCCCTAAAGAGATGTTGAAGGGACAGCTTTGTAAAAAAAATTGCATTACAAACATTCTGGTATTATTAAAATCTACATTTCCAAAGCACCATTTTATTATGAAACTATTGGCATATTTTGCAGCATTCTATCTGTGTGTAATGCAAGTACAAGAAATTAACTTACATATTCACAGTGCTTTCTGTCACAGGCTCTGACTACGTAGCACTAAAAGTACACATCACTAGTCTCCACTACACCAATCAAGATGTAATTCTTTGGTTCTCTGGTTACACACGGACTCTGCAGTGCATTAACTAATGTAGGTTTCATAATGTGCTACAGTACATTTCCCACTGAGTAGTAACTTTTTAAAATATTTTTCATTTACGCTGCCTATTATTTTATATGTAGATACCTGATGGTGAAAGGCCTAAAAAACGTACAGAATATTTTGAGCTTATTTATGAGAGGCTTGCATCGCCAGAGCATAATTATTTTTTTATGCTCCGGTGGGGAAAGAGTCACAACCATGCCTATGAGGTGGTGCAAAGTCACCCTGCATGGCCCCATAGATAAGGAGTAGGACATAGCAGTGCAAGTCATTGCCTTACTCTGCGTCAAGAGGTATTCCATGGGCTTTGCGTGGGGTTCTCACGCAATACCCATGGATTTTCATGCTGTGTCTTATTTACAAAATCACTTAAATCTGTGGCAGCTCCAAAAACTAACGCCTCCCCAGTGGACGAGTAACAAGGAGAAATGTTATAATTTCTTCTTTTTTCCTCCTCTAATGTGTGGTGCGTTCTGCAGCTCACATAGGAAGAGGAAAACACCCCCCAGATTTGTTTTGGTGAAAAAAGGTGCTCCTTCCCATACAAAAACAATCCTGACTGTGAGAAGTTGGCCTGATATATGATGCTCACTAGTTCTAGTGATCACCTTGTATCAGTCCAAACAACCCTTATGGTGATTGGTTGTAAGTCAACCTTATAGACCAGCTATCCTAATGGTAACATGGACAAAGCAGTCTTAGGCTAAACTCTTTTGGCATGTGAAGCCAGCTGTTTTACCACATATAACCCCTTGAATACCAGATGAAAGGACACCACACAGGTTGTTATGAAAATAAACAATATATTTATTACTAACAAACACCTCTGAGCTCTTTATGAGATCAGAGGGCTAGGCACATAACAATACTCTTCAGAAAAATACACTAAGTCGTACAAATTACAATGGTGCCCTAGGGGCACGGCAAACCATATAATAAGTAAATGGTACAAGTAGAACGATAGAAGAAAGGAGGATGCCCAGAGGCTGTAGAATCGCTGGGGCTACACTACCCTAACCTTAGGTAAGGAGCAGGAGGCCCAAGGGACATGTGTGCAGTGTTAGAATACACAAGCGGGTTTCAATGCAAAGTCAAGGGGCATGAACAATTTACAAAATATGTGAGTAAGGACAGTTCCGACTGGTTGAGACTGAAACTACAGGATACCTGGACACTAGGAGAGTCAATCTACCTATGAGCACCGAAATGCTCTCGTTACCTCACCCACGGGCTGCGGGTGCATAGGTGTGAAAGTGTGTCGGGTTTCCGCGTTGAAGTCAATGGAGCCTTGGAGAAAGATGCTGCAGGCGACCAGGAGGAAGATGTCCGGAGTGATCCAAGGGCGGATCGAGGAAGATGTAGACCTGAAAGCAGAGGGGACAGTGTTCACAGTCACTAGCCAGTGACCGGAGTGGAACCAGGAAGGAACCAGATGATGTCGTCGCGATCAGGTGAAGAGGTGACGCTTGACTCCGCAGCCACGTGAACCAGGAGGCATCTTCAATGACCAGGATGGAGGCACGAGCTGTCTCACGCAGCCTCTCGCTGTCGGCTTTGTCTGTTCCAGGATCGGAGTCAACGGCCTTGGCAAATGCAACCCACGCGGCAAGTGAAGATGGCGTCTGGTGCGGACCAGGAGGGTCCGGGGTACTTCTCTTTTGGAAGGAAGCAAGGGCCAGTCTGGAGCAACCAGACCAGCAGTGTACATTTCAAGGTTCGTCGTCTAGGAGGCCACTAGCCAGCCGGCAAGTGACCAGACAACGCGTCGAGTAGCAATCAAGCAGAAGGGCCCATGCAGATCTCGTGGATGCTGGAGGGCTGGTCTTCAGTGCAGGAGCTGCTCGGGGCTGGGGCTTCTCAATCCCCAAAGCACTCACTCGAGGGTGCCTCAGAGGTTGTGCTGGAAGCGAAGTGCAGTTCTTCAAAGATGGCCGGTCCCACGTGTCTCGTCGCACCCACTGGTCTCAGCTGTGCTGCAGATGTGGGTAGAGGTTGGAGAGGTCTGGGAGTCTGGGTCTCGTTGAGCTCTGAGGTCTGGTTCTGGCAGGAAGGACGACAAAGTTAACCACTAGGATGCTTGAAGGTGCCTGCTTGTGCAGGGTGGTCACTCCTTGGCCACAAGGGAGATTTCTTCAGTCTTCTGTGGAGCAGAACATCGAAGTCCAGAGTTTCTTCTTGTAAAGTTGTTCAGGATAATCTAATTTGGAATGGGACAAGCTCCTACCTTTATTATGCTAAAGGGGGCTGTACTAGCGACTAGGTCCCTCCCATGGGTGGGACCAGGAAGGAGGGCGGTTACACCCCTTATCCTTTGTCCGGTTTCACGCCAGAGCTGGGGCTGGAGTGCCCCAGCAACTGGTTTGAACCGGGGTTTGCACAGGGACACCTTGTGTGCCCCAGGCATGTCTCATTCCTTTCAGCCCTGCCTATCTGGATACACAAAGTGTTGTCTGGGGTGGTGCTGGCAACTCCCCAGGCAGGAAACCCTTTGCCCAGGCCTCCATCGCTGGAAGGACTCCCAGCAGCAGGAGGTCAGACTTGTGTCTGTGGCAGCAGCATCCATTTTGTGATGCTGAGGCTCGGGTTAACTGTAACCGGGGTTACAGTTACATACATGTCTTATCCCTCTAGAAGGGTGGAATGCTACCCCCATCACCAGAACTGGTGAGAGGGTAGTATTCTAAAGCATATGACACCTTACACGACATGTTTCGATAATGCTATGCCAAAGTTAGCAATACCCAGCGAGGATTATAATGCACTTAAGATTATATGGTATAGCGTTATCATGGAACAGCTATAAGGACATGGTTCCGAAAGCTGCAGACAGGCTCAGCTCATGCTAGAACACCATCTCACAGAATTCAAAGCACTCTGCCTTCAGGATTGATAAGGCCTGCCATAGGAGTGAATTATAGGAGTGTATGTGTCCATTTTGGGGTTAGATATAGGTATACTATATCTACAGCAAAGGGTGATTACACCACCTTGCCCCAGCTGTGTTACCAGCCAGTTGTGTCTGTTTAGATGGCCAGCCAGGGGTGGCATAATACATGCTGCAGCCCCTTGTAGGCCTTGGGTGCACTTATGCCCTGGGTACCTATGGTATACTGTACAAGGACTTACAAGAGTGACCCAATACCAATTGGTAAAAGCACCTAAAGTACATGTGTGTCAATTTAGAGAGAGAACAGCTAGCTGTGGGTCTGATTAGCTGGCCCTCAGCCAGGGAAAGTCGTGAACCAGTGAAGCAAAAAGCAAAAATCTGGGGTGACCATAGGATTGCAGACCCTACTCTCCTACACTGACTATGTTGATGTTCAGCAGTAATTTGTGCACCACCACAAGGGAAAAGGACTGGAATGCACTGTATTTCATAAATACGGTGCATTTCTGCTATTTCACATTGGCATAGGGCAGTGCCTCAAGAAGACTTGCGGTTCTGCCCTATGCCAATTCCTCATAAATTAGGCCCTTTGTATTTAGCTACACCTTTGGCTACACCCCTACGCTCACTGACCTTTGGTTTGCTAATCATTGTTTAATATCATTACCCCACCGTAAAAATTATTTGCTGTGGTAAATGGGGGCTATTAGAAATGGGGGTTTCTAGTTGTCAATGGTTTTCAGCTTTGTCGAAGTAGGGACCCTTCCTTCTAGTCAGGGTAAAAGGGATACACTACTGAAACACCCCTTTTCACACCTTAGTAGTTTGGCACAAGCAGTCAGGCTTAATTCAGAGGCAGTGTGTAAAGCATTTGCACATAACCAACAGTAATACAGTGAAAACACTAGAAAAGGACACCACACGAGTTTAGAAAAATATCCAATACTTTATATATTCAAAACAAGACCAAAACGATAAAATTCCAACATACAGTACTTAAAATAAGCACTTTGCAAGAAAAACATAGTTCCTTGAAGTTGGTAGGTCTGTCCAGTGCTACAGCGGTATTCAGAACAACAGAATCCAACAGTTCCGTCTGACCGCATTAGTTGGGCTGTCGGCAGACTCGTAAACAGTACCTTTAAGTTGCGGCCAATGATGTTGGTGCAGGCCGGTCATGGCCAAATTCGTTGCTGCGGTGTGAAGTGGATTGGTGCGGTGGACTACGCCGTCAAGTTGTGGTGCAGGCAGTGGCTCTGTGATGTGTCCAGCGGCATCTGGGTAACCAGGTATGAGGTGCAGAATGAAGGCGGTGCTCGTTGCTGTGCTGACAGATCATGGTGCCGGTCGTGGGCAGCTGGCATTGGTTGGTCCGCACTGCGGTGTGGGTCGAGGCGTTGTGTTGCAAGACTTATGAGTGGTGACCGCAAGCCACGGTGCGGTCACATGTGTCGAAGTCAGCGGGCAGCGACGGCGTCAGTGACACCAGGGCAGCAAAGTGAAGCAACGCAATACGGAGTGCGGTGCCCACAGGTCACAGTACAAGCAGCAGCTTGGCGTCAGCAGTCATTGTCGGTGAGACCAGGGTTGCAGTGCGAGATGGGGCAGTGCCCTCTGTGGTGCCTTCAGGTCATAGAGCCAGAGACGGAGCCAGTGATGGAGTCGGTTGCTTTCTCCCTCTGTGGCAACTGAAACCACAGTTCCAGAGGCGGTACAAAGAGGTCGGTGAAGTCTTTGTGCTCCCTGAGACTTCAGAACAGGAGGCAATCTCTACTTCAAGACCTTGGAGATACTCGGCAACAGGTAAAGAAAGTCCAGTCCAGTCCTTTCACTGCCCAAGGCAGAAGCAGCAACTGCAGGCCAACCCAAAAAAGCAAAAACAAATCAAAGGGGCAGCACTCCTCTTGGCAGTTCTCCCAGCTCTTCTTCTTGGCAGGTTCCTTGATTTTAATGAGTTATAAAGTTCTGGGGTCTGGGCCCCAAGATTTATACTCACTTTCTCTTTGTGCTTTTGGTCAGAGAGTGTCTGTGCCCAGCTCAAACCAGTGCCATCCTCTGTGGCCCAGCCTCCTGGCAGGAGGTGGAGACAGCATTGTTCAAGGCTGATTAGGCCCATTCAGGTGCAAGGAAATCTCCTCCTACTACTCTAAATACAGCTCAAGCCTATTCAGCCCAGTCTTGGCTCAACCAGGAAAGGCAGGACAC
Source organism: Lissotriton vulgaris (assembly GCF_964263255.1). Lineage (NCBI taxonomy): Eukaryota > Metazoa > Chordata > Amphibia > Caudata > Salamandridae > Lissotriton > Lissotriton vulgaris. Next base: position 1,549,619,433 of record NC_141689.1, on the reverse strand, counting down.
ACCTTGAGCCCCCGTGGCTGGCTGCTGAGAATGCACGTCTCCAGCCCCTGTCTCTCCAAGACCAGAGAGCCAATCCATAAACCCAGGATGGCTAAGCAAGAAAATACCTACTTTCTAAAAGTGGTATTTTCAAATACAGAACATAAAAATAATTTTTACTAAAAGATGCATTTTTATATTATGAATTCAGGCATACTAAACTCCATTTGTCTATCTTGTTCTAATAGGAAGATTTGCTTATAAGATAAGTAAACTCCCATTCTATCCTATGGGACAGATAACCTTTCCATAGTGAATAATGAAACACACTGTAATTCACTACCAGGACATGTTACACACACCAGTACATGTCCTACCTTTAAAATACATGCACCCTGCCCACATGGGTACCTCGGGCCTACCTTTGGGGTGACTTACATGTAAGAACAGAGAAGATTAGGTCCTGGCATGTGGGAGCACTTGCCAGGTCGAGATGGCAGTTACAATCTGCACACAGACACTGCAGTGGCAGGTCTGATAACCCTTTTCAGGGCTGCTTGGGTGAGTGTCACAATCCGTACGGCAGACCCACCATCAGCATTTGATTGAAAGGCCCCTGCACCCTCAGTGCACTTTACTAGGGACTTACAAGTAAGCCAAACATGACAATCATGGAAACACCAATCCATAATACAATTTACAATAAGAGCACTTCCAAAGTGCGCAGAGTCACTAAACCAGCAAAGAAAAGGAGTCAAAACTAGGAGGACAGAAAGCAAAAAGACAGGGGAAGCATGCCAAAAGATGCCAGGACTAACCGGGGTAATTATGGTTGTCGATAGTTGTTGATGATAAGGTGTACCAGTTTCTAAAAAACTTGGTCAGAAAGGGGTCCTTACGCCTAAAAAGATAAGACAAGGGGATCTCGGCATCAAAACGTTTGAAGACCTCTGCTGTAGAGACATATAACTATTATGCTAGAAGTGTAAGAATATTTCTTGAGCTACTCTGCTGACTTTCCCTTCAATCTAAGCTGTTTTAGCCAACATATTTGCTAAATGATACTGTAAAATAAACCAAAAAGCCATACTCGAGTGGGACGACTCATTATTTGACTCACTCACTCGCTGGTTTTTAAAATACAGTGCAGGGGCTGATTGTCGCGCACAGTCCTGCCCCGGGCACCAGTAGCATTACTGTTCATAAATAATTTCATAAAGTATCAAACCAAATAAAAAAAAATAACTAGATTTAACACTGCAGTACTTTTACCATGGTACACACACACACACTTTCGCTCTCTCTCTCTCTCTCTCTCACTCTTTTTCTACAAAGATTTTCAAGAGTTTCACCCCATATTATTTGCACAAGACTAACTGAGGGGCACACACATTCTTAGCATCATTTGTTCTAAGCAAACGCTTAGAATATTGTCATTGTTTTATGAGGAGCACAACTAGGCCAAAATGTGTGTGGAAACTTACACTTCAAGAACTAGTTGCAAAGTTGTCTTCAGTTCATGGGTCAAAATGGGTTTCTCTTCACTGTTATGGTACACTGTTTTGGTACAGATATCATTGTTTTGAGCAATATGCAACAAAGGGTGAATTTTGAAGCACACTTGACCAGTAAATCAGAGGGGTTTGAGCTTTGACTTAACCTCATAAGTGCTGCGCCCAGTCCAACGGCCGACGGCACCACTACCTCGGGAGTGCTGCCGTCGGCCGTTGGACGTTCCAGCTGCACCTGCGCAATGGAACGTTCAGCACTGGAGCTGGACGTTCCATAGCAGTTAAGGTGTTAAGGAATTGTAGCAGAATAGGAACAAATGTAGTATTTTAATACACATTGAAGGAGTTGCAAATTGATTGGAATACAGAGGACAAAAACATCGGCCTGCAAAATATTGTTGCCAAAAATATCGACTACCACTATATTATGAAGATTCCTTCTGACATATCCAGGTAAAATGAGGAAACTGGATACTTGAGAAATTTCCAGAAATATGTAGTTTATTCAGTAGAAGGACCATTGCTGGGGGGTAGTTGCTCCAAGAGGAGGCCTTATTGGAGCAACTATCCCCCATCATGTAAATTAAAGACTTGCAATCAATATATAAGTGAAATGTTGTTCCCCATGCATACAATCTAAACTTTTCAGATGCCCAAGAACATGCCAAAAACACAAAATTGATGGACGGAATGTAGAACAAACCAAAACATTCACCCCCAGTCAATAGATCTGGGTTAAATCCATTTTCTTTTGCTCACCATGCCACCCCAGTTTAGAAGAACATGCCAGCGCTTTCTGATCCATCGTACTGTAATTCTTCTCAGCTGTATTAATCTCTCTAGATGCAAAGGAAACTGTACGCTCTTGACCGTCCACAAATTGACTCAACACTGCACCCAATCCCATAGAACTTGTATCCACTGTGATCACACTTTTTTCACCATGCTGTCGTAAATATTTAATTTACCATCTTAATTTCTATGCAGGTAAGTACTTAATCAATAATAACTCAATCGGAAAAGAAAGAAACAGAGTCCGTGGTGTTAGAGTTCTTAGGGGTTTTATTCCTTAAAAAGGAATCGTTCCGGAACTGGATATCAGGTTCCTGCAACCACAAAGGGTCCAGGAAGGGATAGAGCATACTTTATTGACATTACATTACTTTTATACTTAATATACATAATAGAAGTCAATGCAGAAGGCGTAACAGCTGAGAGAAACAAGATAAAACACACACGTGGTCATGATACGTAATTAGGAGGCGTGAACTAGGCGTGAACATAGAAGTGTGTGCTAGAAACGTCACAGGTAGGTGCCATAAGTGGGTGGCAACAATAAGCAGAATCTTGCAATGTCAGCAGAAATCTGAGGCCTGGATGCGCGCCCAGCTGCATGACGTGTAACTGACGTGAAGCTGAAGGGTGCAGGGGACTTGACATTTCAACTAACGGAAAGAGACAGGAGTCTGGCATGTCAGATCAACTTGTGCTTCTATCATATCTGATATCTGATGTTTAGGAACTAAGCTATCTGGGCGGAAAGGTCTCTGGGGCAGAAGCTATTCTATACTGACTGTGAGTGCGTGTATAAGCGCCTAAGTGTCTGCATGAGAAGCGTGGGGGCATGGGCCTTCCATGGTAGCGTGGTAACAGAGGCTATGAATTACTTGCACAGAGACAGTAAGGCCAGGCCCTTTTGCTCTACAGCTGGGGGAATGTTTACTTAAACTAGTAGGCAGGAATGCATCTTCGGAGAGGAAACAGATAACTCGAAGGTTGAATTCATTCTTGGCAGGCAGCAGGCTGAGCTAAACGCGGTGGGCCGCGCTGGAAGTAAGGCAGAGTTCACAGGTACGGGGGCAGCCTGGGCAGAGATTTTCAGAGTCAGAAGGCAGAAAAAGCTCGATGGCAGAAATTCAGGGCCTACTTTGCCAGAGCTGAAAAACGTGTAAAGTACACCACAAAAAGACGTTGGCATGGCATACTTAGGAACGGACTATTCAACCCATTCAGGGTGGGTCGGAAAGAGGACATGTTAACGTTGGACGCAAATGTATTTGCGTCTTCATAGCTGGCACAGGAGGGAAGTTACATGCACTTTAAACTCGTACATGGAGACGGTGGGGTACACGATAGGGAACATAACTTGGCCAAAAATTTATATTTCCTCATTCCCTCCTTGTTCCCTACGGACCCTTCATGATATCTCGATCATCATGAATTGATCAGTCTGTTCTTGTAACATAATTTGCTCGTCTCTCTTCCGTTGTCGGTTTGAGAGAAAACTGGAATGTTCAATGCACGATGTGGCGCACAGTCCACATATCGCCGGCCCACACTGTAGGCACAGGCAGCAACTGAATACTATGACAAGGCCAATGCCTAGGAAGGATAGGATCTTCCATCCCCAAGCGGACAACGTTGTCCAGAACCAACCGGACCAAGTCCAGGTGCCTGGATTCTGATGTATTAAACTTGCAATTTTGTGAAGACGTGTAATAGCTTTGTATACAGATGGCGCGTTTTCTGGAATGAAAACACAGCAACTTGACCCGATGACCTTACAAGCTCCACCTCTATCTGCCAAAATGACGTCAATAACGAGACGATTTTGAAGGACAACAATCCGCATAGCAGACTGCTCCTCTGTTAAGTTACCTAGGGCGGAGGCAGTTTCATGTACTACCGCTTCAAGGGTTCTAGTTAGTCTACGTATTAATTTACTGTTTTGGACGGGACCTGTGAAGAAAAAGAATCCTTTATTAAAATCTGTGTATTGCTCCCATGCCGTTTCAGTATAGTCGACAATCGGGAGATCTCTTCGGAATCTATCTTTTACTAGATTTGTATTTCTATGATAATCAGGAGGAGCTAGGAAAACAGGGGGCAGAAGGAAAGCAATGTAACAGGTACCATCCCAATCTGGAGGTAAACGTATGTATGCGGTATGGCCACAAACAAAGCAGGAATGACGTGTAGCTCGAAATGAGGACCTACCCTCATCAGTGAATTCGACCACAGTGGTACATTTACTATGACCTAAGTGTACTGAACCTTTCTTTCTAACACAAAGATGACCAGTGACTGGTAATACTGACATAGCGGGAAGAATGGGTGCAGCTTCAGACTCAATAGTAAGGATCATAAGGTTAACTGTGTAATTTCCTAATCCATATACTTCGTTCTCTAGATCAGTTCCTATTCTAACGGATCATCCACTTTTATCAGGGTAACAGACGTCGAACAGAACTGAATTCAGGTTTCCCCAAACCCAGCCCCCTTCGCGGGTAACAGCAAGATCAGAATCTAAAGAATTAATCAATCTACTCCATGCACCACAGGAGCCATTGTGAGTGAACGGATACGGAAAGAGGGGCAGAACTCCCTTGTATTTCTGGTGGGGAGGGAGTCGGCCACATATCCAACAGTTTGTAGCATTGCTGGTCTGATGGGAGTGATGTAACATGCTAATGAATGTGTTGTTGCGCAGCGCAAGTCTGTAAGATAATTCGTGAGGGGGTAATGTACTAAAAGAATGTTCAGCAGAAACATTGTAAGCAGATTGTTCACGCTTGAAAATAGGGTAATAGATAGGAAGCAATATACTTGCAACAATAATCAGAAGACTTAGAAAAAACATAATTAATAATGTCACTATACAGTGACTACGCAGTGATTTGCAATAGGTACGTTTCTTGAATTGTCTCTCTCTCTCTCTATCCCGATCTAGGGGATACATGTCAGAAACTATTTAACCGATTCACCTAGGGGAGGACTTAAACAATTAAACTGTCTGACTTGCTAGATCGAAGTTTCTGTTTATACTCCTCTTGGGGAGTTTTCTCTCGTTCGGGTACTTTAAAGTCACTAGGTTTAATACAGTCTTTGGTGGGGGTGGACGAGTCAGGGTCTGGTTTCAGTTCGTTGCATTGTTTAATATGACTCGTGTGGACCCACCCCTTTCTGCCCTCCACCTTCACTGCGGTCCTCGTAGTAAGAAGGACGGTCTTCGGCGCTTTCCAGCGGGGCTCCAACGGGCTTTTCCTGTCGAAGTTCCTAATTAAGACCAGATCGCCAGGACGGACATCATGCGGTTTTACATCAGTGTTGTCAGGAAAAGCTGCAGCAACCTGTGAACGACATGATTGGAGTGCAGACATCAAGGAGGCAAGGTAATCTGTCAACATGTTACAATCAACATCAGTAATTTTCTTAGGAATGGGCGTCCCCCACATATTCGGTGGTCTGCCAAAGACCACTTCGTACGGGGATAGTCCTGATCTCGAGTGGGCAACCATTCTCATATAGAACAGTGCAACTGGCAGGGCGACTATCCAGTCGACCCCTTTCTCCTGGCATATTTTGGCAAGGCGGGTCTTAAGTGTCTGGTTATGCCTCTCTACAAGGCCTGCGGCTTCTGGATGTCGGACACAATGGAATCTCCACTGATATCCTAGCAAAAGGGAGACATGCTTCATGAGTTCAGATGAGAACGGCTGTCCGTTATCTGAGTATACGACACGAGGCAAGCCGTATCGTGGGAAGAATTCTCGAACCAGCTGCTTGGCAGTGGTCGGGGCAGTGTAATCTGAGACTGGGTATGCTTCGGTCCAACGAGAAAGTGCACAAACAACTACGAGGACATATTTGAATCCTCGACAACGGTCCATCTGGATATAATCCATCTGGAGGACTTCAAAAGGGTGATCGGGAGGATGAAATCCACCTTGCTCTACAGGAACGCTTTTACCTGGATTGAACTGACAACAGATCATGCAAGTACGCACTTTCTGTTTTGCTGCTGCTTGTAAGTGTTTGTTGTACCAGAGATTCTGTAAACTGTCTAACATAGCTTTTTCTCCTAGATGTGCAGGACTATGTGCTGTGTTTATCATGATTTGGACCATTGAGTCGGGGAGGAACCATGTAGTTTTTCCCTTTGTGACCCATCCTTGATCTGTCTGGATCCGCCTTGTTCAGTCCATTTCTTTATTTCATCTGGAGTGGCATGTGTCTGAATATCGATTACGTCTAGGGTGGGATCCCTGACTGACATACACTGAGTTGGTACTATTGTCTTTGTCACATCAGTAGTCTGGGTGTGAGTCAATGCTGTATGTTTTGCTGTCTGGTCTGCCAGGTCGTTACCCTGGGAAACAGAATCTGTAACCTTAGTATGTGCTTTACACTTCATGACTGATATGCCCGAGGGCAAATGTATTGCTTTTAATAGTGCTTGAATGAGGGGACCGTGTTGGATCTTGGCACCATGAGAGGTCAAGAAACCTCTTTCTTGCCATAACATTCCGAAGTCGTGTACGACTCCGAACGCATAGCGGGAATCAGTGTATATATTAACATTTCTGTTCTTGGCTAGAATACAAGCTCGGGTCAGAGCGATGAGCTCCGCCGCTTGAGCAGACCGTGTGTCAATACGGTGTGTTTCTTTAACTTCAGTTTCAGTGGTCACTGCATACGCGGCCACTAATTCTCCTGTACTTGTTCTCATGCATGAACCGTCCACATAAAGTGTCAGGTCTGGATTTGTCAGTGGAACATCTGTTAGGTCTCGTCGAGGTTTTGTTACTGTATTAATGATTTCTATGCAATCATGCGGGGTTGGATCTGTCATAATTGTAGGTAACAATGTTGCGGGGTTCAGAATGCTACAGCGTCTGATTTCTATGTGTGGCTGGAATAGTGTCAATTCATAACCTGTCAGTCGTGCTATAGTCAAGTGTTGAGTCTGGGTTCTGTTTAAAAGAACCTCTACAGAATGTGGAACTTGAACTGTTAATGGATGTCCTAAAACAATTGAGTCACTCTGTCTGATTGCTAATGCTGTTGCTGCTACTGACTTCAAGCACGCAGGGAGTGCCTGAGCTACTGAATCCAATGTACTTGAAAAATAAGCGCAAGGCTTATGTGAACCTGCTTGATCTTGAGTGAGGACAGACAATGCTGTACCCTCACGTTCTGTAACAAAAAGTGTAAAAGGTTTGCTGTAACATGGTGTCGCTAGAACTGGTGCTTGGCATAGAGCTTTCTTTAATTCTTCAAAAGCCTGTGTATGTTCCTGAGTCCAAAGGAGGACAGTCGAAGTCGCTGCCTCCTGTGTTGTTAACTGAATGAGTGGTTTGGCTAGAAATGCATACTGGGGAATCCATTGTCTGCAGTACGAGGTGAGGCCTATAAAGGCCCGCACTTCCTTTTGTGTCTGGGGTTGTGGCATATTTACAATTAACTGAATGCGATCGGGAGTGAGCTGTCTCCCCACTTTGGACAGCAAGTGACCCAAGTACACAACTTGCTGAACACAGAATTGTAGCTTCGAAGGAGACACCTTGTGTCCCTTGTCGGCCAAAAAATGTAAAACTGTCAGTGATGCTTGTTCACATTCGGGCTCACTTCGTGCGGCGATCAGCAGATCATCGACGTATTGCAGTAAAGCGGTGTTAACTGGCATTGTGATACAATCAAGTTGTCTTTTCAGTGCTTGGCTATAGATGCTGGGGCTTTCTGTGAATCCTTGAGGTGCGCGTGAAAATTTGAAACTTCGTCCATTTAAACTGAATCCGAAGAGATATTGGCTCTCTGGATCAATAGGTACACTGAAGAAGGCGTTCTTGAGGTCGATTACAGTAAAGAACGTTGCTTCTGAATCAATAGCAGTCAATAGGGATGATATGTCGGGAACCACAGGGTACTGTGGAATAATGCATTTATTCAGTTCTCTTAAATCAATCACCAGCCGATATACTGGCGGTGCATTGGGATCAGTACGTTTAAGAATCGGAATGATGGGTGAATTACAGATATTGGAGTCGGTTTCTACAACCACTCCTTGGGCAATGAGCTCTTCAATGATTTCCAGTAAAGCCACTACAGCATCGGGTGGTAACTTGTATTGTCTGATTCTGGGTAAAACTACACCTTGTTTGAGTGTAACACGGTATGGTGTAATGTGCATACAACCTACATCAGTTGGGCCTTTTGCCCACAGGTGATCTGGTACATTTTTCAATCTGACGTCAAACTCACGTAACACATAATGACCCTTGAAATCCCGCAAAAAGAGTCTAACTCCCTCCGGGGAACAGCAGATCACGGCTCCTAGAGCCTTCAATGTTTTTATTCCTAACAGATTTTCTGGACATGATTTCGTGAGTAACAGGTCTGTAACACGTGATAATGGACCCACAGCCAGGGGAACTGGTTTCGATACCTCATTTACAATAGGCTGTCCTGAAAAACCAAGGGAAACATTCTGTGAGCCTGAGAAGGGTGCCCCTGGAACTTCATCATGACTTATTGTGGTACGACTTGCCCCTGTGTCAATTAAAAACTTTCTGTCTTTTCCCAATACTTGACTATGTACATAAGGACCCTCTTGATCTACAGGAATCTCAATAAGAGGCAAGCCACCCTCCCTCTCTAGGCTGTTTCATGTATATCGTGGATAATCGGGGTAAGCGGACTGGGCATACTGGTACATTTGTTGTGAAACTTGCTGAGTTGCGGCAATGGGCTGTGGCTGTGATACCGCTACTGTCTGTGCTGGATGTGATGAAGCATGCATAGGCTGTGTATTCTGCATGGGCTGTATATTCTGTGCAGACTGATGCTGGTTATGGTCTTGTCTAGGCGGATGCGGTCTTTCTTTAGTTTTACCTGTCGCTATGTTATGTTTCAGAACTGGGCATTCGTGTACGTAGTGACCTGGCTGCTTGCAATAGTTGCATGTCCCTTTAACGGGAGCTGCGGAATGACCTGTCTGAGTCGTACCCTTTCTCTGGCCGTCGGCTGGAACCGATTGGGCCACTAACATTTTCATTTTCGTGTCTTTCATGCGTTTCTGTTCCTGATCTTGTTCTTCTCTAATTCTGTTCTGATGGTATTGTAACATCTGTAACATCTGGGATGGTGTATTTGCCTGCCAAGTACTTTCAACTTTATACATGCGGTTCTTAACTAATGGCAGGGAATTCTCGACTAACTTTGATACAAAAAGATGCGGATATGACTCGCTACTTGGTTTAAGGCCACTATTAATAATGAAACATTTCTCGAATCTTGAATAGAAGTCACTAGTATCTTCATCGTGTTTCTGTTTACAGGACGAGATGGCGTCCCAATCTTCCTTTCTAGTTGTCAATAATCTTGGCAGAACCTGTACTATCAAACCTGGTAATGCTTTAGTTTTCTCCCCAAGGCCTACCCCTGGGACACGTTTGTTCTCTTCGTCTTCTATTTCTGCCCATACAATCTTTTTCTCTCCCACCTCCCATTCTTTTTCCTTGAGTTTCTCGTAGATGCCCGTGGGCAGCAGTACCTTTAACATTTTCATGATATCTTCATATGTGTAATCCCCCATCAGTAACATGTCTTTAAGTTCTCTGTGAAAACCTGCGGGGTCTTTATCATGACACGGTACTAGTTTCTTCATTTCTAACAGTTCTAACTTAGTCAGAGGCGTCTGTACATACACACGTTTCAAATTATGATCCTCACCCATAACTGGATGCACTTCTCGTAAGGGGTTCTGACTTTCAATGCCATGCAGACGTTCCATATGGTACATTTTTCTTTCTGGGGGCGGAGCGGGAACATATTCGGAGCTTATGAAAGTGTTATATCTGTGGCGTTGTTCTAGAATTATTTGAATTAATTTGGTGCTTAAACCTCTCCATCTATCCATGAGTAGTTCTTCTAATGTATCGTGTAAGGGACCTGGATCAGAATGTTGGTTTCTGTATAACGTGAGGAGGTGCTGAATCATGTAAACACCTGCTAATTTCTGTTCGTCTGGGGAAAGGTTCAGGAATGTCTGCGCTACTGTGTCATCATTATATATATCCGGGTTGTTAGCCCATAATACTGCTGACCGAGCTAGTTCTTGTTCTTCCATAGAATTGAGTACATGGTACCCCATTCGGTCTCGAAGCCTTTTATCGGTCTCCTGGAACTGATGTTCAGTAGAATTCGGATTGGTTAAGCCAGAGAGAAAAACTCTCTTGCTTTCTGGACGGATGCCTTTCCTAAGGTAAGCTCCCTTACCTACATACGCTATCGTATCTGTAGTCCTTTCTGGTTCTTCAGGTTCTTCCTCCTCCCCGGAGGAGGCATTCTCTTTTTCTTTTTCCTTCTTGTGTATCTCTATTACTTCTTTTCTTATTTTCTTGTACATACTGGCTATGCAACCCCCTTTATCATGTTTTCCTTCAGATATATTTTGACCCCACTTGTTGAGTCCATCTAATTCATCCTGATCTGTCTCAGGCCTGTCTCGTTCTCTTATTAAGCAATTTATGAAAAAACGTAGTAGAGACGCTTGAGTGTCGACTTTCTGATATGCCATGGCTTCCTTAATACTGTCAGGGTCTTCCCCAGTCCGGACAAAATTGTATATTCTATCTAGGTACTCTTTCATTCCTGGGAAATACAGTAGGTAATCGGTAGCTTGTCGTAAGCGTAGTGATGCTAAAAACATCCTATTATCTTTACCAGGTACTGGGTCGTATCTGCAAACTAGAAGCGGTTCTTTGAGTATGTCGAGACGGGGTGATTGGAGTATAAAAGGATTCTTTATATCCTTAAGGTGTAATCTATGTGTTGGCGGCGGGGTCTGGGGACCCCCGGACGCACCTCCTGAGGCTGAAGCTCGAGCGTTATCTCTTTGCGGAGTCTGTATCGGTACTTGAATTTGTCTTTTAGTAGGATCAGGTAGAAGCTGTTTCGGCGTATTCATTTTAGGTACGGGAAGTGGCGGAGGTGGTAGAACAGGGGGAATCTGTCGGGCGGGGGAACCTTGTTGTGGTACTGGCGGAATATGATCTTGGGGCGGGTTACCACCCCCGTCCCCGTCGTTAGGCAGGGCGCGGACAGGCAGATTGGTGTAAGCGGGAGCTACATCCTCTAGATAGGAATTCAGGAATATGTCTTTAGTGGTCCTGTGAGTTACTTTAGTTGGAACTAATGGTGGCGGCAGATTTTTCGGTATCTCTGAAGTGGCTTCAGGCGAACCTTCGGCCACAAGATACATACCATTTACAAGATTGTTTCTTGCGCGGTCTATTTGCTCTGTTTTTACTCGGATCCCTTCAGTAACTAATTTGTTTTCTTGAGCTTTATCTGATTCTTTAAGTCTGTCTTCTCTACGGAGTGCTTTTTCTGTACGCTTATGTGATTCCTTACGCCAAAATTCTATGGCGTCTTTCTGAGATTGTCTGGCTTTCTTTTTCCATAATGCTTCTTCTACCTTCATGATGCACTCGGCATCCCATGTTCCGGTAATGGGCCATCTGTGTCTTTCGTCTAGATGCTTAGTATAATCGGCCCATAATTCTAGATACAATATGGCATCTATGCCATGTTTCTGGTACATGAAATTTCCAGGCGTGTCCCTAGGGGGGATAGGAATTTCTTCCTCTAGCATCCCTTTCCTAGTTCCTATTTGCTTTAACTTGTTAAAAAACGGCATTTTGCTTACTTAGTACTGAATGCTCAATCCTTGCTGCTTAAATCTAGACACAGCTAGTTACACAAGAACACAATAATGCACATTAAAAACAATCACTCATACAACGACATTGATCACATGAAGAAAGACATTAAAAACACTTATTACTACCCCCTATACTGGATGTACTGCTAAACAGCACAGATACACTGCTAAGAACAGTGCAAGAACTTGAATCATCAGATATACTGCTAAACAGTACAGATACACTGTCTAAAACAGTGCAGACCGGACTTGTGTACCCAAACCCGTCTAGATACGTCCCAGCAATGGTACTCACCGGGAAGCACGGAAAACAGAAGGCCTCGGAAAACTCGATTGGACTGGACCGGACTCGACTCGACTCGACACGTGGATACTTCGGAAAACTGGTGGGCCTCTTGACACCTCGGACCTTGCTTCTTTCGGCTAGGCTCTGGTCGGGATCCTCCGCGCTCCTCACCGCCTCGTCTGGGTGCTAATTGCAGTCTTCGTCACCTCCGTGGGCCAGAGGGAGATACAGGAAATCCTGCCGGTACGCGTAGGTTCCGTCTAACTGATGGCAGGGGACAGAGTTTGCAACGCACCAACCGGCGCGTGAGGTGGGGGAGGGGTGGGGGAGGGGTTCCTGTTCGGGCGCCAAAATGTCGTAAATATTTAATTTACCATCTTAATTTCTATGCAGGTAAGTACTTAATCAATAATAACTCAATCGGAAAAGAAAGAAACAGAGTCCGTGGTGTTAGAGTTCTTAGGGGTTTTATTCCTTAAAAAGGAATCGTTCCGGAACTGGATATCAGGTTCCTGCAACCACAAAGGGTCCAGGAAGGGATAGAGCATACTTTATTGACATTACATTACTTTTATACTTAATATACATAATAGAAGTCAATGCAGAAGGCGTAACAGCTGAGAGAAACAAGATAAAACACACACGTGGTCATGATACGTAATTAGGAGGCGTGAACTAGGCGTGAACATAGAAGTGTGTGCTAGAAACGTCACAGGTAGGTGCCATAAGTGGGTGGCAACAATAAGCAGAATCTTGCAATGTCAGCAGAAATCTGAGGCCTGGATGCGCGCGCAGCTGCATGACGTGTAACTGACTTGAAGCTGAAGGGTGCAGGGGACTTGACATTTCAACTAACGGAAAGAGACAGAAGTCTGGCATGTCAGATCAACTTGTGCTTCTATCATATCTGATATCTGATGTTTAGGAACTAAGCTATCTGGGCGGAAAGGTCTCTGGGGCAGAAGCTATTCTATACTGACTGTGAGCGCGTGTATAAGCGCCTAAGTGTCTGCATGAGAAGCGTGGGGGCATGGGCCTTCCATGGTAGCGTGGTAACAGAGGCTATGAATTACTTGCACAGAGACAGTAAGGCCAGGCCCTTTTGCTCTACAGCTGGGGGAATGTTTACTTAAACTAGTAGGCAGGAATGCATCTTCGGAGAGGAAACAGATAACTCGAAGGTTGAATTCATTCTTGGCAGGCAGCAGGCTGAGCTAAACGCGGTGGGCCGCGCTGGAAGTAAGGCAGAGTTCACAGGTACGGGGGCAGCCTGGGCTGAGATTTTCAGAGTCAGAAGGCAGAAAAAGCTCGATGGCAGAAATTCAGGGCCTACTTTGCCAGAGCTGAAAAACGTGTAAAGTACACCACAAAAAGACGTTGGCATGGCATACTTAGGAACGGACTATTCAACCCATTCAGGGTGGGTCGGAAAGAGGACATGTTAACGTTGGACGCAAATGTATTTGCGTCTTCATAGCTGGCACAGGAGGGAAGTTACATGCACTTTAAACTCGTACATGGAGACGGTGGGGTACACGATAGGGAACATAACTTGGCCAAAAATTTATATTTCCTCATTGCATGAAAGGTTTGACAGTAGGAGCATTTACAATCAAACCTTTAATTTTACCATACTCTTGCTATTCCTCATCAGACCACACAAATTTAGTATTTTTCTTTAACAGTGCTCAGTGCTCACAGACGCTGTACCACTAAAGCATACCCCCGCACAAATTTGGCACAGTATTTACTCAATCCCATCCTTGTTGCCAAAATTATGTTACATATCCTGGCAAAATGAGGAAACTGGATACCTGAGAAATGTCCAGAAATGTGAAGTATACTGAGTAGAAGGAACCCACGACCGCTCCCCAACACAGCAGCTTCCAAGTCTCCAGTTACATGTACACACTCTAGATCAGCAAATTACATTGCACCATTCCACTATTACAGGGTTTCATATTGAGAGAACAGTAACACAGAAAACGACAATATCCATATACCACCAGTATATGTGACAGTGACATAACATCAACAGCAATACCCCCACTATCAAAATTGATCCAGCACCACTGAATCCTAGTCAATATTTTGGTTACGTTAATTAATGTGTTATTTATATAGTCTTGGAATTCTGGTTTTATTCAGTTATTGAAAAACATAACAGGTGTGTGGAGGGTCCAGGGGAATCTTTACCGACCTGTCTGTTCATGCCCCTTATATCAATATACAATACACAAAAGAGCAGACCAGGTCTGGAGATACTGCGTGGTTATACCAGTCGCTGCGGTAACATATAGTGCATGTGTGGGTGAAGGTTACTGTCAACATATAATTGATAACACATTTAACAGAAAATGTTAAACAAAAACCTAAGCAATTCCCATCAGACCACCCTTTATGGTGGAGTATACGTCATGTGGGGATTGCTGAACATTCCGTCCGACCATGTAGTGCCGGTTTTGGAATGGATACCAGTGATGTAGTCATAATAAACATCCTAGTGTGATGCTAGTGATAGGGTGCAGTGCTAGGGTGATGGTGATAGGTAAAAAATGGCTACGCAGACTCAGAGTAGGGTTTTAACAAAAGTCCATGTGCCAAAAGTTAAAAATGCGCCACGTAGTAAAAATGCCTACTGGCACAGTGCAAGGCGGTCGACATGTTTCAGCCATAGGGGTGATTGCCCCGGCTTTCTTCAGGACCTTTAAACATAGAGTGGCTACTGCACTATATTTGACATAAAAGATGTACTACAACACAATACATTAGTTATTCATCTACCAGGAACTTCAATACTTAAGTGTCCACTGGAGGGAGATCAGAGTGTTTTCTTCCTATCAAGAGATATGAAAACATATGGTCAGACAACGCTCAACTCCACACACACAGCTACATATGTACACAGACACTGAACAACCACACTTGCAAGAACAATTTGCATTCTGCATTTTTTAAAACAAGCATACTAGCTTTATCACCCTGAGGCATTTCCTCACGATGATACTCACCCAGCTTTGTGTGGGTGAAGACCTCACCTCACCCGGCGACCGCTCGGGAGTATGAGGCCCCGCTCTGTAGTGTTCCTTTTATTATTGTTTTACTTTTTATTTACATGATTACAACACCTTATATTCTTTTTATAGGACTCTATGTAGACAGCTTTGTCTAACCAATTGTTAACACTATACACCCAACAATGCATACACATGTACAGTGCAGAAAAGGGCTTTTAATCAGCTCTGTTACTCCTTTAACTGCTCGGCCTTCCCCCTCACCTCCGTGCTGAGCCCTTTTTTGGTCATTTGGGATAGTTTGTACTTAGGGCTCCATAACGTTTTTCCACATAATTTATCCATGCCAAATTAGTATCCTTTTCTTCCGAAATCCTGGAGATTGTAAAGCTAAACAGGGTTTGTGGATTTCCCTAGAGAGGACTGAAAAAATAGACAAAATATAGCTGCATTATGAGTTTTTGGGGAAAAGCAGGAAAAATTGCAGGATACATGTATCTGGTTCTTTCCTAAAAGTGGCATGAACAAACAGTTTGCTGTGTTGAAGTCACCATCTTCTTAGCGTTCATGTACATTCAGGGCTGAAAACCCCCCAAATCTTTTACCAGGGGACTCTCATGGACCTCGGTTTCATCTGTTCCTGCCACGGGCACTAGGCCCAACCACACAAGGGGTGCAATGTTTTTATCAGCACAAGTGGGGCAGCGCTAGGTCGTAGGAATATTTCTGATTCCTGCAGATTCTGGAAGTTTTTGTTAACTAAATGTAAGGAAAATGAGTTACTCACAAAAGAATCAAATGTTCTCTCGCTTGCCATTGGGGTTAGTTGATTTAGTCCACAGGGTGGAAGAAAGAATGTTGAAGCTTTATGGTGAGGGTGGCACCTGATATTAGAATGGGTCAGACCCACCCCATTATTTTATGTAAAAAAATATATTCCTGCCATACAGTCATACATTGGCTTTTCTGCTCCGCCTCAGGAACAAATTGGGATCACACCTCCTGTTTGCCCCTGGGCGATAAAAAAAAGATTGGTTTGTCCCTTTTGGGGTAGGAAAGTGGCCAATAATAGAGTGCAACACTCGCAGTACTTTATTTTGCCCCAAAGTCAAAATCCCTGGTGTCAGGTGAATGTCCTACCCCCAAAGGGAAAGTTTGCGTTACCCTCACTAATTAAGACAAGCTGCCCATCTGCTTTGAGGAGGGCAAAAAGACACTATTGACTCCACTGGCGCAGGGTTATGGCGTGATGCCAAGATAGGCCATCCCATCCTTTTTTTAGTATTCATGCCATTTTGAAATCCCTGGTGTCTAGTGAGCGTTCTGTTCCATTGTGGAAGGCAGTTTGGGGATGAATACCCTATCCACCCGAAGGAGAGGCAGAAAGTCTATTGGGCATGGGGTGGGGGGGAGCATGAGCCGATGCCAATGTGGGGTGCCACCCCAAAAAAATATTGTATGAATGCAGACCCTACGGTGTAGTGTGCTCTCTGACCCTGGAGTGAAGCTATTGATTATTTGTCCCACCCATGGGTTTGCAGAAAGTCTGCCTGCTTTGTTTTTGGAGTGGAGGCATAGCCATGTCCATGAAATACAGCCCCCACCCATATATTTAAATGACAAATCCCTGGTGTCTAGTGGGATTTCTGCCCCACAGGGACAGGAAGATTGGGGTAATCATCCCCCCCCAGGGGGCAGAAAGCCTGCTCTTTGTGGGCATTGCCCACCCTGGTGTCCAGTGGGCTTTTTGTCCAGGGGGCAGATCAGGGGTTATTACCTTCATCCGCCACTGGGGAGGCAGAAAAACTGATGCCCATTTACTTGGGTGGGGTATGACCATGCCCATGGTGGGCAGCATTCATCCTTATATTTTTTTGAACAAAAAACTTTCCCTGGGGTCTAATGGACTTTCTGTCCCCCTCCCCCAGAAGGGAAGATTGGTGGTAATTACCAACATCAACTCACAGGGGGTCAGAAAGATCCAATTTAGTTAGTATGGGGGCATGGTCATGCCCATAGTAGGCAGCCTCCACCCCTATATTTTGTTTAAAAACAGATTTCCCTGGTGTCTAGTGGGCTTACTGTCCCCTGGGGGGAAGACTGGGGTAATCACCCCCATCCCCACCCCACGGGGCGCATAAAGATTGTCAGCACTATTATTTGGATGGTGGAGTTGGAGACATGGACATGCCCACGGTAGGCAGCTCCTCATCCTTATTTTCTTTTTAAACAAATATATCTCTGTGGCATCTAATGGGAAGAAAAATCACAGGGAAATATACCCATCTGCCCCTGGGGTGCAGAATGACTGATGCCCCATTTAGTTGGGGATGGGGCATAGCCATGAATGGTGGACATCTGCTACCCCTATATTTAAGGGAAAAAACTTTCTTTGGTGTTTAGTGGGCTCTCTGCATCCCCCGTGGCCTCTCAGGAATAATTATCGGGGGCAGAAAGACTGATGCCCAATTTAGTTGGGGTGGGGGCATGGTCATGCCCATGGTGGGACAGCACCCGCCCCTATATATATGGTTTTCTAAAGCTTTTCCTGGTAACTAGTGGGATAACTGCCCCCCATGGGTGGAGATCAGGGATGATTACCCCCACCCACCTCCTGGGGGCAGCAAGACTAATGTCTCTTTAGCTGGGGTAGTAGTATGGCCACACCCATGGTAGCACCCACCCACCCCTATATGTATTAAACAAAAAGCTTTCCTTGGCATTTAGTGGGATTTCTGCCCTCAAGGGGGCATATTGGAGGCAGAAGGACCGATGTTCCATATAATTTAGGTGAGGGCATGGCCATGCCTAAGTTGGCCAGTCGGCACTCCTATATTTACAAATAGGCTTTCCCTGGCATCTATTGAAGTTTTTGCCCCTCCCAGGTGTTAGATCAGTACTAATTACCCCATCTGCACTCCCAGGGGGGAAGAAAGACTGAAATTAATAAATATGTTGAGGGGAGCGCAAGGCCTTGCCTAAAGGGCTGCTTCTCCCATTCCTGGTGCCTTGTGGGTGGATCCCTGCTTGGGAATCTCTCTCCTGTGGCAATCCCCAAGCAGTGATCCACTGAGAAGAGGTAGCGTTGGAAAGTAGAGATTCTCCCCGTGGCAACAATATATTTTCTCAAAGAATTAGTGCCCAGGGGGCTGCGATATGCCTCCGAGCACTGATATTCAATGAAAGTAAAATGAGCCCACGGCTGGATTTTTTCACTTTGCTGTAATGACCCCAGCGCACCCACGGGCTGATCGTAATAACAGGGAAAAAAAAGAATCAGGCTGCTCTAGAAGTTCTTCCCAAGCACACTGTGTTGGAGAAAAAAAAGGCCATCAGAGGGACCTTTAAATGCCTCCCAACTGTCATCCAATGTCCAAAACACGCAGTGGGATGGTAGTGGGAGTGTTGGGCATTTGCCGACGCCAACACTTAAAAGATTAAGCCATTGTCTGGTTTAGTTGAGCCCCCTTAAAATTACAATTTAAACAGACTAAGACTTAACACAGATTTTCACATTCTATCAGTGGTGGCTCCTCGACTAAGGTGGAGGAGCGTCGCCCCACTGCCAGAAAGCAGAAAAAGAAAGGAAAAAAATTAAATGATAATAACTGAATGTTATTTTCATTTTATTTTGTCCTCCTGCCGTGGCAGTGCATGAGGGGACGGGGTGGAGCTGCAGGGGATAATTGGTAGAACCCCCCTGTTCACAGTGACTGTTTGTATGGCCCACTCTGGCCGCCCAAAACAGTCATGCGCACATCCCTCTTCTCCATGCAAGTTCCATTACAGCCTGCATGGAGAACATTCACACCCCACCAGCCCCTGGTTGAGCGTTGTGTCACGGCTCTCTGACCAATCACAACGCTGTATTGCAGGGTTGTGATTGGCTTAGGGTTGGAAGCCTGGCAGCCTGCTTCCAGTTCCGACCTGGAGTCGGACACAAGCGGCAGGAGTGAAGACGCAGGACCCGGCGGTGGCAAGGTAAGTGTTATTCTATTAATATTTTTTAATGCAACAAGACCTTCCCTTCAGCGTACCCGCCCGCCACCCGTGAGTCGTGCCGACTCATCCCTGCATTCTATATGCACATGAGTTGTATTTGTGAAGAAGCCTTAAAAAGTTACTTCTTTCAGGTACGATGTTGCTGACACATGGTGGCTACTGGCAACTGCCACTTCCCCGGGTTTATGGTATGCTTCCACCTAGAGATGTTTTAAGGCATGGACAACATGGGCCATTGGCCATGGCTCCCACTTTCCAAAGGTCCCCTAGTAAAGCATTTTTTTTCCTACTCTAGCACACCTTTGTCAATTTCTCTATCAGAACCTCTATATACTAATAACTACCTCTGACTTTCCCAAACTTTTGTCTTTTTTCGGAGTATTAGGGTCATGTAATGACTTTTAACTGTTTTTTAAGCAACAGATGAAAGATAATTCAATATTGTTTGGCATCATAGAAATTTGAACGAGCAGAAAATATGTATGTATTCAAACTATTCCACACGGGGGCCCCAAAATCTTCCGTGCCCAGGGCTCCGATAATCCTTTAAAATCACACTGCTTCCACCAGCTCCCCTGTTGCTTCATCAATATCATAATACACACAAGAAAAGAGTCATAAAATCGATGCCTGCCCATGCATTGTCTCCCGTTTACAACCCTCGCAGACCCATTTGCCATTTATCTGGTTTTCATTTCCTGACTTCTATCTCCACCTGCCGAGAAATAGGTAGAATTACATCCTTTACTAATGCCAACTGTAATTCAAGCTATTTTAGAGGTGTGTGTCGTTTTTTCAATAAACAAAAACATTTTCTGTTTCCTTAATAATTTACCACTTTGGTAAATTAGAGCCCACTTACATCAGGATAGAAATATGCAAATGCGCAACAGCAAAGAACAGATTTTAAAGTGTGACTGGGCTTCATCGTGTTTTAAAAGTTAAGTACCCGTTAGTCTATTGCTCCTTATTCTGCAGGCACATGCCATGCTTCGTACGGGGTCTCCTCTTTACTCTCATCATATAACGCTTCCCATAGATATAGTTCATCCTCCTGTCTATAGGAGGGGGGAAATTGGGTGGGCATTCTTCCGAAGCTACACGCTTGGGGGCAGATTTACAAGAAAGTGACGCATCTGTAAAGATGCGTCACTTTTCCTGCGCCACCCTGAGAAACCCTTGCGCCACTATGGATGCACCGGGGCAGATTTACAAGCCCCTTACTCCACTTTTGTGTCACTTTTCCTATGTTAAAAGTGACGCAAAAATGGCGCAAGGGGCTTGTAAATATGCCCCACCGTATTTAGAAAACGGCACACCATGGCGCAAGGATTGACAGATGCATTAGAAATTCTTACGCATCTGTTGATGCAAAATTCACGCATTGCTGGAGTTGTGTCACCAGCACGACGCAACTCCAGCAATGCAGGGGAGGACTATCCTCATTGTGCTGTATCGCTCCTTACCCCTGCTTCAAGCAGGTGCAAGAATTTGACGCAGTGGAGCCCTAGACGTGTCACAGTGAAATCTTGTAGATTTCACTGCATTACTTCTACAAGACTTTTTTTGGTTGGAACGCCCACCCTGCATACATTATATCTGATGCAGGTATAATGTGACGCAGGGCTTTACAACGTGACGCATCTCCCTAGATGCGTCACGTTGTAAATGGGGCGCATTTTTATGCTGCTGCTGCATCACAAAAAGTGCCGCAACAACGGTGCAAAAATGACGCGAAGGGCTTGTAAATCTGGCCCTTTGCCTTTAATGCTAGCATCAGAACCACAACAATTTTCCGAGAAGAAATTTTCCTGGTTGTCACTGGCTGCAATATTGCCATTATTATGCTGAATGTTTTGAATAAATCACACCCTTATAGATGTATTATAAGGGCCATATTTATAACACAGTTTGCATTGCTGTTACCCCATGCAATGTTGGGCATTGCAACGTGTTAGACCGGACATCATTGGCTTGAGTCTCTCCTCCATTTTTTCTGTTTGCCTCCTCTGTTTTCGATGTTTTTGCTGGTATATTGCTTTGGGCACTGTGCCACTGCTGATCAGTGCCACAGTGCAAGTGCTCCCTATGTAAAATTGCTGTATTGATTGAATTCCATGTTTGGCTTATTTGGTTTACTATCAGTCCCTAGTCTAGTGCACCAGGAGTGCCAGGGCATGTAAATACAAATGCTGCTCGTGGGCTTGCAGCACATGTTGTGCCACCCACAAGAGCGGCCTCGTAAAAGTATGTCTGAAGGTCTGCCATTGCGAGACCTACGTGCAGTCTGGTACTGTCACGCTGACTGCGCAAGTACACCTACTTGCCAGTCCCTACACCTTCCCTTAGCTTCATGTTAGTCACCCCTATGGTAGGCCCACGGGCAGGGTGCATTGTAAGTATAAGGTAGGACAAGCCTGACCAAGTTCGCATGTCCTAATAGTGAAGTATAGCCATATTCGTTGTTCACTATTGCGAGGTAACCTGCTCTCCATTAGTTAGAATGGGCCGCCAGGATTATTAATGCTATGATCCTAGCTGGCTCCGAGAGAATGGTGCAATGTCGAGTTTGGTATCCCTGAACTCGGGGTTTAATAACGCATCCGTTGGTGTGGATGGTTTTTGGACTCTGGGTTTGAAAATAGCACTTTTAGAAAGTGGCTATTTTCTTGTCTAACCATTTCTGGTTTCTGCTGGTTTGGTGTGTGTGTGACAGGAGCTGGGTGGCTCCAAAGGTCTGAATGAGTCAGTGTGAGATGAGTGGGACATTTGCGTTGAGAGTGGGGGGAGAGTAGTTGCTGATAGCCTGCCCTGCCTGATACAATGCTGGCTCCACCTCCTGCCAGGCGACTGATGGCTCTGTGCCTGCCATGGACGATCCTGGCCCCACCTCCTACCAGGAGGCCGATAGCTCTGCTCCTGCCAGTGACAATGCTGGCTCCACCTCCTGCTGGGCGTCTGAGGACCCAGCCCTGCTCAGTGAATAGGCCAGGTGCCTCTGCCTGGCTACACCCACAACAGACCCAGGATGTTGGGAAATTCCCCTGCTTGGACAAAGGAATGAAAGCCAAAAAGGGGTATAAGAGAAGGACCCCTGAACCAAGAATTTAGATCACTTCTGACAAGGAAACCTGAACCAAGGACAAGAAGCCTGCTGATCCAAGGACTTGCCTACCCCTTCTGCCAGTGTGCTGTTTGTTGGGGGAATCCTGCAGTTGCTTCTTTATTTTTGCCAAGGAACCAGGAGAGAGGAACTGAGTGTGTACTCTCAAGCTTTGCTAAAGAAAATCTCCAAGGGCAGGAAGAGTGCCAGCCTCCTGTTGAAGTCACAGGGCTAAAAGACCTCATCTGCTAAAAGTGCTTGTTGCTGGAACTTTAGAATCCAGCACCTCTGAAAGAAACCAGCAATCTCGACGCCGACGGACGTCCCCGAATCCAGCTCGACATCTTGAGTAACGGCTCCAGTGTCCCGCTTCCTCGACGCCAACCGCCGGGCCTGATCGACGCCAGCAGCAACGCCAGTCAGTAGTGAGTTCGGCTCCAGCTCCAAGTGACCTCGTGTCTGCACCGCTGCTGATCGCATCAACTTCGAGCCCTCTCGACGCCGTGAGCGCTGCTCACTCTTGCAACGCCATCATCGACATCGACGACGACGCCGTATCCTGCTTCACCTCGTGAGCGCTGCTCCTGCCTGACATCTGTCGACGCCGCTGCAGGTCGCCCAGACTCCGAGGCCGGATCAATGCCGGAGACGCGATGCCGGACATCTCGACGCCGCTGATCATCGTGTGCTTTGCTTTTCCAAGGTACTGTGTTGTGGGGGTCTGTGCGACTCCGGCTCGACGTAGCGCTCCTCGCGGTCGACGTCGAACCCTTTGGATTAACTTTGCCTCGACGTCGTGTGACTCCCGTGTGGGTTACACTGTTGCCAAGAACTGTGTTTTAAAGAAGAAGAGTTGCTTTTGATAGTAAAGACTTTGTGCTAAGAAGAAACTACACTTGAACTATTATTTTTCCTTCCAAGAGTATTTATTAAGATTGTGGTATATTTTTGTCGTTATTTGGTCTTGTGCTAAGCCTTATATAAAAATCCTTATTTGTATAATACTACTGTGTCGTGTCCATTTGTAGTGTATTCACTTTATTACTGTATGTGGTTATAAATGCTTAACACACCGCCTCTGAGATAAGCCTGTCTGCTCTGCCAAGCTACCAAGGGGGTGAGCAGGGGTTATCAAAGGGTGTGATCCCCTTGCCCTGACTAGAAAAGGTGTGTCCCTATTTGTCAGAAGTGTATTCCTCTGCCAACTAGAGACAGCCGGTTCTAACACAACGCAAATCCTACATCAGATTTTTGAAGCCACGCAAAGTGACTTTGCGTATCTTTGAGTGACTATAAACACCTCGAGTAACGCAATACAGTGCAAATCGCTGTGCTGAGTTACTCTGCCTTGGGTAGGCGTTCCATGGGTGTTGCGTGAGTGTTCCCATGCAACTACCATGGTTTATGACGCATTCCAAAATTTACAAGACCTTGTAAACCTGGGAATCCACCAAAAAGATACACGGAGAAATATCTATATTTGTAAATGTAATGTAAATGTAAATGTAAGGTGTTTTGTAGCGCGCTCAATTACTACCGGAGTATCCTGGCGCGAATGACCGCTGGGGAACCCGTCCTGGCTTTCCCTGTGAGATGGTCCCGTGCTGGGTATCTCCAAGGTGAAGCCAGGCATCCCCGGCGTCTGGGGCCGATGTAGAGATGAGGCAAGCTTAATGCCCAGAGTTACCGAGTGTGATCACTGACCAAAGTGGGCACCGAGGCGAGAATTATCAGTCCGCTGACCCTGGTCCTCGACCCTGCCGCGTCGGGAATCGAACCCTGGTCCCGGGCCGTTCTCAGCCTCCGGGTCTGCCGCCTCTAACCAGTGAGCCACACCTCTCTACGATTTATCTATTTCTCCTCTTTACTCCCTGTTTCTATGTGCGCTGCATTCTGCAGCACACGGATGAAGAGAAAAAAGCCTCTCAGGATTGTTGTTATGCAGTAAGGTGCTCCTTCCTGCACAAAAACAATCCTGCCTCCATCGCAGGCACCCTTGCACCATGGTACAAGGTACGTGCGTTGGTGCTAGGCAGCCAAAATGGCATCAGTGCAAGGGATAAGGACAGGAATGTGCCCTATTCCATAAATACACTGCATTCCTGCCCTTTCCCTGTGTCGCAAGGCAGCACATTAAGGTGACTTGCTGCACTGTCCTGCTCCACAAAACCATAAATATGCCCCTCAGTTGCTCACAGTGAGTTTGAAAGGGTGCATATGAATCAAAGAAAGAGCTACACAGACAAGTTCTGTAGGTTCCAATGCTGCAGATGGAAAGGTAAAAGTGCATTGCAAACCTTAGCATCAGAAACTTACCTGCAATAGTGTGCCTTTGCAAAATATTTATCATTAACTAAGTTCTACAGGCATTTCCTGGTGGATTCTGGGACTTCAAGTGCACATTAACAACTTGAAAGTCTGACTTTAGTGCTGGGGGTCCTCAGTGCAACACTGCTTATTGGCACCCACCAATGACCACCTTCACCACAAATTCCCTCACTACCACCCTTTAACAGTACCTACCCCTCAAGTCTCCATAACCACCACTCTCTGATGCATGTAATTAGTTTGATAGTACCAGTGGAGGGTGCAGGAGCACTTTACATCATTAGAATTACATAAGAGAGAGGGCTACAAGATGTAGAAGTCACATGTCATCCATACTAGTAGGCAGTATTGTTTAAGAGTGCTTGGTCTGGAGAAGCACAAACCCAGAAGTTAAAATGTACCACCATCGTTGAGGGTTCCCTGTAACAATAAGAATTGATTTCTACCCAAATGAACCCTTTTTGCAAAACCAGGATAATGAAAGGCGGGAAAAATTCAGAACATTCTAATCGATTCCTTGCAGTTTGCATAAAGCTCTTTGATGACAGTTATTAGCTCACCATTCTATAGTAGACTTTTACTTTATCTAAACTGCAAGTAACAAAAGGTCTCTCCAACACTAGCAGTAACCCACTGACCACTTTACATTATATGCACTTTGTGATCTTTCTTTGCACCAGACATATTAACCCTCTGCACTACCTTAAGATTAGTTACAACTTCCACTAGACAAAACTCTGATTCCTCTCCAGCAAGAACATTAACCCTTTCTTTGCTGCCATCGGCAATTGGCCGACGGCAGCTCTACCTCCCCAGTGCTGCGTCGGCCAATGGCTGACGCAGCACCACGGCAGAATTACTGCCGCGGTCAACGGGTTAATCACCGGAGCTTGCTTGACATTTTTATTGTCGCCTGAAAATTGCTGAAACGTGGCAGTAGGTGCCTTTAAAGCCATAATCTACGTGCAAACAGGCGCCTCCACCCAAAGTCAGCTGTCCCACTGCCCTGGAGCCAGCCCCGTTATGCTCTGAAGAGAGACACTTCTGTTGTTCCCTCATCTCGCAGGGAAAGCACCCCGCAGGTTCATATTCTACCAATAGGAATCCAGCTGTAAATTGTGCCCGAATCTGCTGCCTGGCTTGAGTAAGAAAGATCGATTGCAGCCACCTGGCATGCCTCTTTCATCCACATACACATCTCAGGGCCCTGTTCCTATTTATTTACTGGCCACCTTAGATTCAATCCAAGCATCCTCATACTACCTCATCACCTTATGGGGCGTACACGCGCTCTGAACTCCTCCTGCTTTAAAAAAAACATTGTTACGTAAAATGCGACTGAGCAGCCTAGTGGACATTTATATAAGGGTTGTATTACATGCAAGTTGATTGGTTTACTGTGATAACTATTTTGCAAAGGCATACTACTGCACTTAATTGTCTGACACTATGGGCCATATGTACGACGAAGTGGCAGAGCGTGTCGTTAGCCTCCTGGGCTTAACAACACGTTCCGTCACTTCAGAAACTCAAGGCTACAACATATTTACAAGAATGTGGTGCAGCCTTGCGTTTCCTCCTTTGATGGCGCTAAGTTTCACAACTTAGCGCCAACGCAGGCACCCTTGCACCAGAGTGCAAGGCTGTCTGTGTGCAGGGGAGGATTGGTAATGTGTTGGAAGGTGTCCCTTCCTGCAGATAAACAATCCTAAAATGCCATTTTGTAAATTTCATGTGTACTGCTTCATGCAGCACACATGAAAGTTACAGCATTGCATTTTATAAAAGATTTGTTTATCTACAGGAAGGAACACCTTCCTGTACATAAACAAACCATGGCATTTTGCTTTTTCCATGTGTGCTGCACGAGGCAGCAGACATAGAAAAAGCAAAAACGAGGAGAAATAGTCCATTTCTCCTCGTTTCGCCACCTTAAAACCAAAAATGTTGGCGCTGCCTCCTATATACGCCACCCTTGTACATAGGGAACAGCGTCAAATACAATGGGTGTTGGGGTGGAACACCCACCACAACACCCACTGCAGGCCCCTTTCACGCTAAACATAGTGTGAAAGGGTGCCTTATGTACAAGACAGCTTTAAGCCACATTAAGTGGCATAACGCTACCTTGTACATTAGGCAAGGCCCCTATCGCCACGGGAATGTCACCAAAAGTGATGTCCCCGTGACGTTAGAGGCTTGTACATCTGCCCCCATGTGTCATTGGGTTGCTTTTCTATGAAACGTGCCATGTGGCTAGGATTTACGCAAAGCCTCTTCTGATTTACAGTGGTTGATTCTCTTAGAGCTCTGCCGTTTCCTTTGTCATGTTTCCTGCTCTCAAATCTATTAATTCGTCACGCTGCATATATTATTAGAGGGCCCGATTCACAGAACTAACTTAAGACAAAATCCTAAACTTACAACCATTTTTGTATTCACAGAAGGCACTTACTCATTTTGGTATTCACAGAAGACACTTAGGCCCACATGCATCAAGCATATTTGGAGTCGCAAACGGTGCAATTCCTTAAAATCGGCCGTTTGCGATTCCAAAAATGCTTTTTTGAATGCATCAAGCAATTTTAGAAATCGCAACATTTTTGCGATTTCTAAATTTGCGATTGGTTTTAAGAAATCGCAAATTTGCGATTTCTTAAAAGCAATGCATGATTACTTTTAAAATTGCGAATTCGCAATTAGAGGGACAAATTTACCGAGTAGTTGAACTACTCGGTAAATTTGCAAAAAGTGTAAATAATGCAGAAAATGCATTTTTAAAACATTCATGTTACGGACACACATGTCCTTAGGACATGTGTGTGTGCAACATGATGCGAAAAATACATTTCAGGGGTGCACCGGGGGGTCATATAGACCCCCCTCTCCACCCTTGAAATGGATTGAGGAATTGCGATTTTCAAATTGCGAATTCGCAATTCCCATTCATTCCTATGGGCCTATGGGCCTTTTGGCCCATAGGAATGAATGGGAATTGCGAAAAAAGGCCCTTAGGAATGAATGGGAATTGCAAATTCGCAATTTGAAAATCGCATTTTTTATGCGATTCGGTAAAAATAGAGATTTCTACCGAATTGCATAAAAATTAAAAAAATAATCATGCATAGGCTTTTGCGATTTCTAAATTGCGAATCGCTATTTATCGCAATTTAGAAATCGCAAAAGCCGAGATTGATGCATGTGGGCCTTACTCATTTCGGTATTTACAGAAGTTAGGAGTCCTAACTATAGGACTCCTAAATGCCTTCTGTGAATACCAAAAGTCCTAAAGATAGGATTTTTCTCAGTTTAGGAGTAGTAAAGTTAGGACTCCTGACTTTAGGACTCCTAAATGCCTTCTGTGAATATTGAAAGTCTTAAAATTAGGATTTTTCTCAATTTAGTAGTAGTAAAGTTAGGACTCCTAACTTCTGTGAATACCGAAATGAGTAAGTGCCTTCTGTGAATACCAAAATGAGTAAGTGACTTCTGTGAATACCAAAATGATAATAAGTTTGGGATTTTGTCTTAAGTTAGTTCTGTGAATCGGGCCCAATAAGTCCTAATAATTTTTTCTCTCAATTTTTACACACCAAACTATATTTGGCATACAAAAAGGGAACTGAAAGTGGCAGTGAGTTGACACCAGCACCGAGGCAAAATGAAGATAGTCTTTTTCCTGATAAAATATTTACAGATTATGAGTTGACACATTTCATTATGTGGTAAATTATGCAACATCAGTATTTTATATATATATATTTTTTTTAAAGCACCAAGTTGTTCACAATTTTGTCTCTCGCCCTAGCCTCGTATATTTTCTTCAGGTATGAAAGAAAGTGAAGTATATTTTACATTCTACTGTCACAACTTTTTCCAATTCAATAATCATTTTGACATAAACATTGGGCCTCATTAAAATATTTTGATGCACCAGTAAGCTTTCTTGCTGCGCTGCCCTGCAACAAAAGAAAAGAGCAGTGATACGCTGTATTTACAAGATATGGCGCATTCCTACCCTTTTCCTCTGTACTGGCGCACAAGGGACGAATGCAGGCACCCTTGAGCCATAGTGCAAGGGTGTCTGCATTGTAGGGGTGATTGTTTTTGTGCAGGAAGGGACACCTTCCAGCTCAAAAACAATCACAAGAGGTGTTTTCCTCTTTTTATGTGTCCTGCAGAAAGCAGCACACATTGAAAAATGAAAACCGAGGAGAAGTAAAGGTATTTCTCCTTGTTGCGCCTACCTTATGTCTTCCCTTGGGAGGCACCGGAATCTGACGTTTTCCCAGGATTACAAAGCTTTGTAAATCTGGGAATGCGTAAGGTTCCATGGATGTTGCGTGGGAACACCCACAGCAACACCCATGGAACGCCTCTTCCAAATAGAGTAATGCATAAAAGGGGGCCATATTTACAAGGCCATGAAAAGCCATGCAGGGTGGCGTTACATGGCCATGAAAATATGAGCAGGCGCACTGCGCCACCGGTGCGTCAAAAAAAGTGATGCACAGGCGGCACACGGGGCTTGTATTTGCAAAAGTGGCACAGCGAGAATTCAGTTTTCACATGCCCAGTTCACAAAAGTAACATCTCAGTAGTTGCATGATTGACCCACTGATGATAGTCTCAGCAGAGAAGCCAAGATCTGAATTAGCATGGCGTCTGCATTACCATAAATGGTCTGCGAGTAAAGAGTTATCTTGTTTCCTTGACAGCTGGATGAGTCTAGAATACCATCTGCACCTGCCTGCAAGGAGATTTCTCTCCCTTCTTCAACGTGCAGGTGGGTTGCCACTTGCACTGTAAAACACAGAGCAGCTTTTAGACACGTGCTCTGTACTTCACTTGAATGTGGAGGCCCCCAGGGGAGCACAAGTTCAGGGCTGCCCTGGGGGCAAGACATTTTTTGTAATACGGTGCACTGTCCCTTGTTTGTGCCTGGTGCACCTTTTGAAATGAATGCTATGTCGCACACAGGAAAAGTGTGCCGTATTCATAACCAGGCCCCTGTTGTTCTGGGGTTCCAAATCTATAAACTGACCAGTGCAGGTCTCTTTAAAGTGCAATCTGCCAAGGATGTTTGTAAGAAAATCTCAATGCTCAATTATTGATTTGGATACATATCTATCACTGCTGCATCCGATAGTTACTGATAATGATATGGTTCTCTGTAACCATAATTTGCATCTTCTAAGCCTATATACCCAGGGCCTCATTTATGAGAATTGACACATCGCTGCGTGAAAGCAGCGATGCGTCACTTCTCAGTGCGCACTCCTTGTGACATTCCTGATGCGTCATATT
The DNA here is from genome assembly GCF_964263255.1 of Lissotriton vulgaris. Lineage (NCBI taxonomy): Eukaryota > Metazoa > Chordata > Amphibia > Caudata > Salamandridae > Lissotriton > Lissotriton vulgaris. The sequence continues at coordinate 1,549,589,399 of NC_141689.1, read as the reverse complement.
TAATGTATGACGCATCATGTCGCAAGGAGTTACAGATACGTCAGTATTTCTGACGTATCTGTAAGCGCAAAAGTGACGCATTGATGGAGTGTGTCACAAAAGTGACGCAACTCCAGCAATGTGTCCTTTCACATGGGGCAAGCCCCATGTGAAAGGGCCTGCGTCAGTCTTACGCCTGCTGTGAGGCAGGCGCAAGGTTTTGACTGCGTCACTTCTACGACCCTTCCTTGCGTCAATACGCCCCCCTTGGATACATTATACCAGACGCAGGTATAATGTGGTGCAAGGGTTTACAAAGTGACGCATCTACCTAGATGCGTCACTTTCTAAATATGGCGCAACAAGGCACATTTTTTACGCCACTGGTGCGTCACAAAAAGTGACGCACCGGCGGCGTAAAAGTGACGCACAGCCTCATAAATGAGGCCCCCAGAGTTTGTAAAATAAATGTTGCTGCTGGGCCTGCAGTGCTGCTTGCACCTCCCACAGAAGTAGCATTTCAAACCTGTCTCAGGCCTGCCACTGCAGTGCCTGAGTGCACAGTTTACTGCCACATTTTCTAGGAGAAACCACCATAGGGAATACCAACTTGTGTGCTGGCCTGCTGCTTGCTATCCCCCTCTGTGCCCCACACCTAGTGTTCTTCAGGGGCTTGCTGGAGGACCCTTGCTCCTTCAAAGTTCCTGTGCCTGTGGGACTTCCGTGGGGTTCTGAGGCTTCCAGGCTTCATCTCTTAAAACACAGTGCATGGAAAGAGCTCTATACTTTTCCGATTCTCCTGCAACAGTGCGTGTTCCAAGTTTTTGAGATCAACTCATGGTGAGCACTTTATGATCCAGCGTGGGCAGCGCTGCATCCTCTCCCTGGGCACAGAGCATGGTTTGTGCTCTGTCAACTTGGTGTTCCCAATGTGGGAGTAATACCTTCCAGCTTTTTGAAGCTGTTCTGGAAAAGCCTAAGGATTGCTAGACAGTCCTGCAGCCTGGAGAAGTCTGCCTCGGGCTGCTGTGAATACTTTGATCAGCTGAATTACCCTTGCCCCAATTCTTCAAAAAGGAGCAACTGCTTTACTATTAGTGCTGTGCCGGCATAGTCTGTTGGCCCCAGGCACCCACACATCAAGGAACGTTCCCAATGTAAACCAGGCGTCACCCAATGTAGTCCAGTTGAGCAAAACCCCAGGCACCATAGCACTCAGGACAGCTCAGAACGGTATAACTTTTCGGGCCAGTATGATTGGCACGATCTGCTCAGCCCCAGGGTGCACATACTACTAGCAAAGCCGTGCAGACCCTGAGCTGTTGTTGTGGTGCATGGTGGTCTCTAGTCCTGAGGGACTCCAACTGCACGAACAGAGGGAGTTGGGACTATCCAGATTTGTCCTGGTCCACTGACCATGCCGGTTGCTTTGAGATCACTGTTAGTCTCAAAAAGAGAGCACCTTCATTTTTGAGCTTTTGGAGCTTAGGAGCTGCACCTTGTGGAAGCAGGCAGGTGATGTCTTCTTCCTTGTACATGGGGTGACCCTGTGAGGCCTCCGTACATAAACCCTGAGGTGTGTGTGCATGCCCCCACTCTCCCTGGGAGACATACCTTGGGGCATTTGATTCGCATGAAACTTGGTGTGGGTATTATGGGGCGAGATTTCAATGGAGGCCCCCCATTTGACTTAAGGAGTTGGCCACATTAAGGAACCAACCTAATTTTCCTTATTCCCTCCAGTAGTGGAGCAGGTGCTTCTGCACCCTACGCCCTGGACCTAAATGCCATATAAGAGGGAAATATGGAACACAGGAAAGTTGTGCCCTACGGTTTCCTGGTAATATAGGTCTGTTATTGGTTACCTACTGCATTACCTGTCCTGAGTATTCACTGATATGTCTTGTTTACCATACATTGTCCAGGGTAATGATTACTATATAAATCATGTTTCATGCTTGTATGTCATAACGTATTGCATTTCATACCTGATGTTCTAGTGTACACTGTTTTAATTCTTGCACTGCTTAGGATAAGGAGTATCTCTTCATGATCTGCATAATATGCAAATAATTCATGATTTATGTAATTTTAGTCTAAGTTTATATACACAATATACTATATATTTTTATATAGTCCTGCATGGAGTCTCCTTTGTGGTGTATTTATTGTGTTACTGATGTGAGTGTGCTGCACAAATGCTTTACACATTGCCTCTGATGATAAGCCTAACTATACTGTGCTAAGCTACCAGGAGGTGAGCACAGGTTATCTTTGGTGTGTAACATACTTGCCCTGACGACAGTGCTGGGTTCTGTCTGGCTTGGGTGCATAACCTAGCCAACCTGAAACCCCCCCCCCATTTCTAACAGTTTTCTTTAAAAAGAAAATGCATTTAAAGATTGCTAGCCTTGTGTGCAAGTGTGTTGACGTATGCACAGGCATGTAATTGTAAAAAAAGGCATTGGCAAATCCAGTGGATCATAATTTTAGTGCCAAGACTAAGAGGCATATTTATGAGGGTCTAGCATCATGCTTGCACCACTCAATGTGGAACATGTACAATGTAAAGCTTTGCATGGCTTTGAATGGCTTCATAAATATGGCGTAATGCAATGCAGCGCAAATCATGCGTTGTATTACTCTGTACATGTTGCAATGGGTGTTTCTGCGCAAATCCCATGGTTTGTGATACATTCCTAGATTTACCAAACCTGGATGAGATGTAATGAGGATGAGTAAAAGGCCTCTATGGATTGTTTTTGTGCAGTAAGGCTCCCCTTCCTGCATAAAAACAATGCTGCCTACAACACAGGTTAACAGAGACAACGATCCCTAGACCGGAGTTGAATCAGAGCACAATAAATATAGACTAAATAGTGCTATATTTTCTTTGTCCAGCTGGACAGTTTAAATTTCTAGTAATCAGGAATATAAAAGTTGCGATACAATGTGGTACAAGTGGGACACCAGCCGATGTCCGACTTCCACACTAGGGAAACAGGAACAAAACAAGGTGGTAGGCAAAATAAGGTCATCTGGTTATCGTAAGTCATAAGTAGATAATCCAACAGAAACACATATGCATGCAAACAGTCATTATTACACTATGCATTTAGTGTTTTAGGTCGACGACGTTTCGAACCATGTCTAGTAAAGGTTCATCCTCAGGACATTAAATAATTTGCCTAAAGAAAAACAATGCAACTGTAGCCCACGAGTCAGGCAAGCAAGCTGGCGTTCTTTACTAATAGCGCATGGGAACGCAAGTCTGTGCGTGCTGTGCTACGCGATCTTGGACCCCCATTGTGGACTTGTACCCCGCCAAATTCTGACGGCACCGACAAGGACTCTCCAGCCTTGATTGCGCATCCACATCTCCATACTAGATTTGACGACGGATTATCTATACCCTGATCGCCAGACTTGCATTCCCATGCACTATTAGTAAAGAACGCCAGCTTGCTTGCCTGACTCGTGGGCTACAGTTGCATTATTTTTCTTTAGGCAAATTATTTAATGTCCTGAGGATGAACTTTTACTAGACATGGTTCAAAACGTCGTGGACCTAAAACACTAAATGCATAGCGTAATAATGACTGTTTTCATGCATATGTGTTTCTGTTGGATTATCTGCTTATGACTTATGATAACCAGATGACCTTATTTTGCCTACCACCTTGTTTTGTTCCTGTTTCCCTAGTGTGGAAGTCGGACATCGGCTGGTGTTCCACTTGTACCACATTGTATCGCAACTTTTATATTCCTGATTACTAGAAATTAAACTGTCCGGCTGGACAAAGAAAATATAGCACTATTTAGTCTATATTTATTGTGCTCTGATTCAACTTCGGTCTAGGGACCATTGTCTCTGTTAACTAGTATCTACCCAAGGTCCCTAGCTTACTGCACCCTGGGTTCCCTTGTAATGTCTATATAGCCTACAACACAGGCACCCTTGAACAATGCTGCAAGTGTGCCTGCTTTGGAGCTAGGCTGGTGAAATGGCACAAGGGCAGTGTGAGGCAGGGTCGCTCAGCAAGGTAAGCACCACAATTTCCATAAATATGCCCCAGGGCACTTTGCCAATGCTTGTTTATTCATAACGTTTGGATCAATTCTACATGATACTTATAAAATTGTAGAGAACATATTCACTTCTAACCTACATGAGAGAAGCCTGCTAGAAATATTGGACCATCAAACTTACATGCATTAAGGGCTAGATGTACGACCCACCAATTTGAGACTCGCAAATTGCATAGCATTTGCGACTCGCAAATTGAGATGTACAGCAGTGTCTCAGGCACTGTTTGCGATTCTTAATGGGGTTGCAAATTGCATGCCTCATGAATAATAATGAGTCAGGCTCAATTTGTGACCCCATTAGGAATGGCTAGCGCTCCCAGGAATGGTGGCCTGCTGGGGTCAGCAGACCACCAAGTCTGGGACTGCTTTTAAATAAAGCAGTATTTTTTGTAAATGCAGCCCATTTTCCTTAGAGGAAAATGGGATACATTTAAAAAAGAAAAAGTAAACTTTTTAGTTTCATTTTTTAAGGGCAGGCAGTGGTCCCTAGGACTACTGTCTGCTCTTAGCAATATTTTCTCACATACTCACAAAGGGGAAGGGGTCCCTTGGGGATCACTTCCCCTTTGCGGTGGTTTACCACCTACTTGAAGTAGGTGGTAAACTGCAAGCGTTTTGTACATGGCATGGTGACTCACTATTAGGAAGGGACGCCCCTTCCTAATAGCAGGAGTGGCACATGCTATTTTGTGAATCAGTGACTCGCAAAATAGCATTTGTACTTGCCGTTACCCTTTTTTGCGGTCACAAACGGGAGGATCTCCCATTGGCAGGTGTTTGTGAACAGTGTGTTAGTCTATTAATGTCCTTTTGCATCTGATTTAACAGGCAGACAATGCTGACAATACATTTAGTATCATTTTATACATTGAATCAGGTAGCGATGCCAAGTTCGCCTCCACCGTTTTTTTTTCTCTTTATATAAGTTTAAAATGGTAGCCAAATTTATGTGACCTGTTATGGATGATTGCTGATAATTTTTTAATTGCATATATATTCCAAATATCAACCCACCACATCTGCATGGGAAGAGTGACTTGCTGCTTCCAGTCCTGTGCTACTGCTAATCTGGCTGCCAATAATAGCTGCAGGATCAGTTTGACAGTCGGGGTAGTTGATGAAAATACACTTTTCTCTCCTGAGTTACCCAGTAGCACTGTCAGCGGCTTCATGGGTAGGGCACTTCCTACTATTTGTCTAAGGTGTGAAACAATGTTCCTTCTAGTATGTCTGAACGCACACATTAGACCACTACATGATTTATGCATTTCATTTGTTTTACAGCCTATTATGTATATTTTATTCATATCTTCATCATTTTAATTAGTTCTATTGTACACTCTACAATGTATTTCATAATTTTAACTTTTGTTATATTGCATTATTCTATCTACCACTATCAATTGCTTTTAACTATCCTAAATACACTGAAACTTTAAAAAAAGACCACCACAGGGGGAACAACTTTCCACTCTGCCCACAATTCTAACAGCACCAATCAGGGATGCCAAGCATGGCATGTCGTCAAGTCAGGGATAGATACCATGTTGTTAATAGTTTCTATGTATTTTATGTATGCACTACACATAATGACAACTTAGCTGCCCTCTGACATAATCTTCCATAAGTGTCTTCTGGTATCTCATTGTAGATCTCTCTCCCACTCAAGGGCATACTTATGTTTATCCATAAGTGCTAGGTCAGTTATCTGTTGCTGAAGCTATGTTATCCCTTTTCAAGTCTACTTGTTCAGAAACATAAGGCCTCATTTACAAGGATTTGGTGCAGGGAAATGCCTCAAGGAATCTTGCTGCGCTGCCCAACGTCAAAAGAAAAAGGTAGGAATGTGCTGCATCTATGTTATAGGGCACATTCTTGTACTTTTCTCCTGCGATGGCGCACAATGGGCTGCTATTTGCTGTTGCAGACACCCTTGCACCATGGTGCAAGCATGCCTGCATTGGAGGGGTGATTGTTTTTGTGCAGGGATGGACACCTTTCTGCGCAAAAACAGTCACCAGAGGTGTTTTTCTCTTTCTGTGTGTGCTGCAGAATGCAGCATACACAGAAAGAGGAAAAACCGGGAGAAATATAGATATTTATCCTTGTTGCGCTTCCCTAACGCCACCCCTGGCGTGGTGTCAGAATCTAACGCATTACAAAGTTTACTGTAAACAATTGGGAGAGAAAGGGTGGTTAGACCTTTAGAGGTCTAGTAGGAACTCCTGGTCCCCTTGGATTTAATAGTCAAACAAATGAAGGAGTAACCACTAAGGGTACTGAATACCTGCACATTTACTTTGGTATTGAGGTGCATGCCCTGCGACCCAATCTGGGACAATCCTTTGTCCTTAGAAGACCCCTCCCTCACCAACCTGGTTGGTGACATGCTTCATCATCGGGGTCCCACCCGGATAGCCGAGTGCCATCCAGGTGTGCTAAGACACCTGATTACAGTGGAGCTGGTTATTTTTGTTTATATGTGATAATAAAAAGGGGGGGGGGTTTAAAAGTTGTAAATGAAATCACAAACCGGTGATCACCGCACCCTCTCTCCCCCCTTTTCTCCACAGGTTTTTATTCAAGACTACTCGGAGTACAATAATTTTTAGAAATCACAGGTTTGTGATTTCATTTACATCACCAGGCTTGGGATGGATACACTTTAGCGTGTGTAGACCACCCAGCCTGATATACACTGGTCCTGATGAAAACCTCAACAATCACATGAAGGTTGAAACATGTAGACCTATCCTTTTAACTTCACCTACGCCTTTTTTTGACACCACAGCCTACCTAATCAGGCAAAAGTGCCACATATAAATATAATTGTATATATATTTTTTACTGGTTGTCCAACCACTCCAGAAAAAAGTCTTCGAGTGGGTAGTGTTGAGACAACTTTTAAAACCCCCCCTTTTTATTATCACATATAAACAAAAATAACCAGCTCCACTGTAATCAGGTGTCGTAGCACACCTGGATGGCACTCGGCTATCCGGGTGGGACCCCGATGATGAAGCATGTCACCAACCAGGTTGGTGAGTGAGGGGTCTTCTAAGGACAAAGGATTGTCCCAGATTGGGTCGCAGGGCATGCACCTCAATACCGCATTACAAAGTTTGCAAGAAAAAAAGGACATTGTTCACATAGAAGTCCATCTTAAATTACTTATTGTCTATAAACATCCCTTTTTTCCTTTTTAGTTCGAGCCTGAGCCAGTGCGCAAGCGCTGCGCAGGGGATGAAGTGTGGTAGTTCAGTATGGGAGAGAAGCAACGCCTACTCCCCCGCCCATATTTGTCATTGGCTTGTGTCTTTGTCCTTCTTAAATGCTGTCTTCTGATTCCTAAATAGGCTTGTTATTCCCTCCTTAGGACGGCCATGTCGTCATGTGTATCCTAATCTTCAAAAAGGAGGGAGAATGATCAATTGATCAATCGGACACTATTTACCACTCACGAGGGTGGAAGGTCCAGTTGCAGCCTGTGCCCGTGTCAAGTACAGGTATAGCAAAAGGGGTTGCTGAACTGTTCCTTTGGAAGAGGGGAATTAGGTGTAACTGGCGTGACCGGAGGTGTAGATGTAACACCTTGGGGCATCCATTTTGTTGGATGTATTTGCCTCACACACCCATAAGGGTGTCATGCTTCATCATAGGCGTTGCTCCTCGTCGGAGAGGCGGTGCAATCCCCGACGGGCTCACCTCTGAGAGGGGCTCTTTGGCGGAGATCTTTTGTATCCAACTGCCTTATGGTGAAGTGCGGGTGTGTGGGTGGGGTAGCAAGTTGCCTAGAGGAGTGATTTAAAATGTAGCAGGGGTGCTGGAAACTACTTTATTCTGGGGGTCCCCCTACTGCAATTAAAAACGTGAATCTAGCTCGCTAGGTGTCAGCAAGTTAGGTATAGTGACCCTAGATGAGACTAGATGAAAGATTGGTCGACATGTTTCTCGCGTGTGGCGGTTCGCCCGCGATTCATCAGGACCTATTGTTGGTGATAACTACATTAAATCAACAACATGCTGGTGTCATGTGTGTAGTGTGGGGGTAGTTTACCTCTGTGGTTCAATCCTATGCCTAAAAAAGAGGAAGACAGGAATACAAAGTTAATAGCATTACATTTCTTCAAAGAGCATACATGGTCAAGGCCAGGGCATGAACACAGTGTACCGTGCTAGTGGTGGTGAGTTACAACTAGCATCAGTATAAAGTGCCTGTGTCATTGCAGCGTGCAGTGTAAAAATCACACACACTCTGTGTACGTGAAAGAGGTGGTTAAAAATAAATAAAACCAGTGGTATAAAAACAGCAGCAGTCTCACAGGAGACACCATGCATATCAAATTGTGGGGCCAAAACAAAAGTGTTGGAATTGACATAGAAGGATAACTCCTGACTCACCTAATGGTCAGGGATTATGTGCCACATGAACGTTCGGCGGGTCGGTACATCGGGGTTGGACCTTTGGATATGGCTAGAGGGTGAGACTTATAGAATGTCATAAAAGGAGCTATAGTCAAAGTAGTCAGAACCCTCATGGAGGACCACCGTTGGTTCTAGCAGGGAGGAGATGTCTAGCTCGCCCAGATTTATTTTGGAGGGATGCACCTTACCTCAAACTTCCTGTGTGTATCCTCCCATGACTACTGGCTCCTTTACTTGGTAGTTGCATGGCAGGTGCACTATCTTTTTAGTTTCATGTTGTTCTTTATTTTGTTCCCGCCACCGCCGGTTGTCTGCATTCCCTTAGTTGCCGCCCCCGCCCCCCCCTCCCACTGTCCGTAGTCTCGAAGTGGCCATGGACACATGATTGCAAAGTTGCATAAGTTTGTGGCTACCTGTAATTTTGGGGCATCTCTGGAGGAGCGCTTGAGGGATCAACTGATATTGCAGTGTGTGAGACAAGGCTTGTGAGAGTATGCAGTAAAAAAACAACCTGCTCTTAAAAAAGATCCTTACCATTGCCAAGACTTATGAACACCCTGGAGCCTGTGTGGATATCAAATGAAAGGATGCTGCAGTAGATAAGGGTGATAGCTTCACAATAAAAACTGTCCACGAGAAATATATAAAAGATAAGTCATCCACTAGTAAGAAACCTATCTTAAAGTCGTTTAAGGGTCAAGTGATTTTGGTGTGGCAATTTTGGGCACCTTAAGAATCACAAGGATTATCCAAGCTGGAAATTCAAATGTAAGAACTATGGATGCAAAGGTCACTTTGCTAGATGCTGTAGGTCAACAAAAGGCTTAAAGAAGGTAAGTGATGGGGAAGTTGCAGGATCAACATTCTTCAGGTAAAGGAATCTTCCTGTGAAGATCCATTGGAAGTGAACAAGTTCAATCATAAGCCAGTAAAAGTCCTATTTGATTCTGCTGTTAAAAGATTACTTGTCTTAAAGACTTTGTATGAGCAGCACTTGCTTAGGAAAATGAAATCGTCGAAGCCAGATATAAAGCTGAAAGGGTATACGGGAGAGCCCATTGACTTGCTGGGATACTTCTGGGGTATGTTCAAATTTAGAGATATAGTTGGCCCAGGGAAAGATTATATGTCTGTGAAAGTTGACCAGCTAATTAACTAGTTCCATCAATGGTATCTGATGTATATTTGGATCCCAATGAGAATCCATCTGATAAAGCTCAAACCCAATGCTTTACTTAGGATTGCAAAGGACAGGAGTGTTCCGCTGGTACTTGTAAAGGAAACTTTGAGAATTGAGTTGGATGAAATTATTGAGAATGGTATCATAAAAGAAATGGAGGATACAGAGTGGTCATGGCTCAGAAAGCCAATGGGGAGGCCAGGCTCTGTGTTGATTTAAGAGAACTCAACAAACCTTGGTGGTGGAATCCTACCCACTTCCCAATATAAGTGAAATGTTGAGTTCTCTTGACAGTGCTAGGCATTTTTCCTCCCTCAACTTAACATATGCCTACCACCAAATATAGTTGCACATTCTGTCCTATGAATTGACTGCATTTGTGATGCCCTTTGGCACCTTCAAGTTCTTGAGACTGCCCTTTGGGCTGACTTCAGCGGCCTCTGTGTTTCAGAGTACAATGGAGCACATTCTTCAGGCAATTGAAGGTGTCAAGTTTTATCAGGACAACATTTTAATTGATGGAACTAATCTGAAGGAACATGATGACAGGTTGAGAAAAATCTTGTCGAGGCTACTTGGTGTTGAGCTTACGCTGAGAGATGAGAAATGCAGGTTTGATTGTTAAGGAAATTAAATTTTTGGGTCATTCGATGATAACATCTGGAATCAAAGTAAAACGGTGCTCTTGTGGATACTATTAGTAGTCGCTAAGCACAGCAAAATAAGGATGAACTGGTGCAGTTTCATAGAATGGTCGGATTACATAATAAATTTGTGCCAGAATTTGGGGAGAAAACCTGTTGTACAAGGGACTTGTTAAAATGGTATAGAATTAATTTGGTGTCAGGAATGCAATAAGGAATTTGAATATATGAAGAGTTGTTTTAATGAAGTGCCCAACTTAGGAAGCTTCGACCTGAGAGAGGAATCGTACATCATGACAGATTCAAGTTCAAAGGGATTAGGAGTTATTCTGATGCAAGAGCCAAATAGAAAGGCAAGGACCATGTTGCTTATCTCTAAGGGTTTGAAAGGTGCCAAAGTGTTTTCAAGGAAAGGAATAGATTTTGTTTCACACAGAATTCAAAAGTAGGTTGTCACCTTGCAATAATTAGATTTTGTTGTATCTTATTTACCTGGGGCCAACAATATATTACCAGACAGTTTATCTAGAATGGGTGACACTGAGAATGGGAATTCAGAAGGATTTGATTGGTTTGATGGAGATGATTATGATAATTTATGAATATGAGGTCTATGTTTGTTTGATAACTGAGGGTATTGTTTCCGAAGAAGAATGGTGAAAAGGTTTCAGGAATGATGTTGTGCTGCAGACGGCCATGACGATGGTTTCCACTGGCTGGTGTGAGAAAAACAAATGTGTTGATGATGTAAATGGGTACTAGAAGGTCAAAGATGATTTAATTGTTGTGGATGGTTTGCCTATGGGGGTGGTAAGTTTGTCTCCCCCAAGCAGGCTGGGAAAGAAATTGATTGACAATGCTCATGCTAGATATATAGGTATTTCCAAATCTAAAGAGAGGGTCAGAGAAGGCTATTTGCCTGCAAAGGACTTTCTTGGCGAGAGAGAGGTAAGGAATTGCAGGGAATCTTCATTTAGCAACAAAGGGCCATATATATAGCACATTTTGCCAGTCGCAAATGGTCTGATTCACAGAATCGGGCCGTTTTTCGACTGGTAAAGTGCATTTGATATGTATGAGTTCCAATTTGCAATTCAGTAACATGTTACAGAATATCAATTTTGAATCACAGCGGTATATAAGATTATTTTGTGTTCAAAGTGTGGACGCAGAAAATTCACATTTTACCACCTACTTTGAGGATGTGTTAACTCATTTGCAGATAGGAAGGTGACCCAAAGGGACCCCTTACCCTTTGGGAATGGTAACAAAAACAATTTTTCAGAGCAGGCAGTGGTCCCAAGGAACACTGCCTGCTCTTAAAAAAATTCAAAACCTTTTCATTTTTCTATTTCAAATGCAACCTGTTTTGCTTTAAGGAAAGCAGACTGAATTTAAAAAAAAGTTATCGCTTTATTTTAAAGCAATCATGGACATGGTTGTCTCTTGACCCCAGCAGGACACTATCCCTGTGATTTTAGTGATTTCTAATGGGTTGCAAATTGCGACCAATCTCATCAAGATTTATGAGGTAGGTCGATTGCGACCCACTAGGAATCGCTAAATGAAACTCATGGAGTTTTATATATTAGGAATGGCAATTGCCAAGTTGTGACTCACAGAGAATCGCAATTAGGTTATCGTTATTCCCAATAATTATACATATGGCCCCAAGTGAAGTGTAGGACACAACCAATAGTGTTGGGGGAGGAGGGTAGCAGTTCTTGGATGGATATTGCCCTGGATATTCTGGATCTGATGAAAATAAGTCTTATGTAAGGTATGTTCTAGTGCTTGGGGACATGTTCCCAAGCTGGCCTGCGAGAAAAGGTAGTCAGTTAAATCTGGATTGATTATGGATTTCTTAGAAGAACTGTTTGATAAAGAAGGCTTCCCTTTGTCCTTGCTCTCTGACAATGGTGTGCATCTCACTTCTGGTGAAGTTTGAAGAGTTTCAGAAAGCAAGAGGAACAAATCTTAAGAAGATGGCTCTATATAATCCGGAAAGTAATAGTGTGGTGGAAAGGTTTATAAAGGTGCTGAAAGAAACTTTACAACAGGCACTGGTGAGTGGTGCACAGTGGGAAACTGCAAGGAGGAAAAAGTAAGTGAATATTGTTTCACTGCCCATTCTTCAACAGGTGTTACTCCAAGAATTCAAAGGCAGAGTTGCTAATACTGGAATGATCCCCATGTAGGTATCTGTTAGACTTGACATCTTTTGGCGTGTTTCCCCTGTCTTTTTGCTTTCTGGCCTCCTGTTTTTTTTGGCACATTGGACTTCATTTTTCTGGTTTAGTGCCTCTGCGCACTTTCTCTCTGCTGTTCAGTGTTAAAGTGCTTACATTTCTAAAAGGTGGCTTTTGGGTATTTTATAAGGATTTCGGTCGAAAACAAATGTCTGGAAAATATATTTTCATTTGTTCATTAAATTAGTTTGCACACAGGAATTTAATAGCCACTGAAACCATTTTGGTCCGAAAACAGTCCACAAAGATGAGTAATTCCAAACTTCTTGTATGGAAAAGAAATATAAGCAGTCTTACTATAGAATGTATTGCAGTATAATATTTTTAAATATTTGTGTTAACCTCATTAAGCATATACGGCCTAATTTACAAGAAAATGATGCAGTGTGGCGCTGCAAGCCATTTTGCTGTGCCGAGCTGCGTAATTTTCGAAGCACACCTATGCATCTTATTAACATCAATACGAAGTATCAGTGTGCTTTCCCCTGTGCTGGCGCACAATTGTCTGCCATGCACCAGTGCAGGCTCCCTTGCACCATTTTGCAAGGGTGCCTGCGTTGCGGGATGATTGGATTGGTGCAGGAAGGGGCATCTTCCTGCACAAACACAATCATTGATGTCATTTACCTCTATCTATGCATGCTGCAAAATTCTTAAGTTGACATAAGGCGTCCACTGAATATGCTTTCTTTGATTTCCCAGTGCATTGACCTTTTCCTTTGCAGGTGCATTATCATGTTTCTCCCTAGCTCAAGTTTGTATTAGATGACTTATAGTGAGGACTGTCGGTAGGAATCTAGTAACAAATTTGGAGAAATAATTGTCAAACAAAGCCTTCTGTTTATTACGTATTTATGGTTGGAAGCTCAAGGTTGAGCACTGTAGTCCCAGTTTCAATGAGATGGGAACTTAAGGGAGTGTGCTGACTCCTCTCACAGTCAACAGTTCAGTTGGTTCCTTGTGGTGTAAGGAGAGATAAGGATATTTTTGGAGCTACTGTTATATTTAATTGGCGTTTCCATAGTTAAGCAGACTTTCCTTGACTATGAGAGGGAACAGATCTCTCTGTTGAGTTTTCCCTGCTGAGTGTGAAGCTTTATGAGAACACTTCTCTTACTTTTCCTGAACTTCTACAGAAGTTCTATCTTATGCTGACATCTTCTCTGCTCCCTGGATGTAAATCCCTGTTAACAAATTCTGGGGCATATTATCAAGGTGGTTTATCTCCGCTTTTTGGGCTTTAAAAGCCAAGAAAGCGGAGATAAAATGATCTCCCTATTACCTAGCTGTCGCGAACACTAGTTAGCGACAGCTAGTAGGAGATGGCGACCATCTTGGGCCCCACTTTGCATGTCAGTGATATTTATCACTAATGACATGCAAAGTGGGCGTGCCAAGATGTTAGAGACTGAAAACAGTCGCTAACATCGCTATCTCCTATTACCAACATTTGGAGATATTCGCGCTAAGCGCGAATATCTCCAAAAGCTAACACCTGCCCTGAGCAGTTCTTAGCCATGTTATCCAATGGGAGGTGGAGAACATGGCTAAGAGCATTAGCTCGGTAATGCCTGAATATCGCGGACTTTTCAGCGATATTCAAGCATCATTGCCGATTTTTATCGCATTTGCGATAAACCTTGGTAATACCAAGGTTTATCTGTGATAAAAATCGCCGCAACTCGGCGATAATTTTTTCTTGCTAACCAAGCAATAGCGATAATTATCGCTATTGCTTGGTAATATGCCCCAAGGTTCTTATTCTATGTTTACATTAGAAAATAGAAATTTCTGTATGGAACGCCCATTTTCAACAGTTTGCTTTATTCTTGTTGTGGCTGTTACCATTCTGGATCTTTTATTTATACACCTCAACTTATTGAAACATTTCTGCCTGCAAACTATATTGCAGCGGTTTGTTAAAGTATCGTTACTCTGTGAATGTTTATTTATTTGGATGAATTGATCTTCTAAAATAAACCCATTAAATCATAATTATTAATTATTGGTAATTTTTGTGGAATCACATTGGCTTCCCAAGTTGGGAATGTATGTCTGACGGCTACACAACCAATGGGGAAATGTATTTGATGACTTTACGAAAAGATTAAGGTATAAGTGCCAGCACGCCATCATTAGCTGAGAATTAGACAACTATAATAAACACAGGTGTGCATCTAATAAGCTAAACCTTTCGATATGATTACAGGGAACAAAGTTAGTGTAATGTCCGAGAGTGTCTTTTTAATGGGTTTGTCCTGTGGCCATTTCTGCTATCTTTCCAACAATAAAAAATGTAAAAATAGAAAACTGCATAGAATAATACTTTTTGTTTGTTCTTGATTCTATCTTGTAGGAAGTTCTTATATATGCAAGCGGTATACTGTTTTTCCAGGATAAATCCTGAGTTTTTCCATTTATTTGTCTTATCCTGACACCTTGTGGCTAAAACAAGTACAGCATCCAGCTATTTTCGCAGTTTTTAAGATCAGGAAAAACGCTTTAGAGCATATATCTCCGTCGAGGAGTGTGAGCATGATAAATCCTTATTTATTGTTTTGGACTTACAGTGCGTGTCCAAATTGGAAGGCAGGAGTAATTTGTGGGTGTTAATTCACATAAAATAATCAATCAGTATGGGAATGTAAACTTCTACTCAAAAAAGGCAGAAACTGCTAGTGACAGCAATTTGCCGGGTCTATAGAGCAAAAATGCTAACGATATACACTGACAGCAGACCAGACACATGCTCGGGCCATTAATAGAAGGCACGTTTCACATCCAGAAATTACCTATTGAACCTCCACTTTCTATCGCCACGTGCATTGCGTCCAAACTTGATTTGCAAATCCAGAGAGTTTACAATTTGGAAAACATTGGCTACATCTCAGGTGTCAGTAATTCTTTGAAACATTTTCACAGTTTGAATAATGCCACTCTTTTTTAAATGTGGCCCGGGGACAACATTTTAATTATTTTTTCGTATTTGCAATATTTTGGGATATTCGCATTATGTTTGTTATGCAAAATTCCTGAAATTGCTTCACATTTGTGTCATTTTTGTGGCACTTGTGCTTTTCATTACATTTTTTAGGTCTCACCTAGGCAGCGCTTACGCTGTCTCTTCGAAACATGCTGTATTCAGGATATGCGCATAAAGCTCCACCTACTTTCCGCCCATCATTTTAATTTGCTTCTGTCCCTGTCCTTTGTAAATGGTGGCTTTTCATTGGTTAGTAGTACCTCCTTAGTACTGCCTCGTCTCTTGTTGTAACCTCCCACCAGGACACTCCCTGTTACATGTGTTGTTACGCCCCAGGGGGCTCATTTATGAGCCCTTGCGTCACTTTTGCACCACTGGTGCGTCACTTTTTGTGACGCACCAGCAGTTTAATAAATGCGCCTTGTTGCGTCACATTTACAAAGTGACGCATCTTGAAAGATGCGTCACTTTGTAAACCCCAGCGCTACATTATACCTGCGCCAGGAATAATGTATGCAGGGGGGGGGGGGGTTCCAACGCAAGAAAGGGTCATAGAAGTGACGCAATGAAATCTACCAGATTTCACTGCGCCATTTCTAGGACTCAAATGCGTCAAAATCTTACACCTGCCTCACAGCAGGCGTAAGACTGATGCAAGCCGGACGCATTGCTGGAGTTGCGTCACTTTTGTGACACACCCCAGCAATCCGTCACTTTTGCGCTTACAGATACATCAGAAATACTGACGTATCTGTAACTCCTTGCGACATGATGCGTCATGCATTAAATATGACGCATCAGGTATGTCGCAAGGAGTGCGCACTGAGAAGTGACGCATCGCTGCTTTCACGCAGCAATGCATCATTTCTCATAAATGAGGCCCCAGGTTTTAATTACAGCCGTAAGTCACTTTTTTCTTAAAGGACTTCAGACACGACACTCATTTGGTCCTGAACTAGGTTAGCAGTGGTTACTTTACTCGCTAGCACATTCCATATTGATATTAGACCTTCTATACATTTCTCTTTATCAGCTCCTCATAGAGTGCAACCTAATCCCAAATTAATATAATAATTCTTTTGTCACATTTCAAAGCTACTAATTGTATTGATGAACACACCTTTTTGAATGTATCTATGGTGCTGTCTTGCATTCAATACATTATGGGTAGGGTGGATTTACCATATCTTCCGTAGTACCATATGCGACCAAAAGCTCACTAGGGACCTCTAGGAGCAGCTTGCGGTACTGCACCTAGACATGCAGGTCTGGTGCCTTGCTCACTGGGGACCTCTAGGAGCAGCTTACAGTACTTCACCTAGACAAGCAGTGCTGGTGCTTTGCTCACTAGGGACCTCTAGGACCAGCTTGCGGTAATGCACCAACACATCCAGTTCTGGTGCCTTGTCACTAGGGACCTCTAGGAGCAGCTTGCGGTACTGCATCTAGACATACAGTGCTGGTGCCTTGCTCACTAGGGACCTCTAGGAGCAACTTGCGGTACTGCACTGAGACATACAATGCTGGTTCCTGGCTAACTAAGCAAGCATTTGCAATGCACTTTGTCTTGCATTACTGAAAGTATAAGCTATTGGTGTTGCCTTATTATTTGCAACGCCAATTCCTCAAACTATCTGTAACGGGAGACGTATAGCATTGCAAATGCTTGTCTTAGCATGAATGCGTCCTCAAAGTTAAAATAGAACTATGATGCATTTTGTACTATAATATCACACACAATTTTTGTTTTGCATTTTGCTTAATTAGGCGTATGTTTGTGCCATTTTCCGGAAAATCAATGTGTATTACACAAAGGAAAGTTATGCAGCTTTTGCATAATCCTACTTTAAATTCCCAATTAAAAAGCTGCCTTGCATGTACACAGTTGTGATCCAGCAAATAGGTTTGTAGCTCGGTTTACGGCCAACTACAGATTTTTGTGTATATTGCTTCTGGAAGTGGAGTCTCCTGCCACCCATGACTTACAAAGTTTCATTAAGAATTAGGTTTAGCAGTCAGTTGAAGAGGGAGAGGTGGGGATGGCTATATGGAGCCAAGTCACAATCAAGGAGATTGATGAGATGGACATGGACCTGACGGGGGAGGGCAAGGTTCCCTGTCCCCAGCCAAGGAGCTGCAATTTAGAGAGATGCCAGGAGCTGTGGGATCTGAAGTCATTTTTTGAAACTGACAAGACTTTTGTTAAGAGCAATGCTGGTCTATAACAAATGTGCTATATATGGGACTTCCAGAAACATTGAACAACATAATGCACACCAGCAGACTCAACAGAACAACATCTTTTGCATGGCAATCCCTCAGATTTTTTTACCTTAACTATTTTTGTCAGCCAGAGAACTCTGTCCACTAACCAGTGGTAAAGTGCTCCTTCTCCCTCCTTAAACATGAGGAAATATGTAATCATCTGATTGGATATTTGACTTAAGGGCTAGTCCCTAGTATATAGTACAAAGCGTATTTAGGGCCTGTAATTAAAATGTTAATCATGGGCTGCAGCACCCATTGCACCACCCACCGAAGTGACACCGCAAACCCTACCATTTTAGCTGGGTAGTTCAGGCTGGGCTATTCGTAAGAGGTGCAGGGTCAAGACTGATTTCCCAATGGCTGAGTCGAAACAGGGGTGGCATAATGAGCAAAAGAACTATGGATTTAACCCAGATCTCTTGACTAGGGGTGAATATTTGTTTAATTAAGCATGTTGTCCATCATTTATTGTTGCTGCGCTTCTCTGCCATAAGTGGGATGGGCATGCCCAGACATGGGTCCCTTGCTCGCTGTGCCACTCGTTTCAAGCTAGCCTGGCTGATGAAGGTTAATACCCCAAAACTGGTCCCAGGGCACTATTCTCTGATCCAGGGGGGACCCAGCTTGGCATTTCAGGTTGGACTGTTCCGATGAGGAGCAGGGTCAATACTTATCTGCATATGGCTGGGTCCAAACTGGTGTGGCATAGTGAGCAAAAGAACAATGGATTTAACTCAGATCTCTTGACCTGGAATAAATGTTTGATTCATTCAGCATTCTGTCCCTCATTTATTGCCCTAAGTGGGATGGATATTCCCAGACATGGGACCCTTGCTCGCTGTGCCAATGGATTCAAACTAGCCTGGCTGCTGTAGGGAATACCCTGAGACAGGCCCCAGGCTGCTGGTCCAGAGAGGACCCAGCTTGTGGCACTGGAATCATGCTAGCCTGACTGATGAGGGGCAATACCATGAAATCTGTCCCAGGATACTTGTTTCTGGTCCAGGAAGGCCTAGCTTGGCAGTTTGGGCTGTTCGGGCTGGACTGTTCCCATGAGGAGCAGGGTCAAGACTGATTTGCATATGGCTATGTGCAAACTTGAGTGGCATAGTGAGCAAAACAACTATGGATTTAACCTAGTCCTCTTGACTGGGCGTGAATGTTTGATTCATTTAGCATTTCATCCATCATTTGATGCTGCTGAACTTTTTGCCCAAAGTGAGAAAGTTATCTCCAGACGTTGGTCTCTTGTTTACTATGCCACTGGATTCAAGCTAGTCTGGCTGATGAGGGATAATACCCCAAAATCAGTCCCAGAATGCTTGTGTGTGGTCCAGGGAAGGCCCCAGCTTGGCAGTTCGGGCTGGACTGTTCCCATGAGGAGCAGACTCAAGACTAATTTGCCTATGGCTGGGTCCAAACTGGGGTGGCATAATGAGCAAAAGAACAATGGATTTAACCCAGATCTCTTGAAGGGGGGTGAATGTTTGATTCTTTCAGCATTCCATCTATCATTTGTTGCTGCTGAACTTTTTGCCCTAAGTGGGATGAGTATGGCCAGACATGGGTCCCTTGCTAGCTGTGCCACTGGAATCAAACTAGCCATGCTGATGAGGGGTAATACCCAGAAACCAGTTTCAGGATGCTTGTTTCTGGTACAGGGAGGACCCAGCCTGGCAGTTCAGGCTGGACTGTTCCCATGAGGAGCAGGGACAAGACTGATTTGTATATGGAGGGGTCCAAACTGCGGTGGCGTGGTGAGCAAAAGAACAATGGATTTAACCCAGATCTCTTGACTGGAAGTGAATGTGTGATCCATTAAGCCTTCCGCCCATCATTTGTAGCTGTTGTTCTTATTGCCCTAAATGGGATGGGTATGCCTAGTCAAGGGCCCCTTGCTCGCTGTGCCACTGGATTCAAGCAAGCCAGGATGATGATGGGTAATAACTTGCAACCAGTCCTAGGATGCGTGTTTCTGGTCCAGACTAATTTGCATATGGCCTGGTCCAAACTGGGCTGGCGTAATGAGGAAATGAACAGTTGATTTAACCCAGATCTCTTGACTGGGGGTGAATGTTTGACTCAATCATTCAGTCAAATCACTTTATTCGGTTATTTAGAACCATAAAAGCTTGTTAAAATATCCATTAAGTAAAAACCAAATGATACATAATTGTTTGATGAAAATAAGTAACAATTGTTATTCAGTCCAGAATGTTTGACACATTCAGCATTACATCTACCATTTGTTGCTGCTGCCATTGTAGACTGGCAGTACAATTTAATACTGACATTCCAACCTGTCAAAATAACCCTTTTGAAAGGCCTATGCCTTCCTTTTAAATATTAATAACTCACCCCTAAAATAGGACTTTTTGCTCATAAGGCAGTGCATATGATATTTAAAAGTAGAACATGTAAAGGTTTAGTTCTTCACCTCTTTACTGTGAACATGCCTAAAAGCTTTTTTCACTGCAGCAAGGGTGGCTTTGCTTTTTCCCTAAGAAAACACTGGATCACATTATTACACCCTACTATTATGGTAGCAGTTAGGAAAATAATTCAAGGACTCTGTAATAGTTAAACAAAATGCAATTTAATGGTAAAATCAGATTTTGTTTGACTAGTGAGCAAGAGGCTCTTTAAGGAAGTTGCCGCTCTCATGCTTAAAGTCTCTAAAGGTTTGATTCCCAGACTATTTAGAATCCTCTCTCACTTTTAAGTACGACAGACGTTTGCGACCCACCTAGCTTTAATAGACATGAGGCTGATGATTTTATAATGTAATAAAGCATTGTGTGGTTTCGCATTGATATTTGCAGGCAGCACATTTTCCATTTAAATGGTCACTAAATTTGCATGGACATACAGTTTTATAGATAAAACTATTCTGCACACAAATGATAGCGTGTGGACATTGGGTTTCAGTAAATATTTATTATTTGTGCATCTCCAAGTAAAATGTATTGATTTGTAGTGATGCTACTAAAACCTTTGTTTACATCACACTTCAGATTTGCAAAAAAATATATGCTTAATTTTGAATTCCTAACTGCTGAATATGTACAGTTCATTTCAAGGAATTTGAATTTTGTTGTGTGATAGATAAAAATGACATGCTGCAGCTTTCCTTTCACGCTTCATGTACCCCACAATGTTTGTCCCATACTTCACTTTAATTTTTCTTTTTCTGACTGCAAAGTGAGAGGAGTGTGTAAACACCAGTCTCTGTGTGAAAAAAGTAAGCAGCAGAAGATATGGCCTAACATTTGACCTATGTCATTGAAGTGCAGCACATGTGACACAATAAATGCCCCTTGCGCCGCTGGTACATCACTTTTTACCATATTAAAAGTGACACACCGGTGGCGCAAGGGACTTGTAAATTGACCCCACAGAATTTAAAGGCATCTTTCTTTATTGCCTGGACTTCGGCTACCCACCAAAGCAGCTCACGACACACAGTGGGACACAATGAACAGTTTGGGGAAACACTGCTTTAAAGACCTTCTGTAAGTATTCTAACTGTTGCCTGGAAGATGATGGCTCCCCTGTGGTGAGATGTGAACTGCTTCCAGGACAGAGGCACAATAAATACATTGGCTTATTTACTAGCCCCTTGCACCACCAGTACGTCACTTTCTCCCATATTAAAAGTGGCCCACTGGCGGTACAAGAATTTATAGGCAGTTTTATTTATTGGCTGGACTTTGGCAACTCACCAAAAACCTGCTCACGCAGTGGGTTGCATTGCACAGTTTAGGAAATACTGTTCTAAAGGCTTTTCTGTAAGTATTCCAACTGCTTTGTATGAAACCAGAACTTTTCCCATTTTGAGCTTCCCCACCTTTGTTAATGGTTTCACCGAGACCCCAGACTTTGGCCCCCGGCCATCGAAGAGCCCAACTTTGGCCACAGCCTGCTACGTTGTCCTACTAAAGGCTTTCTGGTCCCTACAAGTTTCTAAGAGCAATTATAGCATTTTTAGAGGAACAAACCTGGCCTTATGTCCGGCCAGCAATCCATCAGGATCAGACTTAAAACTTACCCTTGACTCAGTCTCACACAACAGGATGACCGTGGCTCGCCTTAAAACTTAAAAAAATTCATAACTCAGTTTTAATTTAGGTTGGTATTTTTCGTTTTGACTTTTTATTGTTTGAGTACTGTATGAATACGTTACACCTTGCCTCTAAGTTGTCTGTCTATTAGGTGCCACAGATACAAGAGTTTTTTAATATAGTTTTATATAGAGCAAACTCGGCCCGAAGGTATCAGAGTGCTTTACATGAGCAACAGTTACATTACAGATGACGCACTATGACATTAAGTGATTTTCCCAGAATCACAGGATGCTGAGCGTCTCTGCTGAGACTCGAACCCGGTTTCCCACCTTCGAGGTTGATCGCGTTAGCCTTTAGGTCACATCCTCTCCCCTTTGCGTGGTTTCAGGGATGAGCTCAGGATAAGTGTGTGACTTTAGTGGTTCTCCCTGACAAAGATTGTGATTACTACTTGGGTTGGTCTCCTCGCTCTTAACCAACAACACAATCTCTTACAGTGAGCATCAACAGAGAGCATTGAAAACACTTCACTGACTACTGGTAGTAGAGGGAATTGTTGCACAGTAGTTGTCACTCCGATGTAGATTGAGGTTTTTTTTTAATACACACCACAAAGATTGCAATTCTCCCACTCAGCCACCAAAGCTCAAAGTGACTTGAGCTCAGCTAGTAACCAAGAGACACCTGATTTCACAGGGTTCCACAAAGACGCTAACATTTTTTTTTTGTAAATCTGTTTATTGCACAAGAAAGTAATCCATTTATTACATACATATGCAACATGATAAATACTGATAGGTATAACTCGAGTCAGCGACCAATAATGAGATGCATCACAGTGGGATTGCAGACTTACAGAATGACACATGGCAATGATACATTTTTGCTTTTTTTTTACGAAACAAGAAAGAAAAAGGAAAATCATACAATAACTGGAGAAAAAAATGATCAACAATGTACAAAAAGTAAGTCAAGTCGGCGATATTGCGAGCACAGCCGAGCAGATCAATCAGCACAAGGAGCAGTTCCTCTCTCAGTATGGCACACTAAAGACGCTAACATTTACAGTACAACACATACATTCTCTTTCTTACAGAATAACAAACAAAAATGCAAAATTAAATAAGAAAATAAACAAAGAGAATATTCTCTCACTTAAACCTCAATGAAGTGGCACCATTTTCAAACACTGCAATTGTGCAACCTATCGTAATACTTAGCACATTAAATAGAAAAGAATGCATACAAAGATTTCACTCATAATCATGCAGTCTGCTGGGGGATCTTCTGAGCCATTGCATCTCAGGCTTAGTGACATCACAATTAGCACACTTACTACCACCTGGAGCAAGACAAACCTGTCAATTTTTACAAGCACCCATTACTAAACTAGGAATGCGCATGCATTCCTCAAACACTTCACATCTGACATTAACATTGCCTTACTTCAACTCTAATCATCTTCCTTCACACCTACCTCCTCATCGTAAACCCCCATCTTTGATATAGCACAACCTTGCACCTGTTCCACCTTTGTCCTTTCTATCGTTAGATGAAATTTCCCTTCACCTGCACCACCTTTTTAGATCAAAGAATTTGCAAATCTCAACCCTTTTGTCCAGGATTAACTTTAACCTCATGTTTCTCAGACAGTTATTTGCTTTCACCAGCCTCAACCTCCCAAACGAACTTTATAGACCTAGACTTAGACCTAATGGCACCCAGACCTCATAGCCACTCCCACATTCATGTTGGAAAACCTCTTGCTTGCCCTACACATCCCCCGATCAGAAATAAAGGAGTACTTCCAGTAACCTTATTCACACAAGTGCAATGTGACCAAACATCCTTCCCAGTAGTCCTGCTCACATACCAACTTCCCCTTAACAGCCATTTCAATAGCTCCCAAATATTATGGTTCACCCTAGCAACCATCCAATTGGATTGTGAGTTATATAATACAGAGGTCTTACAATGCTTGACACACAATCCTCCCAAAATATCACCATTTTTTGAAAAGTTAACTAAGTACCATTGTCAGTAACAAGATATGAAGGCACGCCTCCCTCTCAAATATTTTCCTGAGATCCTTGTATGGTAAGGAACGTCGTCTTTTCACTCAAGAACTCCACCGCCAACCATCAGGTATGTACATCTACCAGGACAGAGGAAAACTTCAGACTCTGAGACAAAAAATAATCAGACAACATACAAATGCAAATAGTTATGAGCAGAATGCTTCTAGTCTAACCATTAGAAGTCACTCAGTGTAGCATTTCAACATACAATTCTTTTTGCCTGCAATCCCATCACAGATTGGGCCCAGCCATTTGCAAATCTGCCTTAGTCCTAATTTTATTGGTGTAAATATAGCCAATAAAGTCTAAACACTTTGTATTCCAAGTTTCTCCAGGATCTTGTATATGATCGCTGGCTCCTACCCCTACCAGCAAATGCTTTTTTCTTTCCTTGCACACTACACACTTCCTCTCAACTTAAATTATATAATACATTTTGAGCCATCAGAACTGTTCCATGAATTACTTCACAGTCACGATTTTTCCTGAGTGACGCTCATGCCATAATTCACACACCTATTTCCTCAACTCACAAGGTGTTAACATGCTGCTTCCTTCCAGAGAGAACTCGAACAGCACCTTGAAATAAGACCTTGCTCCCATGCTCACGCTAGTAGATCAACTCATACCCTTCTTGAAGAACTTCATCTTTCTCTTGGACACGCTGTCAGTCCTCTTTAGATATGGCATCTTGATACTTAATGCAAACATCCTTCAGACAGGATACTAACTCTTCAGACTACCCTATAGGCTGATCAACCTCCCTGACAAAAGTAATCGCAAAATTTATTTATTTATTTATTTAAAGGTTTTATATAGCGCTGGCTAGACCCGGTAGTATCAGAGCGCTTTACATGAGTATCAGACAATAATTGCAGGTTACATCTTTACAAAGGTTACACAGTTATTAGAGCATGGCAACATAGTGACAAGTAAGGTTGAGACAAACAAAAAGGAACATATAGGTAAGGGAAAAAGCAGACAAGGGGAGCCTTCTTTTATCTCCACCTCGATACGTACAAAATGATCTGTAGGTGAAACATCAATCTGGCAATACAGTTCGAAACTTTATTTGTGCCCACATGCTGCAACCCATTGACAAAGGGCTTGTGATCCATGCACACATTTACCTCAACACCCCATATAGATGTCCTGAAGTAGTCCATGACCTGTGCAGCAGCCAGTTGCTTCCTTTCTGGGACAGAGTAGTTGAGTTCCTTACTAGTTAGTGAACACAAGGCAAGACCCACCATCCTTTCTCCATCGCCCTTGATAAGGTACAGAATCATCCCAATTTAACCATATGCTCATTCACTGTTACATTAGTTTCCCACCTGTTGTCAAATGCGGCCAAAATGTTTGCAGATGCAATCTATCTCTTCACACATTCAAAAGTCTCAACTTGTAGTTGGTTACACTCAAGCGTCTTTCCCTTCCTTAAAACAAAATCTGAGTGGCCCTGTGTTGCCTGAACAGTTTGTGACAAATTTCTCAAAGTATTCTACTGGGCACATATATGACCTTAACTCCTCCTCGTTGTATGCCTCTAGTATAACGATTATTGCTTTGACAAGATCTGCCTTCAGTCTCACTCCGGCATATATAGTATACCCCAGGTACTCCATCTCTTCCTTGAGAAAATTACACTTGTCCTCATGCAGTCAAACCCATTGTTCCCAATTGTCATACACCTACTTCAAGTTTATGTTACATACTTCCACCCCCTGCCCAAAGACCAGGATACAATATATTATCCCAGAAGAAAACCACTTATTCTTCCTACTTTAAGATTTTCGCAATAAGCCTTTGGAAGATGCTCGTCACTGACACAAGACCAAAAGGTAGACGATTTAACTGATGTACTCCCTCTGTAGTCTTGGAAGATGTAAGTGCTTTGGGTCCCAGGTGGAATTTCACCTGATGGCAGGTACTGCAAAGGTCCAACTATGAAAAAAAAGTACTTGCCTCCTTTGAACAACAGCACCATTGCCCTTATGTTAGCCATTAGGAAACTGTTTATATCTATGCTCTGAATTGTGCTGTGGAGTTCCACAGAAAGTCTCAAATTCCTATCTGCTGGGCTCATTATGACTAGTAGGGACTGTTGTGCATGGTTGTCTGTTGGGCATGAAGGGGTACGTATGATTATTTTTTTTTTAAGTGCAGGCAGAGATCTCCACCTCAGTCTGAAAATACTAATTTACCTTTTTAGAATAAAACACAGAAAAGGTGATGAAGGGAATGCTTGCAATTTGTCTACACATTGGCATTTGCTCGGGTAGAATTCCAAACCATCGTTCATTTGTTCAACATCCCCCCTCAGACTAGACCTGCCATATGCAATCAGTCTTGGTCCTGCAATAGGTACATTCTTTGGTAAGGGCGGTCAGGGGACCTCCCAAACCTGGAAGGGTGGTGAGATCCTTTTACGCCTGAAAAGATGAGAGGATACATACTCCCTAGAAACTAAACATTTATCATAAAGGTATCCCTCTGCTAGAAGAGGTAGTTTTCAAGAAGAGGCTTGATACGCACCATGCCTATAAACCACCTCAGCAGGAGGTGGGAAAATGGGGAAACATTTTTTTTTATAAGTAACCCTCACCCACTCTAGTAGCGGCATGGTTCATCATCAGGTTCACCCTGAACCTTAGAAATCACAATGGGCTCGACCCCCTTTCAGAGAGCTCTTTGTGTATTTCTATCTATGGGGACGTAACAACTAAATAACAATTCCTCATCCAGCCCAAAGGTATTACTTTATTTATGGAGAGGAATGGAAATAATACAAATAACTATGTAACGGACACTAATTATATTCTGGTACAATGACTCTTAAAATGCCAACATGTTTCTGCCCTAAACATCTGGCCTATATCGGTCCTCGGGTTCGTCAGGGTGGATTTGTTTTTCTAGAACTCCCCCAGTGATGTAAAGTGTGTTTGTGAATTGCATGTGGCATGCATAATAAATTTAGGCATGCAAAGGCAGTGTATACTTGCCTATCTGGAAGTACCCGTAAAGAAAGAAATATATGGCTTGAAGAATTAGTGCCAAAGTGTGTTTTATACAAATGACGGGTGTACCACCCTCATGTACTTGTCTCCCCACATACTGCAAGCTATGAAAATTGCGCATCACATTCTGGTGCAACACTCATTATAACATAGCATGTCAAATAGAGCATGCCATTCTTCCTCATCAGCCTTTGTGAACCTATTCTGGTGCAACAGCTGACTCATACAGATTCCTCAGTATTGTGACCAAACAATGTATTGGACATACTCATGATTAGGCACCGTTTTCAAAGTTACATACACAACAAATGTGTGTGGACCAAGAGGGTTGTGGCATGCATATATCAATAAACCTATAATGGCATGCTGGGGATTTTTACACGTACAATCGCAATGGGTTAATTTACCCCTCGGATGGAGAAGGGGGGTTAACCCTGTAGTCAAACACTGGGTTCCATAGCAGACAGAATGGTGGAGGAGGAGACTAAAGTTGCAACAGTGTTAGCTTTACCAAATGAAAATAAAACTAACTCATAGAAAGGACTCTGAAAAAAACGCTTTTTGCAGAGTTCAAATACATAGAATATGGTCAAATGCTCAAAGCACCCCCAGGGCTAAACCGCTTACATTGTCAAGGGTCCCTGCTTTCTGAAACAACTACTGTGCTACTGCTCTCCCCAGCTTTTGATCATGAAAGACGGTGGGAGATGAATTTTATCCCCCAGGGCCGAATCAGCTGAGCCTCATTGGAAAGCAGGATACACCAATGACACCGTTTTATCGGGGCCGGTGCAGGTGTCGAGCATGAGCAAGAATAACTCTCCCAGGTGCTGTGAATTATCAGCTTAGTGGACCTCAGTGTTTGCATGTGCACCCCCAGTGGTGGATCTAATACGTGAGTAATGGTGTAGGGAGCATGTGATTGCGGAAGACAAAACGGACCACTGCCTGCAATTGCTAAGGCGTGCTCGTCGGTGCCCAGCGGGAGAATCATGGGTGTTGTAGTTCCCCAATGGTCATATATCTCTCCCATTTCAAAAGTGCCGGCAAGGCAGCTCATGTACAAAGGCAGCCCACGTTGGGAGGATGGAGGCTGCTCCTTATAAGGATATGTAAATATGTATATATAGATTTGTTTCTTTCTCTTTAACAGGGGACCCAGGCTCATACTGTGAAA
Source organism: Lissotriton vulgaris (assembly GCF_964263255.1). Taxonomy (NCBI): domain Eukaryota; kingdom Metazoa; phylum Chordata; class Amphibia; order Caudata; family Salamandridae; genus Lissotriton; species Lissotriton vulgaris. The sequence goes on along the minus strand of NC_141689.1, from coordinate 1,549,561,246 downwards.
GGAGATGCCTGCGAGCTCTCATTCGTTGAAAGGTGTATGGTGAAAGCTATAGTTTGTAAATCTGCACCAATGTGTGTTATGTTGGCAATACCCTTTTTATCTGGGGGCACCGGACTTGTACCCTGATAAGAGGTTCCCGCGAGCTCCCCAATAATTTAAAGGTATATGTTGAGAGCCTAAGGAATTGTAAATTCAAGTTTGTATTAAGAGTGAGCGCAGATAGCTTAGCGTCTGCTCAGATGTGTGTTGCGTTAGCAATATCCTCTGGTATGAGCATGGCATGTTGTCACTGGCAACATGCGCTTATCAAGAATGAGGGAAATATCTTACTCATGATACTCCTGGTCTAATGTTTGTCGGGTGAACTTCCTAAAATGGACTGGAAATGGACACCAATTACCATCCTGATTATACGTTGGAGGACTAATGTATCCCAACTTACGGGAATCACTCCTTGTGATACTCCTCAATGCTCATCCCGGATTTATCTGAGGCTCAATTGATTCCAAGGTATGTTGTCCTTGAGCCCTCCTTTATTAGTCTGCAATTTATAAACCTATGTTGGTTCTTTATCCAGGAGTTTGTTGTTCATTCCTGAGTGTGGGGGGAGTTTCTCAATCACTGACCATTGTCACTATGGTTCTTTTCCAAGAAATGTGTAGTCAATTTGATGGAAGCTCTCCTACATCGTAGCGTTCTCAGTGATCCTGATTCTTATTTTTCTGGTGGTCATTCTGACATAACGGAGACCAGATGGGCATGTGATGATATATACAACATTGCTGCTGTTATTAGCAATTAGTGTGTGTTCTCTGTTACCACATGGCTGGGAGCTCCAGGTACAGGGTTTTTGACTGTTTGGAAGCAGACATACAGAACAGTTTCTACAGGAAAAGTGCCATGTTACTGGTGGGAGGTCCCAGAGTGGATTCTCTCGTTCCGGTGTTCTTTGCCATATATTGCTATTAAGCAGTCTGTCTCAGATGCTTGTGCTTCTTTTGAACAAAAATAGAGGTTTTGTTTTAATGTGAGTGTCCACCAGTGTTTGTTCAGAATCTTCTTGATAGTATTGGGCAAGCAGTGATAGGTACTCACGAAGATCAAGGTATCATTATGCTGTTTGGTGTTGGTTTCGAGCAGGGCTTCTCTAGGGACACTGTGCCCTTTTTATGCTCTTTCAATCAATCAATCAATCATCAAAATGTACATTGCGCGCTACTCACCCGTGAGTGTCTCAAGGCGCAGGGGGGGGGGGGGGGGGTCGCTACTGTTCGAACAGCCAGGTCTTGAGTTGTTTCCTGAAGGAGAGATGGTCCTGGGTCCGCCGTAGGTGAATGGGGAGGGAGTTCCATGTCTTGGCTGCCAGGTAGGAGAAGGATATTCCTCCGACGGTGGATTTCCGAACTCGTGGGACAGAGCCGAGGGCGAGGCTGGCGGATCAGAGCTGGCGGGTGGGTGTGTAGAATGTGAGGCGGCTGGTGAGGTACTTCAGGGCCATGTCGTGGAGAGCCTTGTGTGTGTGGGTGAGGAGTCTGAACGTAATCCTCTTGTTGACGGGGAGCCAGTGAAGGTCTTTCAGGTGGGGAGAGATGTGGCTGCGGCGGGGGATGTCCAGGATGAGTCGCGCTGAGGCGCTCTGAATGCGCTGGAGTCTTTTCAGGAGTTTGGCTGTGGTTCCAGCGTAGAGGGTGTTCCCGTAGTCCAGATGGCTGGTGATGAGGGCCTGTGTGACCGTCTTCCTGGTTTCGGTGGGGATCCATCGGAAGATCTTTCGGAGCATGCGCAGGGTGTTGAATCAGGATGATGAGACGGCGTTCACTTGCTTGGTCATCGTGAGGGAGGAGTCCAGGAAGCAGCCCAGGTTGCGTGCATGGTCCGTAGGTTTGGATGCGCTGCCCAGGGCAGGGGGCCACCAGGAGTCGTCCCAGGTGGAGGGAGATGGTCCGAGGATGAGGACTTCCGTCTTGTCTGAGTTCAGTTTCAGACGGCTGATCTTCATCTATTCTGCCACGTCTCTCATTCCTTCCTGGAGGTTGGCTTTGACGGTGGCGGGGTCGCTGGTGATGGAGAGGATCAGCTGGGTGCCGTTGGCGTAGGAGATGATGTTTAGGTTGTGTTGGCGGGCGATGGCTGCGAGAGGGCTCATGTAGATGTTGAAGAGGTTGGGGCTGAGTGAGGTTCCTTGCGGGACGCCGCAGATGACTTCGGTGGCTGCGGATCGGAACGGGGGAGGCGGACTCTCTGTATTCTTCCGGCGAGGAATGAGATGGTCCACTCCAGTGCTGCTCCTTGGATTCCGGTGTTGCTGAGGCGTTGTATCAGGGTGCGGTGGCATACGATGTCGAAGGCTGCTGAGAGGTCCAGGAGTATGAGGGCAGCCGTTTCCCCGTTGTCGAGCAGGGACCTGATGTCGTCGGTGGCTGCGATGAGGGCGGTCTCAGTGCTGTGGTTTGCTCGGAAGCCGAACTGTGAGGGGTCGAGGGATCCGTTGGTCTCGAGGAAGGCGGAGAGTTGTCTGTTGACGGTCATCTCGATGACTTTGGCTGGAAAGGGGAGGAGCGAGATGGGGTGGAAGTTCTTCAGGTCCCTGGGGTCCGCAGTGGGTTTCTTCAAGAGGGCGCTCAGCTCGGCATGTTTCCAACTTTCCGGGAAGGTGGCGGATGCGAAGGAGCTGTTGATGATGTTCCGGAGTTGGGGTGCGATGATGGAGTCGGCTTTGTTGAAGATGTGGTGTGGGCAGGGGTCAGTAGGGGAGCCGGATTGGATGGTGTTCATCATGCGGGTGGTCTCTTCGGTGCTGACAGGGATCCAGGTGCAGAGGGTGGTGGTGGGGGGCGCTGGTTCCTTGGTTGGGTGTGTGGTCAGCGCGCCGAAGCTGTTGTGTATGTCGGCGATCTTGCGGTGGAAGAACGAGGCGAGATAGTCGCAGAGGTCTTGCGAGGGGGTGATGTCAGTGTTGCAGGCGCTGGGGTTGGAGAGCTCTTTGACGATGCTGAAAAACTCCTTGCTGTTAAGGGTGTTGTTGTCCAGTCATTCTTTGAATGCTGTCTTCTTGGTGGTGCGGATCAGTTGGTGGTGTTTGCGGGTGGCGTTCTTGAGGGCGGTCATGTGCTCTGCTGTTTGGTCGTGACCCTCTGCTTTCTCGAGGGTGCGGCAGGTTTTCTTGGAGTTGCCGGGTCTGCTGGGAGGGTTCTTCGGTGGTGCAAGTTCGTCGGCGCAGTTGGTGAGCCACTGTGTGAGGTTGCGGGCTGCTTTGTTGGGATCCATCGTGTTGGTGGGCGGGTTCAGGCTGAGGGAGGTGGTGAGCTGGTCGGCGGTGATCTTGCTCCAGCTTCTGCGTGGGACCTGTTGCGGGTGGTGGTGGGTCCAGGTTGTCTTGAAGTTGAAGTGGACGCAGCTGTGGTCTGTCCAGTGTAGTCCGGTGGCGTGGCTGAAGGAGATGTGCTTGCTGGAGTCAAGCGTGTGGCCGGCGTAGTGGGTGGGGGTGTTCACCAGCTGCTTGGGTTCGAGGTTGGCGAAGTTGTCCAGCAGAGCAGTGGTGTTGCAGTGTTTGTTGTTCTCCAGGTGGAAGTTGAGGTCCTCTAGGAGGATGTAGTCTGTGGAGGTGAGGGCGTGTGGGCTGACGAAGTCTGCGATGGCTTCGCTGTAATGTGTGCGTGTGCCCGGGGGTCTGTAGATGAGGGTGCCTCTGAGGGTGGTCTTGGGGTCTGTGTGTATCTGGAAGTGAAGGTGTTCGGAGGCGGCGAGGGTGTCGTCGGAGTTGGTCGTGATGCGGATGGTGTTTCTGTGGATGATGGCGATGCCTCCTCCGGTTTGGTTGACGCGGTCCCTCCGGGTGATCTTGTAGCCCTCCGGGATGGCTATGGCGATGTCGGGGGCTGAGGAGGTGTTCATCCAGGTTTCCGTTAGGAAGGCGATGTCTGGTGATGTTGTGTCGAGGAGGTTCCAGAGTTCCACGGCGTTCCTGTGGATGGAGCGGGTGTTGAGCAGGATGCACTTGAGGTGGTTGTTGCTGGTGCTCGGCTTGGTGGGTGTGGTGCAGGTTCGGAGGCAGGTGAATTTGCAGGCTTGGCAGGTGAAGGGTCCGTGTGTGCGCCTCGGGGTGACTTTGTAGCAGGCGGTGTTTCGGCCGGCATTGAGTGCGTGGAGGGCGGCGGTGTCGTAAGTTTGTCGGGTGCGCTGGCTTCGTCGTGGACCAGGGGTCCTAGCACTGGGCACGGCGCACAATCGGCGCACCCGCTGTGCGTGACCGCTGCACCTACGCACGGGCTCCATTTAAGGCGAAGTGGGAGGGAGGAGCAGCTGGGAGGCGGGAGCGGGGCGGCCAATGGGGTCACAGAAGAAAAGGGGGCAGGGCCGCGAGGGAGCAGCAGCGGGGAGCGGAGGGGGGTCACACCAGGGGAACAGCGGCAGAAATCACTAAACCTACTGACAAATAGAACACTATAGTGCAATACAAAACAAAGCGAAATACAAAACAAAGGCACAGAAGAGGGCAACAACAGAAGGAAGAACGAGCAGCAGCGAGGGGGCACCGAGGTCAGGGATGGACCTGAGGTGCTAGGGCAGAGAGGCGCCTACAGCTGGTGGGCCGTGCGGCGTGGGCGTGTCCTGAGGTCTTTAAATATTCTTCTCAGGGTATTGTCTACCTTTAAATGTTTTGGTGAGGGTTTCAGCTTCTTTCTTGAAGTCAGAGCAATTCCTCCTAATTTGTAAGAACTGCCCCATGGGCATGTTTTCTCTGAGTGCCCGGGGGTGAGCACTATTAAAATGCAGAAGGCTGTTTCAGTCTGTGGGCTTTGTGTACACTGACGTGGTAAGTCTGCCACTCCTTGCTGTGATGGTAATGTTGGGAAAAGACACTGTATGTCTGTCCGCTATCATTGTAAATCTTACATAGGGATTCCTGCCATTCACTCAAGTGATAAACGGTGGATCTGGTCTTCAAAAGAGAAGAAATTCTTTGTTAGTGCTAGTTTTGCAAGCACATGATCCAATAGACAGGGGCTGCCCACTCCCTCTCTTGAGATAACAATAGATCGCTGATGATCCCGAAGCTCTCTTCCTGTGGGATACTGGTATAGAGGGCCTCAACATGGAGGCATAGCATTTTTTCTGTGGTAGGGTCATATTACACATCCTTCAGCAGGTTTAGAAGATGCTTAATATCCTTAATGTAGGACCTGATTTTAGTGACCAGGGGCCGTAAGAACCAATCTGTGTATGCGATAATGGCTCTCGAATGGAGCCAATGCCTGACACTATGGGTCTTCCTGGAGGAAGGGTGTTCTTCCTTTGTGAATCTTCAGGACAGTGTAGAATTGAGGCATCCATGGTTCATTAGTCATTAGAAATTCTTTTTATTATTTTGTGATCAATTTGTTGTCCGTGGCTTCCTCTAGCAGAGTCCTAATGGTTTCCTGAAGGAGGATGGTGGGGTCTGCCTGTAAGATTTCATAGTTTCTACTATCTAGTAGGAGGATGAGGCATGCCTCCCTGTACTCCTTTCTTCATTTGGTGACAGTGGCTCCCCTTTGTCTGCAGGTTTGATCTACAGCAATTCTCTTTTTTCTACTGAGATTTTGGTAGATGTCGCTTGTGGGATTCAGTACTTCGACTTCCTTGCTCACTGCTTCCTCAAAGGCCCATAATCCCAGATGTTGGATTTAGCCCTTTTGGCAGGTTCACCCCTAAACTTTTTGCCTTTTCTGTCACCTGATATTGGTAGTTTTTGGCGTTTGCGCACTTTAGCACTGTGGCCCAGTGTAAAGTGCGTGCGCGCTCTCAGTGCGTGTGGTAAAATTTGGCCTGCCCTCCTATAGGAATGCATGGGGGATATGTGTGTCCATTGTAATTCCTGGTATGAGAGGAGTGCAGGGGCGAGTTTAGTATGTATGAACTCGAGAAAATAAATGCTGTGCAATGGTGTGCACAGATTTATGGTGACTGGTGGAGAAATGCCACTTTTAGAAGTTGGCATTTCTGTGTGCTGTGTGTTTGCCTGCCTGATGTGAATTGCATGTCTGGCTTATGATTGACAGGAGCTGAGAGGTGTGGGTGGCTCCAGGAGCCAGTGGGAGTCAGCCCTGTGGTGCCTTCCCTCCACAATGCTGGCTCTACCCCCTGTGGTGTGTCTGATTCCTGAGCCCCCACCTGACAAAGGAGAGAGGAGCTGAGCAAAGCATAGTGCTCCAAAGCTCCTCCAAACCAGCCCTAACTGGTATCCCCAAGCTCTCTGCTGTGACCAAGGGATTTGTTAATATAAATATAGGGGCTGTGACCCCATGAAACTGTTCTCTGGTGTGCTGTTCTGACTTGAGGGGTCCTCATGCTGCTGCTGGGCTCCAGGAGGAACTGCCACTAGGGACTGACTCCCTGCTGGAGGGCCCTGTGAGCCGGCCTGCCTGGGCCCAGCCCTTGCCCCCTTCCTCCTAAAGGACTTTTCTCTGGGCTTAGCGCCTACCTGGAATCTTGCTGAAAAGCGCTACATCCTTATTGAGGCAAACTGTGCTTCATGGAAGCAGCACTTTTATTTTGTCCAGCTTGCCCCTCTGACCTTTTGCTGAATTGTGGGCCCTAGCGCTTAGAGGGCGCTTCTATTTTTAGCACGAGAGGCTGCCTCGGGATTCCCCCGTATTTTATCATCTTGCGGGAGCCCACCCCGCGTTATCACCGCATTTGTATTCTTAAAGCTTGCGGGAGCCTACCCCGGTGATTATTGCTTCCTTAAGCGGGAGCCCACCCCACATCTTGGCCGTTTGTTTTGCATATATAAACAACGGGTGCCCACCCCGATGTTTCCTGCCTCCAAGTGGGTGCCCACCCCGCATGCGGACTTGTTTTTTTGTTTAAAGTACACTTAGCGGGTGCCCACCCCACCAGTGTCTTCACTAAAAACGGGAGCCTACCCCGTATTGCGCCCACAGGAAGGAATCACCTAAATCACCGCTGCAGCGAGGCTCAGACAGGAAGCCAGCGAACCTGTGTTGGGACTTGGGCGGGCCGCATGAAGAGAGGAAGCAGACAGGAGCCTACCCCGTGCTCCTGTACCGTGAAGCTGAGCAGGAAGCAGACGGGAGCCTACCCCGCACTCCTGTGACCATGAAGCTAGCCGGAAGCGAGTGTGTGAGCCAGTGGGGCTCCTGTGCTCATGGAGAGCCCTGCATGCTGCCCAGCCTGACCCGCTGACAAGGGAGAGAGCCCGGTGAGCGGGGACTCCTGGAGGCCTGGCGGGAGCCAGGAGCACCACGGAGGAGACCAGCGAGTCCCTAAAGGAAACTCCACTGGATGGTGCCTGAAGAGCGGAGTTACCGACAGACCTGAGGAGGAAACACCTGCCCAGAGAGCAGCGGGGGAGTCCTGAGTCAGCCCGGTGTGTGGGGCTGCCCCTTGTGTTTCATTCTGGCTACAAGGAAGGGGGAACTCCAACTGCCCGTGGAGGCCAAGTACCCTTTTACTCACATTGGGGGCATGCGATTTTCAGAATCCCAGAGTGGGAGTTCCATGTGCTCAGTGCCCATCCCCATTGCTTGTGGGGCTTTGTTTTGGGCTCCAGAGGCACAAAGAGTGCCAGGGCAGTTTGCTGTTGCCACAGCTGTGCAGCAGATACCGGCAGCTGCAACATGGGGGCAGATTGTGTTGAGAAGCCCCAGTGGGGCCCAAGAGGCACCAGGAGTGCCAGACTTCACTTGCGCATTTTTCCAGCTGCCCTGCGAGAGCGCAGACAGCTGTGACAGTGGGGGACAGTGTTATTTAGAGTCCCAGAGAGGGGCTCAGGGGGCACCTCAGTACCCGTGTTCATTTTTACAGCTGCCCAGCAAGTAGTGGGCAGCTGCCACATTTAGGTGGTGCAACTGTGCACTCTACATTGCTGCTTTTGCGGATTGCCCTGACATTCTGAACATTAGGCATTTTGAGCCCCTGTAAGAGGCCAGTTTGCCTGGAGCCAGTTTCGGTGTGTTGTGCCAATGATTGGGGCACACTGTTTTTATGCCAATTATTTCTAAGGTGTTTACGCTTGTGATGCCTACTGTGATGCCTATCCCACAATGTGTTCTCCTAATGTGGTTTTCCTAATGTGATAATGCTGAGGTCATTATTGGGCCAGTAGTTACTAGTTGTGCACTACATTTACTATTTGGGCTACAATTACTCGTTGTGTTCTACGTCTATGATAATTCCTACTTTTACTATTTCTACTAAGTGATGATTCTGACGGTGGTCCATGTGATCCATGTGGCCCAGTCATGCGTATATAATCACCTGTAAATACTGCCCAGTTCCAATTGGCACAGTGTATATTGTGTGATTATCACCTAATGTGTTTTATGATAATACAAAGGCTATTTTTATATCTAACCTTGTGTGGAGCTCCTTTTGTGGTACGCCTGGTGTGTTGCTGCTGTGTGTGTGTGTGTTGTGCAAACGCTTTACACAATACCTCTGGGATAAGCCTGACTGCTCGTGCCAAGCTACCAAGCGGGTGAGCAGAGGTTATCTTGGCTTGTAACTCCCTTGCCCTGACTAGAGTGGTGGTCTCTGTCTGGCTTTGGTGCAAGCCTTAGCCAACCAGAGGTCCCTTTTCTAACACCGGAGGTATTGTAGAAGGAGGCAGATTGAATTAGAATTTTTTCCTCAAAGTCATGTATCCATCATTTGTGTCAGTGATCAGAGTGTTCTGGAAAAATGTTTTACTTGAATTTTTGAAAGAACTCAGCTAGTTACAATCGCAGTCCTTTGTTGAACACAGAAAGTCCATCCATGGACAGGTCTTTGGTGGTAAGTTGATCACTTGGGCCCGGTTGTTGGTCTTGTTTCCAGCTCAGCGTGTTCATTCCTTCTGGTTCTTCATTCTCCCACTGGGTTCTCCTGCCTCCCTGTCTGCCTTGTCTCCCTCTACAAAAAGGTCCCTGGAAGATGGTCGAGCCCACCCTGTCTTTTAGGGGTCAGGGTGAACCCAATGATGAAGCAGGCCACTACTAGAATTGGTGAGGGTTACTCATAAAAAAGGACTTTTTTCCCTTTTTCGCTTTGTCCTGCTGAAGTGGTGTATGGGTGTGGCCCGTACGAACCCCCCTCTGCAAAATTGCTTCTTCTAGCAGCGGGATACCTTTATGATTAATGTCATGCTCCAACAGGATCATTCTAGGACAAACTTCCAAGCCAGGCCCTCTCTGAACCAGAACACAAGCAATCCACAATAGGTTGTGGACTGATTGGACCTCTTCAGTCACGTGAAACTTGGTCTCAGTGGCATTTTCCTATTCACCAACATTCCCATTACCAGACCTGGAAAGCTGTGTCAGGCCAAAGTTTCCTAGACAATTTCCATACAATTGTATTGGTTTTCCCAAACTTCCAAGGCAACCCATACCTGAGTAGAACACCAAACTCATCCCTTGAGTGGGATTTATCTCTGCACTTAAGGCAGATATTTCTGCTCTTGAAAGTCCCTAACACCTTCAAGAATTCCTTTTTTAAAAAAAACCTTTTTATTTGTGGGTATCACAGGCAGATTTAAACAGAATAATCAGAATTTTGTTGTACATAACTTCCAATGTCTTCAAAAAAATATTACAAAAAGCAGTTTACCAAAACTTATAAATAATAAACAATACTCAGACGGGCAAATAACTACAATACAGGAAGGATTTACACAAATAAATACAATCTTGTCTAAATTAGAGTTTAAACACAGCTTCAAATCAAGTTAGTTAGTTTCGGATGTATAAAACATGCCTCCCCATATTCTCTTTACATTAATCATTGCTTTCACTCCTCTTTTTCTAGCTAGAGATAACTCCATATGATGTATCTCTTTAACCAAACACCACCATTCATTCGCATTAGGTGCTTGATCAGCTATCCAAGCTCTAGCCAGGACTAGCCTTGCACATGCCAGCACAATAAAAATTAAATATTGAAAGGGTGTAGGATTGGGCTGTATACCTAACAGAATCATTTCAGATGTTAAAGGTGCATCAATTAACAATTTCAATCTCAGTATCTTTCCTATACTGAGATTGAAATTCCATTTGTAATTCCTAGTAGGTAATTCCTAGTAGGTAATTCCTAGTAGGCATAAAAGGCTAAATTAACTTGTAAACATATTTTTATGGCCAATTTTAACTTTGTGCACAGGGCTAAATTACTAATATCTTTGGTTTTGTGTGTGAGGTACAGAGGTGTGTTTCAATCATGGGGAACTTATGACATCATTTAAGCGTGAGGGTAAGCAGAAAGGAAAATAGAATAAGATTTGCGTATATTCGCCTTACGTAACCTACTGTACCTAATATATGCTAGTGACTGATTTAGGAATAATTTCCATATCTCTGACACCGATTTTAGGTCTCACCTTCTGACATCTTTAGCTTCCTGTTGCTGAAGACCTTTTGTCCAAAACGCAATGCATAGATTAGAATTTGGATTAGCCCCACATTCCTGATTTGATGGCTTTTAAGTCTAGCTCAGGTCCTTGCTCCGTAATCGATGGCTTTCTTCCTTATTCTTATGTTTGACCCACCCCTGCAGTATTTTTTCTTTACATTGTTTTTGATTCAACTACTTGAACCCCACCACTAGTGATGTGATGGGACTATTTTTTCTTTTTCTTTCAGCACTCGATGGAAATGCATCTCTTTCTGTGCTCTCTTTTCCAATCCACTCCCTTTATATGTGTGTATTTATTTATGTAGTAATTTATTTTTGTTAGGTACCCGTAGTTGCTCACTGCTGGTAGGCTGCTTGATTTTACCCATTTGTTCCTTCAATTCTTTTTAAGCAATTTTTCAAAGTGCCATAGTGTTAATGCACTAACCACAGTGCCACTGGAATTATGCAGCAGAGGAGGACCCAATTATGGAGCAGGGTTAACTAAACTATGCAGCAAGAAAAGGTAAAATATGTGGTGTAATGTGACACATTTTGTGATAGTATTACTTCTTGATTTTGTCATTTTTAGGTTTCGCCTACACAGAGCTTGTGCTGTGCTTGAAAAATCTTTTGCATTAACTATATCTTAACACCTTGAGTGCTCATGACGGCTCCTAGCCATCATGAGTCACAGTAGTCATGTGCTCATGACGGCCGGGAGCCATCTGAACATTGCCGCTCCGCCCACGAGCTGTTAATTCCCCGCCTGTACGGAAGAATTATTCAGTGGGTGAAGTTCAGACGGCTCCCGTCCGTCATGAGCACACGCCTACTGTGACTCATGATGACCAGGAGCCGTCCTCAGTACGGCAGCGCTATGCCCAGCCCTGCCCCCTCTCACACCGTGGCGGAATTTGCCCCTCAGGAAAGGGGTTAGAAGGGGCTTTCATCCTGCCTCCATTGCTTTCATTGCTTCCTGTGCTTGCCACTTACGTTTCCTCCGTTCCTATTGGCTGGAGCACACTGTTTCCCATCGACAAATTACAGTTTATATCCACTTTTGTAGAACTTTTTTGTTGTTATTTTGCCTGCACAGCACTTGCTTATTTACATAATCTACTGGTTACAAGCATTTCAAACGTGCTTGTTTTAATTTCACGCTTTCGTGTTTCAAGTGGACGCACAGCTAACAATTTACTCTTCAGTGTGCACATCACCACCAGGTAAAACAATGCACTAAAATACCTTGCATATTTTACTCTGGAAATGGCATCCCTCCTGATGAGGTGCATTGGCCAATGGAAGTACACTCACAGCTCCACACAGGCCAATTGCAGTGCAGGCACAGCCTGAACTGGCCAAGGGCGGTGCACGCACAGCCCTGCACTGGCCAGAAGTCAGAACCGGTGTTCAGAGTAGGCAGTCAAGACTATCTAACCTTGGACCGAAGCCAAAAAGTTTGAATCTCGACTGTACATCTCGTCAACGCTGTAGTTATAAAACATCTCTAACTGGGTTTTTTTCAACAAACATACATGTATTCTGTTTTCAATGGAAAGGAGGCGGAGTCTAATTATTTTACTGTGGCTACCATTTCAAGACAAAACAGCAGTTTCCATGGTGCACTGTAGGCTGAAAGGATGGGACACATCTCTTCATCGTGGACGAGTAGAGGGAGGAGAAACCAAGGCTCTGAAGAAGTTTTATTGAGCGGGGCTGGGCAGCGAATGCTGTCTCCATTTGCTAACCCCTTTCTTTGTTTGGCCACTCACCCTGCCGTGTGGCATCCCAGTATGAGGGTCTAATTCCTACACACCGCCCGTCGGTGTGCCTCCTTAGCATCCATTGTATCCTTAGTTTTCGCCACGCTGCCAGGGAGGCTTACGTCTTTCTGCAGCTCCACCCCGTCTGAAAACATTTTTGTTTTAACCTGCAACCCGCCAGTGCCATGGCACCCCACAGGTTGCTCCAAAACACCCTCATTCCTTCTTCAGACAGGTGGACTCCGTAGTTTGCGTAGAGCTCTGGGCATCCTGGGTGGATGAGCCCATGCCTCATATTTTCCATACCATTGACTCTGCAGAATTTGCTTGCAGCTATGTTCAGTTTCCTTCTCAAATTATCCACCGCTTTCCTTGATTCTGCACCACGACATTCCTGCCTGCTAAACAGGTCGGGTCAGATGACGGCTGTATTCCCGAATGACCTGGCTGACTCCGTGAGGTCTTCTGGATGTCATGGAGGAGGACCTTCCTTCCTCTGCTCACCAAGGCATTGCCCCCCAGGTGGATGATCAAGATGTCGGGGTGCCAGGGTGCGCCTGCCTGCACCTTCACCAGCGTTGCCGGCAGCTGGTCCTATCTCATCCCTGGTCTACCCAGCCTCCGGATACACGTGTCGACTGGCCTTCCTTCTTGCCTGCAGCCTTGCTGCTGCCACCAAGACTGCATTCTGGATATGAATGAATGGCCCACCACAAAAACCTGGTGTGGTCTTTTCCCTGCTGAACCAATGTCATAATTGTCAGTTCCCTGCTTGACGCCTTTTGTGGGCTGAACCCCTTTCTTGTCATTGGGATGTTATATATTAGGTGAGGCCTAATATTTGCCCACTCCCTGTATCCCGGCTTCCGACAACCCATGCTGAGCTGCTGATGTGGCTGCCCCAATTCTGAATGAGTGTGACCCAAAGGATGCTGGGGGCAGGCCTGCTTTACTCAGGGCCATGCGCATTATTGTCGTGAATTGGTATTTACTTAGTTGCCTGCCATCCTTGTGTTTGAAAAGTGGCCCTTCCCCTGCTGGTCGGACCACCATAAATGCCTGTAGGCAGCATACCGCACAATACCTCTGATCCTCGATGCAGTGTAGCTGTATCGTATTCCCTACTGCAGCCTGATCTGTCTTTGACCACCACAACCATATCTCTACTTGGGATGTTTTTGGTGTTATATCCCTTGCCTGTATGCAATCCTCAACGGGCCCCTTCCTACTGGGGGCCACCAGCTCGCTGAGGCAGAATCCCCCAAAGAAGGCTGTGGAGAAAGCTGCCTTGAACAGGCGGAGTTCAAATGCATCCCTAGTTATTCCTCCTAGTGCTTCCAGCAGGAGGGCCAGCTTTGAGAAATCTATTGGCCGCCTGCTGTTTTTCCTCATGCCTTCGGTGCGCCTCCATCCTCTCATGGCTGCCTTGACGTAGTGGGATGCTGCCGGGTCCTGCCCTGATGCCAGTTTAGTGAAGTGTGTCACTGCTGATAGGTGTGCCTGAGCTCAGGACCTTGATTTCTTACATTCAAAGGCCCACTTTTTGAACCTCTCCACTGCGCAGCCCGTTGCCCCACATCTCCTAGGTTCTGGATGCCCCCTATTTGCATCACTGTTCCCACATACTTCTTGTAATGCCTGGCTGCCTCTGGGGCAAAGGCTTGGTACGCCAAGACAGAGAGATCTACCCCGCCAGGTCCCACAGGTGCCTCTGGAAAGGGGTCATTTCCCGGTCCCGCCTCTCGGGCCAGCTGCCTGAATTTGTCCATCTGCACTCTTGATAGGGCGTCCGCCACCTCGTTCTCAACCCCTGGTATGTGTCGCGCCCTCAGGTCTATGTTGCCAACTGCAATTTAACCAGGTGGCGCATTAGTTTCAGTATATTAGGGCACCTAGCTGATCCTTTGTTTATGGTTTGTACTACCCCTTTGCTGTCAGACCATATTGCTAGTTTCATATTGCGCAGCTTGTGCCTCCAAATGGTCAGGGCCACTATGATGGGGAATAGCTCAAGGAATGTGATGTCTCCAGTGATGCCTAATCTGAGCCATTTGCTGGGCCATTGCCCCCGCACATTTTGCTGCCCAAGTTGTCCCCCAAGCCAGACCTGCTGGTGGCATCCGTGAACAGTGCGATCTGTTTGCTTGTCACCCATCCTTCTCTCCAGATAAGAATCCCATTGAAATTCTTCAAAAATGAGTCCCATATTAGCAGGTCCCGCTTGACTCCCAGCCTAACATGATGGTGTTTTAGTGTCATGCCTGATGTCAGCTGGGATAAGCACCTTGCGAACACCCTGCCTGCCGGGATTACCCTGGCTGCAAAATTGAGCTTACCTATCAGTCCCTGGAGCTCCCTGAGTGTTGCCTTCTCGCGCCCGCAAAGGTTCCTAATGTCCTCCCTAAACTCCTTTATTGTTTCCTCATGGAGTCGTGATGTACCTGCTACTGAGTCAAGCTCTATACCCAGGAATGTGATGGTTGTTGCTGGACCCACAATTTTCTCCGCCGCCAGGGGATCCCCAGCTCTTCAGCTAATTCTTGGAAAGCTGCCAGTGTAAAGCCACACTCGTCTGTTGTGGCGGGGCCCGTGAACAGGAAATCATCTAAGTAGTGGGGCTTCCCACTGTCCCAGTGCCTGGCGTGGAGCGCCCATTCAAGGCATGTGCTAAATGTCTCGAATTATGGGCAAGACACTGAGCAACCCATGGGCATGGTTTTGTCGAAATACAGCTCCCCCCATTGGTAGCCCAACAGGTGGAAACTTGATGGGTGGACTGGCTGGAGGCTGAACGCGGATTCTATGTCTGCTTTCGCCATAAGGGCCCGTGGCCCGCCGTCCTCGTCAATGGCATCATCAACTGATGCTTAACACATGGAGCTGGCCTCTGGGCTGATCCCATCGGATGACCCTTCAGGAAATGGCAGCTGATTAATTAGTCAGAACTGGCTTGGCTCTTTCTTGGGCACTACCCCTAACGGTGATACCACAAGCCCTTTGTGTATATGCCGTAGCAGGGGGCCTTCTATTCTACCTAGTGCTTTCTCCTTTTCCAGTTTTTTGGTGACTACGCCGGGGTGCTGGAGGGCAGATTTCCAAATGTTTGCCCCACCCAGTGGTGGGTGCTATTGAACGGTATGACAAACCCCTCCTCAAAACATTTCACTAGTACTACTGCATCTGTCCTGTTGTGGTACATGTTTGCGAGCCTGCGCAATTGCATTGTGTTGATGGGTGATCTATCTAGCCTGTAATGCTGAATTCCTTTTGGACCCCGGGTGCCTTCTACATTTGTATTACTGCTTCCTCTTTTTCTCTTTATTGTCTCCCCCATATTCCCTTTTGCGCTTGCACCCTGATGCTGGGTGTTCCCGGCCACAACCGGAGTAGATGTGTTGGAATTTGCACAAGGACCCCCATGAGCATTAGTTGGACTCATATTTCCAGCATATGGCTGCCCCCCATGGTGGTGAGGCCTTCCATGTGTTGTGTGCCCTGCCCTTGTGGAAAGTCCTGCCCTTCCCTTTGTGAAAAGGGGCACGAAAGGGCTGCTCCCTCCTCCCTGCCCATGTCTTGGTTTCCTTAGCTATCATCATTTTGTGAATGAACCCGGACACATCTTCCTCATTCCATTCCATCTCAGGGTGTGTCTGCATCTTCAGGCTAAATCCCTTATCATACTCTAGCCATGCGTCTCCAGGGAATTGCCTCTGCGCGTTATATATGTTGGCTTCTTAGAGCCATAGGTCAGCGGCGCAGCGCGGGAATTTCTCCACAATTATGCATGCCATGATCCTGAAAGCATCTAGCCAATTGTCAAAGTTCCTTTCTTTCCTCTCTTTCCTTCTTTCTCTTCTATCCTCCTCTTTCTTCTCACAGACTGTCAGATCCAGTCCGTCTAACGGTATTTCTAACAATGTAAAAATGTCTATGAATTCTTTTTTCAATATTCTCTCCTTGACTGACAGTGGTATTAGACTTGCTAGTCCCGTAGCCCTAGTTGTCAAGTATGCTGGACCTGGGGAGGGCCGTGCATATGGCTCCTGCGCGGGGGGCACTGTGTGGGCAACTCGCTGGGCTGCCCAATCCTGCTACGGGTGACCCCAGACCCCCCTGCACCTCTTGCATTCCCTGACCCCTCAAGCGTGCTTGTCGCACCCACCCAGGGTCTATCAGGTGCCAAGATAACCCAGATCCCTCCCGTTCTGCCTGGTCGCTTGCACTCCCCATACCCTGTGTGGTCATCCATTGCAGGAGCAGCCGTGCCATTGTTTTGATGCATTCTTGCACAATTAAGTTGATATGCTCACCACTTGTTGCTGCAGTCTCTATCCTGCCACTTGGTCCTGCTTTCACCGGGCTGTCCGTAGGTGGGGGGCCTTTCTTCTTCTGCTGCTCCTTCTTGGGTGCTGCTGCCACCAACAGCTTGGCTGGGGGCCTCCTCTGTCGCTTTGGTGCAGGTCCCCCAGTTTCCTCCAGCTGCTGATTACTCAGTCCTTCCCCAGCATCTTGCAACAAGCGTGGCTGCAGCCACTCTGTCCAATGTATCTCGGATGCCGCCAAAGATTTGCTTCAGCAACTCTCCCAGGTCTCTCCTTCTACTCATTGTAAGTTGCTGGGGGGTTTCTTCACTGTTCGAAAACCAGGGCAGGGTGCAGCCGCCTCCTTATTCACCTAACGTTGCTCTCTGCCCCTTTAGCGGGTTCCCACCAGTCCACAGGCTATCCAGTTGCTGTTGCTCCCTGGCTGAGTCAATACTGAGGCGGGTTGCAGCCGCCCGACTTATGCACCAACTTGATCTCTTTAACTGCGGCTGGTACCGTGTGTCAGCCCCAGTATTGCCGGCTGTTGCATTGATGGGTCCCCCCCCTCTCTCACTTCCTCAGCTGGTCGGCGCGCTGTTGCCCAAACAGCTCCCTGTGCTGTGCCATGTTCTGGCTCGTGGGGTGCTACCGGCTTATGCACCAACTTTGCCCGGCCCCTCTCTTACAGACTTGGACGTTGGCGTGGGTGCGCCGGTGCTGAGGGGAAAACGTTCTGGCTCTCTGCTGTGAGCCGCGGTCACTTCTTTGCGGCCGCTCTGCTTTGTCTGCAAAACCTTGGCGGAAGCAGTCTCGGACACCCCAGGGGCCGGGGGCGGGGGGTCCTCAGGCAACGGCGAAGAGAAGGAGCTGCTGGAGAGTGCTAACCTGCTGCTGTGGTGATGCCGAGCCACAGGCGTGGGCGCGCCTGTGCCGCAAGGAAAAAGTTCCGGCTTTCAGCCCCGTGCCGCGTCACTCCTTGCGGCCACCCTGCTTTGCCCGCTAAGACCTGCTGCTGGGATACCTGGCCGCGGGTGTGAGCACGCCAGAATTGCTGGGCAAAAGTTCTGACTCCCCGTCCCGAGCCGCGGTCACTGTTGTTTGTTCACCAAAACTGCAGCTGTGGTGCTGCACGATTGGCTGCCGGCCCTCCGGCTCAAGATGTCCGCTTCGCTGGTGTTACGGCTGTATCCCCAACCCAAACTCCACGGCACTGCTCTTGCTGTGGTGAAGGAGAAACCTGGCTTCCACGAGGTGCCCTCGGTGAACGGGCTATTTCCAGACTGGTCATGATACGCTCGAGCAGAGCTTCACCTTGTGATTACAGGTATGCTCCTCACTTCAAGATTCCTCTGTGCGCGCCGCTGCTGTCCCCTGGTCTGCAACAGTGCCGGTTCTAGGCCTTCTGAGGCCCCGGGCGAAAGGGAAGATGTGAGGCCCCTCTAATTGCATATTGTGTCGCAAGAAGTGACATCACAGAAAGTGACTTCGCAGGACTTTTGATCTTAGTTATTTGTGGAAATATAGTAATTTCAGCTTCATTTTTCCACAAAACCAGAAATAAAGATGGATAAATACAGATAAAATTGGCAACAAATAAATGAGGATAAATACAAACAGAAATGGCAAAAAGATAAATACCATAAAACCGGGAGCCCTATTCATAATGTACCACATCATGCTGGAGAAAAACACATCTAACACCAAAACCCCCAAACTAAAGCTCCTAGGCTCACTAGGTTACTATGTTATTGGGTTTCTGCAGTGATTTGCCATGGAAATATATATGTTCACAACAAATTAATTGGTGAGAATTTATGGCAAATCACCAACATACTCAAGCACCATGTGGCACACGCTCATCTTTTTCTTAATGCACCAAAAGCTACAAGCAAAGAGGTGTATTTATGACATTATTGGCCTTGGGACACCTGCTTAGCACTCATCATGTTCCACGGTCAACTCTTATTCTACTTCATCTGCAAAGGATACACCATTAGATCCAAGGTTCAATGCAGCTGACGCTGGGGCCTGGCGGCCGAAGGGGAAGGTACAGTATTTCTCTATCGAGAGTTATTGAGCGTGGAAGAGGACAGTAGCAGTGCTGTAGCACGCACCCATTGTTGTATATAGCGCTGCAAGGCCAATATGGGCTTTGGGCACGATAAAACGCACTGCGCTGCAAAACATGATACACACTATAAAACGCTGCATGGTTATCAATGCATTGTTACACTAAGCAGGGCTTGTGAAACAAACAAAACAATGAACTCTCCTGGTCCACATGCAAACCCTCCCCGCAAAGAATTTGGAGCATTCCTTGCCATGGAATCCGAGGCCACTCAACATAAAAGGGGGCTTGGGGACTATTGATTAGAATGAGCAACGCTGACTGTCTTAAAGTACAAAGCAATTGTACTATGTTTTTATTGCACTGGTTAGACAAAAGTACCTTGGAATGCTTTCGACAAAGATGTACAAATCTGCAACACAACTGTTTCCGAGCCAGGGAAGGACAGTACAGAAGAATGGAGCATCTCCTTAGGTTCCCACAGCAAAACGCTACAAAATCTGTTTATAGCTGGGAACGGTGTGCTTGGCCTGTCATACTCCTGAGGTCGATAAAATGTGTACCATTTCTTCTGTGAAAATAAACATCTGTTACATGGCGCCAAGAAACTCCCGAGTGTGCTTAAGCTTTACAGATGCAATTTATTACACAAGAAGGGATATTGTGGCGAAGAAAAGAACAAAATACAGAAAATAAAACAAGAAAATAAAAAGACAGTGAGATCAAAAAGAGAAAAAGCGAAATAAAGACGTGCAACCAATGAGAGAAAAAGAGAAACGGCAAGAACGGCATAATATGAGAGACAATCAGGTACAGAAAGATGCAAATAAAGAAAACTAATTAAAATAGGGAAAACCAAGCGATCGCTATTCCCGCTGTTTATTTTTGCATCGTGCTTTCACTTTAAAGTGAAACTGAAGTGAGATACAAAAAAAATAAACACGCAAATGGGGTGAACGCTGCTGGTGGGGCAGGGACCCTGTCCCTGCAGCAGAGATGGAGGGGGAGTAGGCATTAAAACTGCAGGGAGGGAGAGAGGGTTATCGGAATTGGGCGATTTTCTCGGTCTCCGAGCTTGTAACACGAGCCCAGCATAAACACATTTGAGCCATAAAATTACACAAGGTGCTGAGAGGAGAAGCTGACGCGAAAGCTCACAAACAGGCCATGATGAGAATGCCGTGAGATTGTGTGACTCTTCTGAAGACAGTGCTGGAATATGGTGACCATGTGAAGTGCTCCGAAAGCTTCGGGTCGATTTTGCGCTATATAAATGTTAAGAAAAACAAATAACAGGCCGCTACGCAAGCCATGCATACCTTGGAAAGACGAGGGGCCCCCAGGAGCGCGAGGCCCTGGGCAGCTGCCCATACCGCTCATGCCTAGGACCGGCCCTGGTCCGTAATACTCTCTGGTCCAGGGAGCTGTGCTTATATGCCCCACCTTTGGCTTCCTTGGCTAGCGGCCGCCTTTTCCTATTGGGGGGTTCGTACCCACAATGCTCCCCATTGGATGGGGGGTAGGCGCCCACTTGGCGGTGCGAGCGGGGGCGGCAAGGGCACTTTTCTGCTTCTGGGGCATGTCCGGGCGACCAGCACCAGCTCTCTTCCGGGGGCTCGACGCTTGTTATGGCTCCGGCCCTTGAAGCCCCCTGCGGGGACAGTCTCTGCGAGTAATGCTGTTTACATCTCTAGAAATGAAGTTGGCAAAACAAGTGCAACTTTCTGTGCTTACAGTTACACTAAAAAATGCATAAACAAAGCCAACAATACTTTGATTAACAAGTGTTTATACACTGACATCTTAAACCCTACCAACTATCCTTTAGAAGTCAAATGGGGAGAAGATGTGGCATAAGAGTCAGAGATGCCACCTTCAGAGCTGCCAACTTTAAAGGTGGGGAGCCAGGTTTGAGTCTTGGCATCAGCTCAACAGCATCTCCCCATGGATACCAAAAATGAATGTGTCCTTGTATACTGTAACTGGTGCTCGTCTAAAGGACACCAACACCTTCAGGTCAAGTTCGCACTATGAAAAACTGCAACAACAAAAAAAATGCATACCAAAGGCTCAATTTGGTTAAACTTTCAGCCAAATGTATAAATCCTCAGAGTAGAATCTCCCTATATTGACTAGAAAAGGATCGACCAAGTAAAACTGCTCTTCCGCCATTTTTACTTCAAATGTATTACTCATTTTTAAGTCAAAGCCTCCATTGCAGGGCATGGCCCTGCTGGAGGCAAAGACTTACTGTGAACAGGAGAATTTCAGTACTGCATGAAACCACGCCCCCTTTTTCCATTGGCAGGCCTCTCGAAACGGAGGCCTGCCATTGGAAAAAGCTCCTGTTTAGCAGATTTGTCTGCTCTGGATCCCACCTCTCGAGGACTCCATGACCTGCCTTACGGTAGCACGACAATATTTTCAGAAATATTGCCTTGGCAACCATGAGGCAGGACAGGAAGTCCTGGAGGGGCGGGATTCAGTATCCTGTTCCCGCCCCGTTTTTGTTTTTTTGTTTCGTTTGTGCCGTCATTCCAGCACGTTCCTCGGCGGTGGAGGAGGTAGGGGAGAGGGGGTGCTGGTTTTAAGACTTGTTCAATTGGCTGCTGGTAATTTTAAGCAGTAAAGAGAGAGAAACATTCGGAGCCTCCGGTCTTGATAGAATTTTGCATTCATATTCTTGTGAAAGATTTTTTGATGTGGCTTTCTTCTGCGTTCATTTCGACTCTCAGCATCTTATTTTCATTTCTACTTCCTTTGTTCGTCCTTTTCATAAGTAGTCTTTCTTCTATGTCCATGACTGTATTCAACATGACTGTTTGCACTTGCGCAGTATGCCCTCTGCGGGCGGGTTGATGGCCTGGGAGGGACTCATGATGGGCAGCAAGGGGGCGGGGCTATAGCTACCACCATTTTGTTTCTTTCTCTTCACTGTCTGGTACCTAGCTGAGTCTCCCGAGAAGCAGCGGAGACGGGGTGGCGTGGGGATACGGGCCTTCGGGAAGAAGAAGAAAGCAGCAAGAGTGGTTATTGACGGTCAGCCTTTCCAAGGGGTGTTTGCGGCGGGGTGGGCTCTGATTTGCCAAGGTGACACCGGCCCGTGCGTGTGATTGGCGCAGGAGGCGGGAGCGCGAGGTCATTGGAGGAAAGAGAGCGGGGGAGCCGGAGGGAGAGGATGCGGGTGGAAGATATCTACTTTCAGGGTGGGTAAGGTGTAAAGGGCCCATGAAGGAGAAAGTGAAGTGGAGCTTTTGGGCCAGAAGAAGCGGTGATATGGAGGGATTATTAGTGGGTGTGTGGCTTCAGGTTCCTGGCTGGCAGTCAAGGGCTGGAGAGGGTGCACTGTGTTGGGCAGAAAGGCTGCCATCAGTAGTGTTTAAGCCGCCATGGGTCCACTGCAGATCAATGAGGCCGGGTAAAGGCCTGTGGACGAAGGGGGAATGAGGGCTGATGTTGAAGGGGCATGTGTATTCAAACCCTTACTTTAGGAACTTCTCATAGCACTTTTACTTTGGCCATTAGGTAACTGGGCCGTCTTTTGGGGTTGGAGCCAGTATGGGTTCTAACCGCACGAGTATAACGGTCCATACAGGAAGGCTTCAGCCTCTAAGGTTGTATAGGAGGGTGTGTGGCACTGGGGTGGCAGTTGCCCATTGCCCCCTTAGTGGTGCATGAGTGTATTGAGTTTCACTGAGAAGGGAAATGTCTGGGTGGCTTCGTGAAGCAAATGGAATTGAGGAAACTCGCAGTTTAGCCATCGCAGAGGTTTGCATGACGGTTGTTGGCAGTCTAAAAACGAGAAGTGTGGTAAGTGGCGATTCTAGGCACAAAAAATATTCTATGCAAGTGTCATAAGATTTGTTTAATGACAAGATATGCTTAATCATAAAATGTTTAATAATATAATCTAAACAAAGATTGTGATTGTTCTAGGAAGAACAGATGTTGAGTCATGTTTCTTTTGGAAATTCTGTATCATGTATATCTTTATTTTATTTTTATTTTGTTTTAAAAGTTTTGTATAGTGCTAGCTAGACCCGGAGGTGTCAGTGCTTCACATACACATTGTGAAAAACAGAAGGGCCTTGCCTTACCTAGAAGGCTGACAGTCAGTAAGCAAACCACGGATAAAGTATACAGCACGAACAATAAATAACTGTGCAAAAAAACTGAATGGGAGTCCATTCGGAATATTGAGGTCTATGTTAGTTTATGTTGTTCCGGAAAGTATTTGTTAAGGAGATGGAGTTTGAGGTCCCTTTTGAAACAGAAGATGGAGGGGTTGCATCTGAGGACTCCAGGGAGAGCGTTCCATATCCTGGGAGCGTTGCCAGAAAACGATCGGAATTAGGTAGTTTTCTTTTAAATTTTTGGGGGAATGAGGAGTGAGTTGGAGCTTCTCAGCGTTCTGGTTTTACCTGCTCTTACCAGTTTGTTGTGCAGGTAGTTGGGGGCCGGAGAGTGGAGGGTTTTGTGTGTTATGCAAGCCAGTTTGTAAATACATCTCCCTTCCATGGGAAGCCATTTGAGGGAGTTGAGAGCTGGAGTGATGTGATCAAATCTTTTTACTCCTGATACAAGTCGAGCGGCCATGTTCAGCACTGCCCTTAGAGGGGTAGGTTAGCTTTTGGAGTCCCTGTAAGGATGGCGTTCCAGTAGTAGATTTTAGAGAGAACCAGGGATTGAACTACTGTTTTGAGGTCCTCACGGGGCAGAAAAGTTTTCGATTTCTTGAGGTGTTTTAGAGAGAAAAGAGCACTTTTTGCAGAGTTTTTGATGTGGGCCTCCATTGGTAGGTTCTTGTCAAGAGTGATGCCTAGAGACTTAACTGAGTCGGATAGAACGAGGGGGCAGTTTAGGGCAACCAGAGTCTTGAGCCACTCTTGAATAGGACGATGGTTGCTCTTTGGAGAGAATAGGATCAGCTCCGTTTTATCTGGGTTGAGCTTTAAGTGGTTGACGTTGAACCAAGTTTGGATCTCAGTTAGAGTGGTATTGAGATGTTGGATGTCATCGGGGGACTTGATTTTGAAATAGATTTGGGTGTCATCCGCGTTAAGGTGGTAACTCACTCCAGCTTTATTCAAGATGATTGTGAGGGGCTCCATGAAGAGATTGAAGAGGGACGGGGAGAGGATCGAGCCTTTTGGTACCCCAAGTGTGACCTTTGTAGGCTTCGAGAGACAGGACTTGATTTTAATTTGTTGCGAGAGATGCTGGAGGAAAGAGGTGAACCATTTTAGAACAGTGCCATTTATGCTGGAGCACTTTGACAAGGCCTCCAGAAGAGCTGGATGATTAACGTGTCGAATGCCGCAGATAGATCAATAAGGATGAGTAGGCAGGCATCACCATCATCTAAGGCTTTGCGAATGTCGTCAGAGACGTTGAGTATGGCTGTTTCAGTGCTATAACCTTTCCTAAATCTCGATTGAAAGGTTCATGTTTTTGTAAGCTAATAAAAAAAACTAGAATTTAGCGTCAGAGAGGAATTATTGTGTGGCAAGAAAAGGCATATTATGCGATGTACTATGGCACAAGTTGTGGCAGTCTATATTATGTTTTCCTTTTTAGGTTTCGCATGAGCTAGAGCATGCGCTGTCTCTGGCGAGCCATTTAGTGAGTGGGTTTTAAAAAGCAGACAACAGCTTTTTGGGTGGCACAGTTATGAGCTGAGGTGCCATCTGGCTTTCTCTCTCACTTGCCCAAGCGTGCGCGCCTCGCTCCGTCTCTGTTTTGCTCGCGCTTCTACACCCCTCCCCGTTTTATCTGTCTCTCGCTGTGTGGCTCTTTTCCACCTCTTGTTCTTTCTTTTTTCATCAGCCTCATGTGTGTGCCTTTATGGAAACAGGGGTGCTCGTCGCTCTGTTTTCGTCTTACAGAAGAATAGCAGGTTCACTTTGTGAAACAAGCTCCTTGTGCTGTGCACACCATGGCAATTAGAGTACATTTCAACTGCACTTTCCTTGATAGGACTCATAATGCGTCCTCGTACTTCCTCTTAGCCCTGAATTTCCTACTCCCGCTCTTGAGTGAGTAGCACTAACTTTTTAAGTGAAGTGACTGAATGAGCACAGCAAGAAAAGAATCGATGTGCACTACAAAGCTTTCAAACCATCTCCTAGGTTGCAACCTAAGTGCAGCTAAAAGGCAACAGGCAGCTCTATATCTGAGCGGTGATGTGTAACAATGCCCAGAGAACGTGTTTTAGGCACATGAAGTGCTATACAAATAAAACGTGGTTTTATTCACTTTGGCGCATGTAGCACTGAACCACGCCACATGTTCCCACGCTGAGCAACACGTGGAAAATGCATAATGTCAGAGAGATTAATCTGTCAGTGCTGTGGTTCCTTTTCCGAGATTTGCATACAATGAAAATATTCAAAACTGTGAATATTTGAAAATTGTTTACGAGGCTGAGTGTGGTTCCCCTTCATTGTCCCCGTACTCCTTACAAGTGTCCTACAGCGTTTTGAGGATTATTTTCCCAGGTACTGCAAAGGTATTACTCTATCCTGCACGCAACCAAGGGCAACTAGAAAACTTCCTAACAAGTGCGTGCTTCAATGTGCGGTATTAATTATGCTGCTTTAACGCTACTTGAATTCTTAGAGGATAATTGCGTTCTCTGACATTCCAGTGATATATATTACGTGAAACGAGTGAGAGACGTCTCTTAATTAATTAGAGGTTGACATCCACCTCATTTCGTTTATAAAGGAACTTTATAGAGGAGCTGGTGCTAGGGTAAGGTACGGATTGAAGGGGGAGTGTTCCAACAAATTTCCCATAAAGAGGGGGGTAAGACAGGAGTGCATTTTGGCACCCCTGTTATTTACCCTATATATAAACTCAGTCGGAGATCACCTCAGAGAGTCGCAGTATGATTACCCAACTATTGGTAGGACCCCTACACCAATATTGTTGTACGCGGATGACGCGGCATTAATGTCGCGCACCAGATTAGGACTGCAGAAGACCGTGGATAAATTCTCAGGTTTTATGAGGGCTAGAGGCCTAAAAATTTAATATATCAAAAACCTACACAATGTCCTGTGGGAAGGGGGTCAAAGAGGGTGCCGTGCCCGATTTTACCTCGATGGTAAGAGAATTGAATCCACGGATGAGTTCTCTTACCTAGAGGTAAATTTTGATAGGAGGGGAACTTGGAATGCAGCCATACATGCCAGGCATCTGTCTTTCATGCGTTCCATGGGCGCCTTAAGAAACTTTGCTTCAAAACTAGGAGGGAAACCAGCAAAAGAGCTGATTTTTATATATATATATATATATATATATATATATATATATATATATATATATATATATATATATAAAGCCAAATGTGTCCCCGTAGCAATATATGGAGCGGGTGCGTGGGGAGGGGAAAAAGTTCAGGTCCTACAAACTGGTGAAAATCATTTTATCTGTCATCTTTTGGGCCTCCCTAAAACGTCTTCAACATACATGACACACATAGAAGTGGGTCTCCCTTATATATTGGATACCATCAGGATTGCCCCTATACTCCTTTGGCACAAGGTCTGGGTAACCAGCGAGACCGCCTTAAACAGAGACCTAATAAAGGACTGTTTATCTCTGGATGGAGTCTCTAACATTCCATGGCTCTCCTATCTTAGACGTTTGTGTAATGAAATAGGACATCCAGAATTCTTCAACAACCCTGCTAGTTTGGAGATGGTGTCAAGAGGTTCCTTAAAAAAGATGGCCTTAGACCACTTAGTTGGTGTTAGGTGGAACCTTGAAAAAAGGAAAAATACCACCCTTAGATATCAGCAAAATACTGCTCATGAGGGGCTTCAAAAGTATCTTGTGGTTGAACCTAGTCCGTATGCTTGCACACTGCTGACCTGGTTTAGGCTAGGTACCTTTTTTCGTTTAACTACTTTTCCCCTATGTAATAATTGGTCAATGGACAAACTCCTCTGTCCCTGTGACGATATTTCTTACCAAACAAACATGCATGTAATTTTCTTTTGTAAATTTTACCATGCACCAAGAAGGGCCTTCTTATTACCGGTTCTTAAATCTTGGGGGATTAGATCATGTTCTGCAGCTTTTATCAAGCTCCAACAACTAGATGAAGATTGTCATTCTTGCAGTTACTGGTTTTTTAAAACTTGTGATTAAATTTCGGAACACAATGTAACATCCTTTTTATCAATATTTATTGTTTTAAAGTAAGATTGTCTTTTTAGCCTCATTGTAGATTTGCAATATTTTTAACCTAAGACTATTAGCCATAATTATGTCTTGTGGACGGGCTTTGTGTCCGACTGTTGTCAAATGTTTTAATACTATGTGCTTTTATGATTTGACATTTTAAATCGACTAAAGCTTGTTTGGATTTGGATTTAATTAGTAGTTCGATGGGTTGGTTTCAATGGGAGACTTCTTCTCGAGGCGTGAGTAATGCGCTGCCATATTCTGCTGTGCTTTTGGTATTAGTGATATGTTGTTACAATAAGTAATTAATATTTTCCCGTCCTGATGAGGGTAGGAGGGTGGTTGTGTTTATCTTTATATTTAATGTAGAGGTGCCCCAATTACTTTAGATCCTTTACTTCACTTCTATTAAGGGGAGTGTGATTGGGTAAAATGGTAGTGCCGATGTAACAGGTAGGGCCAGTCACGTGGACCGGAAGCAGATTCACAGGACTACTGTACAGACAGCCAGATCAGGAGGTCTTGGCCCCACTCCTGCCGGTCCTTGAGAAACAACAGCCCTAAGGCCAGCAACAAACAACTAGACAAGCTCATTCTTTCCAGTCATAGGCTTTGATTTAATAAAGCAATGCATTCTGGGAGTTGTAGTATATCTCACATACAAGTACACAAACTGTTTAATGTGTGGGGGCTCAAATTCACATAACTATCAGGATGACCGCGCGCAATTCTCACAGGGCGCCTGTTCTGTCCCATGCACCCCCCGCCCCTTGCTTGTTTAATAATTCTTGACATACACTGAGCGCTGACGGGCGCTGCGCTGGTTTCTCTCTCATTGTCGATTTCCCAGCTCCTTCGTCTCACTTTCTGTGCACCCCCCCCCCCCCCACATCCCCTCCCCCCCATCCCCCCCTCCTCCGAATCAGTCAGCAGGCTTCAGCACAGCCAGGTGGAAGAGAGGGAGAGAACAGGTACAGTACAGCGTGTGTATTAATCAATCTAACGAGGTATCTTATGTTAAAACTAATATGTGGATTACAAGCAGTCGCTTTCATCAAAGCGCCGAGCAACATGGACGCATGAATATGTGATTACTGGCAGTTCAGTGGAACGCAGTTACTTCCTGGCTGGACTTTTGCAGTAAGTGAGTAGCACTGCAAAAGTAAGTCGCACCTACTCACAGTGACATCCGTGAATTGACCAGCAGTTCAGACATGCTTGTTTCATGCTTCCCTTCCTACCGCGCACTTGCTGTTAATACATTTTACGCTCTGGGAATGGCATTCGATCTCCACGTGGGTCTCAAGTGAACTTGTCGTAGCTTCATTTGCTTCGGCCACCATCTGTTTCCCATTCCCACAGTATGCTTTGATGTTCTCTCGCTGCTCTGCTCCTGTGGCCTGCAACTGATCCCACCCCCTGCATTTCACTCCCAGGTCCTGACCTGGTTCCTGCATTGAAACGCTAGCTGGTCCTGTATTGCCTCCTGTTCTGAAGAGACACTTGGTCTAAGCCAGGGCTTCACACATGGAAGGCAATCGACTTGACAAGATCTCTCGCAATAAATGTTTCAGCCTCTGGCGCCTTACACTCGCTTAACCAAAGGGCTGGGCTAAAAATAAAAGGACGGCATGGACGTCTCTATTGTGTCTGAGATTAAACTGTCCTAACGCAGCGCTGCTCTTGAATCCCAGATATGTATTTTATTGTGGTGTTTATTGCGTCTTACTTGATGTCGGGGCTCTTGATAACTGGGGTCTTGAACAGTGAAGCAAGCATGACTCCACAATAACTATTGAGGAACTGGACATGATACCACAAATTTACCGCGTCTGTGGTCGCGCATGCGCATAAATACATTCTGGTGGGAGGTGCTTGCAGACAGTAGATCTATGGGCTCGAGCCTCAGCAGAGACCACTCAGAAGAACTACATTATTATGAGGGCAGAACATTGAGTAGCTATATTGACATTTATAAAATATGGGCGCATATGCTACATATATTAGCAAATTCATTACTTTTGAAGTGCGTCCACCTCCATCATTGCTGCTAAAGCAATGAGTACTTCCTCAACCCTCTGCATTTATTCCATCATTTGGACATTCAACATCTAGTGACAAAATAATTTGATAGCAACAGGTCCTAACATCTTCTATGGAGAGAGGCTTGGACCAGATTACACATTGGATTAGAATTGGTTCATAACAATAACTAATGGGAAATTACTATTAATAATTACAATACCTTTTAATAAAAAAAAATGCCCTTTAATAGGTGATAGGGGTTTTCCCGCTGGGTGCTGAATATGGCAAATCTCCATTGTTCATGACAAAGCCAGCTCGTCATAAGCACAGCGCAGGTAACACCCATAACGAGCTGGCTTTGTCATCAGCACTGAAGGGGTTAAAATACAATTTACAATACCAATAGCGCCACAACTCGCAGTTGTGAGACCTATTGCATTGAAAATGCTTGTGGTGATATGCTATGACCTTATCACACTCTGTCGTTTAATACTCTGTGGCGGTTACAGTAAATAAACAAGCATTGGCATAACCAATAGGTCTCGCCTTTGGGACCTTATAAGTGTTTAGCCATGCTGCAGTTGATGATGTTGCATCAAGGATATTGTGCTGCATAGCTAAATATTTATAAGATCCCAAAAGCGAGACCTATTGGCTATGCCAATGCTTGTTAAGATGTATAAGCGGCTTATACATCTTAAAATCACAGGGATTCCATTCCATTGAGATGGGGGGTTATGTGGAAAAGGGATGTGCAGG
The DNA here is from genome assembly GCF_964263255.1 of Lissotriton vulgaris. Classification (NCBI taxonomy): domain Eukaryota; kingdom Metazoa; phylum Chordata; class Amphibia; order Caudata; family Salamandridae; genus Lissotriton; species Lissotriton vulgaris. The sequence goes on along the minus strand of NC_141689.1, from coordinate 1,549,531,760 downwards.
AGAGAGGGTGTGGCGTTACGGCTAGAACTGCCTACTCCGGAACTCATCGGCTCAATATCCTATTCTGGGCAATTCACTTGATCTCCCCGTCCATAAAAAAAATATATGATGTTATATAATTTAACTGGTACTCTCTTAAAGTGATCTAATAACTTCATGTCGAGTTTGCGGTGTACAAAACTGAAAAAAACCTGGAAAAAAATGGGGGCAACTTTCAAAAAGTAGGTCAGACTTAATTTTGAACCTGAAACCGACAATGCATGAATTCTTTCTACAGATCGATTACACAAATAGCGTTGCGTGCTGAATGCTGAACGAGGTATTCATGGACACATTATATTTGAGGGGAGGGGGTTGTGTGTTTTTTTGTACAGACTGATATCCTCCAGGCACGCTTGTACTTTAATCCATTGCACTCCTGAACTGCGAAGGCCCATTCCTCACTCGAGTCAACCCTCTCCAGTTCTCATAGGAAGAAATAACAGATCAAGTATCTCGTAGCACTGTTGAACGCCTCTCCTTCTCTGGAGAAAAGCAGACCTCAGTTTTATATCACAGGATTTTTAAAGATCATATTAGTTCTAGATAAGAACACGGCTGAAGGTCTTGGATAAGTGTCAGTGCCCACCAGTTACAATAGGGTAGCCTATTTTGTAGTCCGTAGCATTGGCAGAAATCTCCCATTCAAAGGAAAAAGCAAAATCAAAGTAAAGATCCACAAAGGTTCTGCTATATCCATAACCCAATTTTTGCTTCAGAGCTGCCTTTAAACCACCGCCCCAAAAACACTCTGACGTTTGCCACCTCTGGTGAGGATGGATGGTGTCAGTGGGTGAGAGGAGCGTAAAGACCGTGACTGGCACCGGTGTCAAAGACCTGGAGGTATTAAGGGAGCGCCGATTCATGCACTTCCATCTTCTTTCCTTTTGAGTAATTTTCTGAGCATCTCCCATCAGAGAAACTGTCCATCAGTGACAAGAAGAATAAACCATGGTGCAGGGGGCTGAGTTAAGGAAGCATTCATGCCCTCTTCATTGCCTTTGTCCTCTTTCATTTTTGTCAAAAGTGTTTTTGGTATTTCTCTTGTTTCTTGCCTTTCTACATTTTCAGAATGTGGCTCTCTTTTGTTCTGCTGTGTTTCAGGCCCTTCCTCTGCTGAATTTTTTGAGTGTGTTGTTTTGTGTTTTCTGCAAAGAACAAAGTGTGGATTTTGCTTTGCCATTTCGTTCTTCTCTTCTAGCCTCAACACTTCAGATTTTCCCTAGAACTGGATGCTGTTGTCTGGTATAAAAAAGTCATAACACTTAAACAGACTTTCATAAACTTAGATTGCACAACTATTCACCAAGCTACAACTTACAACAAAAACAGTTTATTATTAATCAAATAGGCAAAACCTAATGCATTTACCAATGCTTGTTAGACAGGTCGAAAATGTCTGGGCAAAGTTTTCTCCTCAATTGTAGCAAAGTAGCAGTCAAATACAGTAATTTGTAATGGATAGGGGACCAGTCAACCTTCGCAAAGGGCCTTCCAAATCACAGCAATATGTATCTCTTCATTTTTGTAGGTTTCTTGTGAAGTCTATTGTAATGAAAAAAAATCTTAATAGGGGCTTAGAGGCAGCCCATTATTTACCAATTAATAACCATTTGCTTCCTTGCTTCCTATTGGTCAGCACCTCCTTATTGCCTCCAACTTCCTCCTGGGCTCCACTTCAGTCTTCCTCCCTGCCAGGGAGCATAGACCAAGTACTGCTTCCTATATCCAGTGTCCTTTCACTGGCTGCAGGCTCCTGCAAGTACTTTTTTTGCACATGTACTCTCACAGAGTGCATGTGTCTTCAGTCCCTTTCTCTCACTCCCACCCTCCTTCTAGAATGTCTGCTCGGCTCCTGTGCTGTCCATGGTCCCAACATGAAGCTTTCTGCTGAGTTGCCACATCTTATGTAGGGGTGTGGGAAACTTGCAGAGTTCTACTCTGTAGAATTCCGCAGAGTTTCATAACAACTATACGAGATTCCTCAGCGTTCAGCCCACCCCTAAAACAGACATTAGGTAATCTATCTGTACCCAATGTTGAAGTTTTTGATCACTAAAATGCTGTATGTCAACATGAGATCAAGAAAAGAAGAAAAATAATTGTCTCAAAAATACTTCACAAAAAAAGTGGTACAATATATTTTGACCAAGCTTTGAAAAAAGTTAACAAGTAAGTAGGTCACGCAAGAATAACATGTATACATATAAATCCAGTAAGAATGGAACAGCAGACACTGAAGTGCAGATTGAGATTTACCATCAGTCTACAAAAAGATTAGGGACAAAACCATCTTCCAAATCCAAGTATTTACTGCGATTCCTGGAGCTGCACTTACTAACCTGCAACACTTCTTGCTTTTTTCTTGACGAAGTGCAGGTTATGACATAGGCGCCAGTACACATCACGCTGCCCGGACACGCACACCTCCACGCCCAATCATCATTTTACGCCCAATTAACATGCAGACCGTTTGCAGTTCTTAACAATTTTTTTTCCTTTCTAATTGTGTCCTTTTAGGAGTCCTGTGCTAAACCTGATTCATGTGCAAATAGGAGCGTTTGCCTAATAGGAGTCATGAGCGAACTTCGCACTACTCAACGTATTTTTTCTCTTGTGTTTTGCAATGTAAATTATTACAACAAAACTGGCTTCATGAAAATCACAACATTCCAAGTTTTGAAGCTCAGAAGAGGGGAAAATCATGTAGTATAGCCCCATTCTTTTTATTTCCAGCCTGCCATTACGGCAAACTGAAACCTGCAGTATTGTTCATTGTCTGCGTATTATTATGCTACCAGTTTACTAGATCAACTAAAATTAAACCAATACTTTTGAAAAGAAATGCTTCTCAGTGTACAAGTGCATTTCCGATTTCTGAAATGATTAACACAATCAAATTTCCAACGTTCTAATTGAACAATAATACCTCATATCTCGGGTTTATTGTGATGCCTATATGAAAATCCTGGCAACTAACTGCAAGTACCTAACCTCTCCAAGGTATGCCTACACATTGACAGAAGTAAAGTATCACATGTGCTGGTAGTAACGCTCCCAGAGGGCTGCAATGGTGCAATCCCTTCCTGCAATGTGATTTGGGGGCTGTGTCTGAGGAGGTAATCGAGGATTCAAGGTTTCAGGTGCAAAGAAATCATCTGTAACTGCGCTCGCTCAGCTGGAATCCCAGGGCCTTGCAGAGCTGTCACCTGTTGTGGAGATCGTTCACAGAACTTAAAGCTCACCTGTGCAACGGCTTAGCATGCTCCCAAAGATGCATTACCACTAACCAGCCTCGTGCCTGCATTGGGGTCTGGAGTCGAAAAAGGCTATGTCTGGGACAGGCATGCTAGTACCTGCTTCTATGCAGGGGCGGCTCTAGGCTCTTGGCAGCCCTGGGCAGGGAGCGTAGGTAGAGGGCCCCGGAAGAGGGGGTCTGGGCGGGGCCCCAGAGAGGGGGGTCAGGGTGTTTGGAAGTGGAACAGAGCCAGAGGCCGCAAATCCCTGCCAGCGGCCGCCACACAGATATGTATCCATCCACAGAGTATTAATATATTAAGGATATATATTGGCGTGGTGGCCCTTGGGATTTGGTGGCCCTGTGCAGGTGCACAGCTTGCACATGCCTAAGGCCGCCCCTGTTCTATGTGCTCAATTATTTCTGAATTAGGATATTGATAGCACCTTGAGGCACAACTGTAAGGGGCTCCAAGCTGGTGGAACATGGTACATTGAGTATGGGGTTACCTTATACGTTCATGTCGACTTTAAGAATCAACCTGTTAATTTTAGCCAAAGAGGAAAGGAACCCAAAGTGCTTTTTACATTTATTTTGGTGTGTCTAGGAGTGGGTGCTGGTAAACTCTCCCATGCTGCTGTTAGCAGAGTTTTTGCCCCTACACTCAAAGCAGAGCGCGGAGTGGCAAAACTCCATGAGCTCCGCCGGTGGAGCAGAGTTTACCGCCCACCCATAATCTTATATTGACTCATTTTGCCCGCTATTGTTCCTTCATTTTCCACTTCACATCAATGCAGGTTTGGTGTTTGCCAGGTACCACCATTTGGTCTATTCCAAGGTTAAATCCTTACTACCAACAAATGCTTTGAAAAGGCCAGTACAAGTGCAACTCTTTGCACCCCAATCAAAGAATTTCATATTTCTGAAGCAGCCTCACACAAAGGTACTTTTAAAGCATTATTGTGGCCAGTGAATGATTGAATGCTCTCTTTGGTGGTGGTAGTGGTCATGTAATTGGTGCAAGGCTGATCAAGCCAAAGAACATTTTGTTTGTATTTACAGTTGTGTCGATTAAAGCGGGCCCATTCTAGTTAGCTTCTTTTGTTTTTTGGAGCATCAAAGCGTGTGTTACTGTTGGTTTAGTTGAACACATTCATTGTCAGATGATCCAAATTATTACTCGAGGGCTGCCTTTTGCACTGATCTCAGTTACTTCGTAACTGACTAGCAGATTGCGGGCAAATTTGCTAAATGAAAAAAATATTTTAGCGGCAACCATTTCTGGTGTTTTGATAAAAATTTGAGGCATATTAATTTAACTGGAATTCTCAATGTGGGAGAGGATGTGGTGTTAGGTGACATTATGTAATATAAGGCTGCAGTGCCTAGTGGTTGCACAATGTATTTATGGCATAGTGGGTGTTTGACTATTATTGTGATGTTCCATTAGGATTTTTTTCCATGCATTTCGCTGATAACAATGATGTACTTCTAGTCCGCTTTAGTGACTTGGGTCATATTTAGATGGAAGTGGCAGAGTGAGGTGTTAACCTCCTTGGCGTAACGTAGTGCTCCGCCAAATGTTGGGCTGCACCGTATTTACAAGAATACGGTGCAGCCTTGCATTTCCCCCAGCGCTGACATTAGTTTAAATGCCAAGCACCAACGCAGGCTCCCCTGCACCATAGTGCAAGGGTGCTTGCTTGAAGGGTAATGATTGTTTATGGGCTGGAAGGTGTCCCTTCCTGTATATAAACAATCTGAAATTGCGTTTTGAAACTTCTATGTGTGCTGCTCAAGTCAGCTTACATAGAAGTTGCAAAATGTCATGTTTTTAAATGATTTTTTTATGTGCAGAAGGAGACACCTTCCTGCACATAAACAATCAATGGCGGTTTCTGTTTCTATGTGTGCTGCACAACATAAATATGGGGCAGTAGCAAAATTAAGACCATGGAAAACCTGGTCTTGGCAAAACAAGGAGAAATGTTTAATTTCTCGTCTTTGCATCAGGTTTTCCATAGTCTTAATTTTGCCGCTGCCCCATCTTTGCGCCACCCTTGTAAATATGGGGCCGAATCAAAATCAGTGGTTGTTGTGGTGGCTAAGTATAGCATGAAAGGATGCCTTATTCACAAGGTGTTGTTAAGCCACGTTAAGTGGCTTAACCCCGCCTTGTGAATAAGGCGAAGCCCCCCTCTCGCCACCACAACGTCGAGAAAAGTGACGTTGTGGTGGTGATAGGGGCGGGTAAATGTGCCCCTCTGTACTATGCAATACGGTTATGAGCTAAATTGTGGGCCAAATGTATGTGTGACAAAAACACACTTTAAATGGAATATACAGCACAGGAGATGTGGCCTAATGGCATATGCTGCTGATTTTTCAAAAGAGAAACCAGGTTAGAGTACTGGCCTCCAGTCAACATTCTGTGAATCTGGACAAAGGCTCTTAATCTCCCCGCGCCTAAACATACAACCTTGTATGATGTAATAGGGCACTTGTTAAGCTCTCAAGTGCAACGTTTGTGCAACGTTTGCACTATATCAACTAGCTTTCATATGGCTCTGAGAATTCTTCGACTTTGGAACACAGAGGAGTTAAGTTAATTACTCCTCGTGCTGATAAGGAGAATATTTGCTATTTTTAATGTATTTTTTGGTTGACCGCCCTTTGGCTGAGTTTGCATAGCTGTTCTTAAGGTCTTATCTATCCCGCTAAAAGGTAGAAGACCAGCCACGAGTTGGTTTCGCCAACCATAGGGTGTCTGCAGACAATGAATACATGTTTAGCTGCATGTGATTATTCTATATATTACTAAGTGCTTATTTAATGTTGGATTTTGGCCCCATCAAAACTCCAACCTAAATGTAATCACTCGCAATGCAGTATATCCAAGAAGCTTCCTTAACTAATGTAAAAGAAAGGATTTTTTTAAACTTAAAGGTGTCTAATTTCCTTCAGCTACAGAGTGATTTGTTTACTGGATGCGCCCTACTATTACAAAAGGTTAAATGTAGCTAATTAGAAGTGTTGAGACTGTAAAACGTCAGGTACGCTGTAATACAAAAACAGTGCCTTTTAGGTTAGTTTATCATCATTCATCCGCATGTTTCAGCGCTACATTTTCAAACAACATTCCAGACGAGACGAGAAGTCAACCAGGTTGCCATAATTAATAGACTTGATGTAGTATTGTAAATTTCCAGTTTTTGTAAAGCGCAAACAATTACCTGAAGGTGTCAAGGCGCTGGGGGCTGTCGGGAAGATTAAGCAGGCTATTGCCCAGAGTCACATGGTGCTGGACTGATCTTCCACCAGCGATCGAACCGTGAGCCCCTGGTCGAACCGTGAGCCCCTGGGTTCCCAGAGTCAGCCACCCTGGCCGCTGCGCTACACCTCTTCCGTGTTGTGGGTATTGTGGATCAGAGCTGAAAACTTGCAAATTATTATTGTCTTTATGCATACCAAGCTGGACACTTTTAGGAGGCGGTCTAGTGGTTAAAGTCTCAGACTCACAGCTCAGTATTAAGGGTTTTAGTGCCATTGTATTCTGGGGCAAGGGCATCGCGTTCAAGGGCCTATTACAAAAGCTATGTATTTACCGCGCAGCCTTTGATCTTCTGAACAGCCTTGCCTTAAGCGTTCTGCGTGCTTTAGATTTCAGCCACCTTCCCTGCTGAGTCTAAGCTGTTAATTTTCTCCACAGGGCCTCTGCGTATGGGCATGTTTTAGCTTCTAAGTGCTATCCGATTAAACTTTACTTGAAAGCGAAGTCATACTTTTAAAGATAAGACTAGCAGCACAAGAAGTAGGATTTTTTGTTGCAGATTTATATAGCGCAAACTCGAACTGAAGGTATTGGAGCGCTTTACATGAGCCCCAATTACATTGAACATGTACACATTAATTTTTGGTAGGCATGGGGAGGTTAAGGGCTTCATTTATAGCATTTAGGAGCAGGATAGCGCAATAAGGCTCGTTCGCCAAAGTAAAAGAGCAGGAATGCACTATATTTAGGCAAAATGGTGCATTCCTGTCCTTTCTGCCTGCACTGGCGCTTTTTTGGCAGCCTAGCGCCAAACATAGGCACCCTTGCAAGGTGCAATGATGCCTGTGTTGCATTCAGGATTGTTTTTGTGCTGAAAGAGGCACCTTTCTGCACAAAAGCAATCCTGCATGGTGTTTTCATCTTTCTCTGTGTTTGATGCAGCACACATGGAAAGAGCAAATAACAAGGGGAAATAAACATATTTTGCCTCGTTACGCCTCACCTCAGAAGGGGTACAGATTTGATGCTTCCCAAAGGTTGACATCACTTTGTAAATCTTAGGCAGCGTCAAATTCCATGGGTGCTGCATGGGCAAACCTACTGCGACGCCCACAAAATGCCTCCTGGGCGCAGAGTAAGGTGGCACAGCAATTTGCTGCATCGCCTTACTCATGATTTATGATGCCACTCAAAGCAAATCTTTATGAGAGCCTTGAATCACACATGCATAACTTTTCATGGTGCACTAGTGATGCAGAGTGCTTATAAATAAGCCCCTAAGTGATTTGCCCCATATCACAGGATGTTGAACCGACTGCCAGGACTCGAACCTACTTCCCCAGCTCCTAAGTGGGCATGACTGCCCGTAACACCACATGCTCTCTTGAGTGATTTTTTAATCATGCACTGTAGCTTTATCAGGAGCTAGGATCACATTTTGTCTCACCTATTTGAGGCAGCATATGCTTACTGTCTACTTAAACTCAAGCTCAAATCTTTGGCAGACAGTGGCCTAAGCCCGGAAAATGCTAGACTCAAATCTGCCTTGGCCAAGTATTTCACTTTCTAAAAGCTACTGAAAAGGCGGATTTATGCAGCCTCATGTCATGCAGAGCACTCCTGGGGAAGATGCTGCAGGACAGCAAACCTTTCAGTGCCCCTGGACCGTTTTCCTGTATCCCTACTTCACGTACTGAGTCCACCTCTGGGAGGTGAAACACATTTTAGCACACAGCAGCAAAGAGCATATTTGTTTTATAGATATACAGGAGTAATAATCATGATAGGCTCCTTATGGAGTTTAGTATAGGTATTCCCCACGCATATTAGCTCCTCATTTTGGTATGTGTCGCCTCAGCACGTGACATTGGATTCACTGGAAACAGTCGAGCTAAGCATGTTTCTCAATGCAGTGTAATAGGGTTTCCAAGAAGCTAGGTCTATTTCATGACTAGAGTTCCCTGCGGAGATTCACAACCACCCTGTTCTATTATGTCATTTGAAGTATTTCTGAGTACTGCATAGAGTGAGTACCTCCAGAAGACACTCTTTACACTCTTATTTGGGCCAAAAAAAAGTGGAGTGTTCGTTTTTATTGACTTTGAGGCGTGTTGCACAACAGTCGCATAAAACATTGGTTTTGCCAATGCTTCTTAGTAACATTTTATCCGCTTGAATGAGAAACATTTTTTTGTTAGAATCTGCAGATTATGCAGCAGATGACAGATTATGTGCCAAATGCGGCAAACCTATAAGTATGCGGAAAATGCCATAGCAGCAAAATCTCATAATTCACATGGCACTGACCAGATGGATTTTGTCTTCGTCAGGGGGTGATGCCAGTAGAAGAGTCCCTTTCTTTTCCTCTGGTCGTATTTTCTATAATTTAAGTATTCAATTCTTGTTAATTCAGAATACAGTCTGTCTCACCACATTTTGAGGAGTTAGACTAGTCCTTCTGAGAGCAACTATTACCAAATACATTCAGAAAACTCGTTTTGAGAATACACTGCCTGCAAGATATAATACATATGTTCTTGCTGGCCAGCTAGTTTTGGCCACTCTTTCAGGTTTTCCTACTAATGCAGCTTTGACTCGGTTCTGCTGAAAGCTGTACTCCAGTAATATCTTCTCTATGTTCATAGTTGACCATTCATCCTTTTAAGTTTCATACAACTCTTAGCTTGCTGTAACTCTTGGAAAATTTAAGACCCAACCTAAAAAAGCAGATGTTTCTGCCGATGCTGGAATTGATTTTGTACCAAGGTGTGCAAATGCAAAAGATAATTTAGTGCTAGATGACTGCACCAGTCCGATTGCTGTTATAATGTCACGGTGATGCTATTGGAGTCACCATCATGCTCTGCAAGGTAGTTGAAGAGAGGGCTTCAGGTACTCTGTTTCCTCTGCTGCAACCTTTCATCTTCATGTTCAGCACTACAGCTCCTACACCTAGAGACATCAACCACTCCAGATGTACCAGCAGCCTCCTATCCATGGAGCGTTGAACAGTTGATTTATCTTTGCCAATGGGTGCAGTGTGCTAAGATATGCCCTTAGCAGATAACAAAATAATTTTCAATGTGTTTCTGGTTCTTCCGAATTATGAGTAAATTCCAAAACAAGGATGAGATTTTCTTTCATGGGACCAACCCAGAACACATTGTGGAACTAAAATTGGTAGGTGTAGGGCGGGCTAGATCTAAGGTGGGTGTTGTTGTTGCAGTTTGCTTTCATGTTAAGAAGATGTTAAGGCTTTGCCTCTGATGGACTCATGTTTTTTTTGGTAATACATTAGATACAGGATATCTTCCAAAGCCTTTCTGCCAAAAAGAGGGTGCCCAAGTTGCAGGCATTACATACATTGGCCACAGAATGAAACGTATTTTAGAGGTGCAAGAGGTATCATCGGCCACTTTGTCTGTGGCAGGCTCAGGGCTCTTGAGAGCCATATTCCCTGCTTCTTGGTTAGCTGAGTGGTCCCCAGTCATCAAACTCATGATAAGAGAAAGACTGAACTTTCCCTGAGTTTTGTCTCATCTGCATTAATGCAAGAAGAGATAAGAAGGCAAAAAGACGGACTTGGATTTTGAATTGAATGCCATACGAGGTATGGTATATAAAACCAATCCATTATGAAAGGTTTGTAGCAAAAGTATTCAAAATATTGTTTCAAGATTTAAATCAGTATTGAATATAGCCATGTTATCTAACCCACCATACTAGCCCAGAGAGGCCCATGGGCAAAGAGATAAAGTTAGCCCATTTCTAACTGCAACCCATGAGTATTAACAAAACAGGGACCCTTCCTGTAGCACCACAATGTACACGGGCTACCACCGAACGAAAAATCCCCAATCACCAGTTTTGGGGAAAAATCAATAACAATATTTGGGAGTCAATGAGGGACCTTGAAACCAACAGGCGAAAAACAAATAGACAGGTACAAATTGATTAAGATTAGAATTCTGCAAAATAATATCTGTGCCATACATGACCAAACCTTTACACACAAGATGGGACAATACATAGTACATTTGAGAAAATAATTATTAGTGTTTGGGGACCATACATCCAGCAGCTTTGAGAAACTCAGGAGTGTGCTAAAGAGATTAGGCAAATGAAAAATAACCCAGGAAGCATATAATCTGTAGATGGTACACAAAACCACACAACTCTTCACAAGACAAGCAGCAGGGAAATGTACATCAACTTTGGAAAAAAATCAGTAATAACAGTTGGGAGCTTGCAATAGCACTTTGGCTCCCCAGGAGAGCAATACTGAGAATAGTGAGAATCCACAGCAACCATTTTGACCTGTGTACACACTATGGCAATATGCAGTAAGTTTGGGAAGAATCACTTATTATAACTCTTTGCTTGCTCTTCCGAAAACCGCTAAAATCATGGCTTTTTTGATTTACCGGTCTTGAACCATATTATCTATTGCTTAAGCGCCCGGAAACCCCGTTTTGGGTGGCTGTCGCTTTATAGAGCTGTATAAATAAATAAATAAATAAGACGGGCACATCAGGATGCCTCTATGACCTCAATAGGACATCAGGCAAAATCCATTTAAAATACTGGAAAAAATTTGAAATATGAGTCATAATATCTGGTGGCCAGCAGGGTCATTTGAGACCCCCCAAGCAAGTAACAGGAAGACTGACCACGTAAAACAAAAGTGGCATTTGTAGCCAGTACGCAACACATCAAGACCTCACACACTTCAGGACAATATGGAATAAGTTTTGAAAAAATTGAAAAATCTGTAATATTATCTGTCATACTGATATTGAAAAGTGATAAAGTGAAATGTAAGAATAAAAAATCTACATTTTTACAACAGCCTATAATTGTAATTTATTGAAAGGACTTCTTATGAATCGGAATGTTCCCACAATGTTGTGAACTGTTTAAAGAACAATTACATTTAATGTTATAAAATGAATTATAAATAGACAGGAATTTGAGTGCTTCTCTCTATATGTGCATGTTTGTTCTCTGAAGGGTTCTCTGGTAGTTGTAGCTTGGGAGTTAAAACCCACAACAGATATTTTACTGTGACTCTGACCTGTGCGTTAGGATAAGGCTATTCATGCCACTTTGTTTATATTTCATACTCCTATGGCTCATTCCTGAAACGTAGGGCATGATTGCCCCATCAACATTGCTCGAGGTGAGCTACGTGGGCACTTTCATCAGGGACTCACAGGGTAAGTGATGAAGAGGCTCCTATACATAACATATGTGTGGGCACCAACCCCTCAATTAGAAAAATTACTGGGTGTACCAACAAAAACAGTGTGTTGTGATGTACAAAACCCAGAGTGCAACTTGGGAAAGTGTTTCCAGCTCAAAATTGGTTCGGTAACTAATTCAGAAATTCAATTGGGGGTTAGTATGAAAGATACAACCCCTCCTAATTGTGAATCACAATTATATACATCAAGGACTGTGATTGTGTGATGTTCCCACAATTTCTTTTTTTAAAGCAGCACCGGTCCTTTCAATAGAAATGGGCATCTTTAAAAAAATGTTTCCGGTATGGTAATGAAAACGCAGGAACCGAGGTCTTCTGTACCTTACAGACCATCGGCCCTCCATCCACAACCAGTCACAAGTTGTTGCAATAGGTTACGAGCCTAGTTAATATTCATTTGGTGACACTGAGAAAGGTAATTTTGAGATATGACTTATAAGTACATAGACAGGATCATTAATGACAGATAGGTTGCAAAATATTGGTGCAGAATTTTCACCCTATCATGCATATTTACAAGCTCCTTGCACCGCCGGTGCGTCACTTTTTGTGAAGCACCAGCAGCGCAATTTGGAGCTCCATAATTACAAGGACATTTAAAGCCACCCTGTGTGGTTATTCGTGTCCTTGTATATATGTCCCCTTTTCACGCAGCACTTTGTGTGAAAGGGGTGTTTCAGGGATGTTGCTGTGGGTGTTTCCAGGCAAACCCCATGGATTGCCATTCTGTCTCATTCCCACATTTCCAAAGTTTTGCAAACCTGTGAATGCATCAGAATCCTACACCTCCCCACAGAAGGTATAAGGAAATGCAAAAAGGACAAATACTTTTATTTCTTCTTGTTTTTGCCTCTTTCTATGCATTCTGCATTTTGAAGCATGCAAAGGAAGAGGAAACCACCTCTTGTGGTTGTTTTTGTGCAGGAAGGTGTCCCTCCTTGCACCAAAACAATCATCCCGCAATGCAGGCACCCTTGCACCATGGTGCAAGGGTACCTGCGTTGGCACATGGCAGCCAATTGTGGGCCAAACCAGGAGAGAGTACAGGGATCCATCACATTGTCGTAAATATGACGCATCCCTGTGCTCTGAAAGTAACACAGAATGGCACAGTCTAATGGTGTGTGGCACAGTGCTGCGTTACTTTCTCATAAGAAAGACCCAATATTTGTAACCTGCCTGTATGCATATCAGACCCTAAAAGTGGTTAGAATACAATATGAACAAAACAGCTAATACACAGCTCAGTAGAAACTTTGGACTGATTTATAGTTCACTGTTAGGTAGAACATCACAAATGTGAGGTATATCCCATTCCCCGTATTACAAATGCCATAGGATATAATGTAATTTTAAAATGGTGAATGGGATAGTATCAAGTTTGCGCAGGAGTACATGTCTGCCAACTGCAAATCAGTCCCTATGTGCTTTGCTGTACACTACTTTGTGTCAATCTTTACTACTTGTAAAATATACGCCAAAGAAGTAAGTGGGCAAAATCCCTTCATGCACAGACCAGCTACAGGCCATGCTGACTAAAGTACCCCTGTGAACATTCTAGAAAGGGAAGCCGCCAATGCACATGGAACTTCTTGAAGTATAGGCCATCCATTCAGTGGACAGTAACCCTGTCTCATTATGTCTTATAGGACAGAGTAGCTGGTTTAAACACATTTTATTATTTTCAATAAATAGCATAAAACAAAAACTGCAAGGCTATGCTAAAGAGAAAGAATAATGCACTGAGGTAACACATAAAAATAGATGAAGAATGACAAGCATATAAATAAAAATGACAAGCAAGTAAGTACATACAATAAATAGGTTCAAAATGACAAGCAAGCATGTATCTATACTACTATTATAAAGAGAGAACTTGCACCTTTTGGCAAGGTAAACTCGGGAACCACAGCGCCAATCCACACACCCAATACATTGTTGTAAACCACAGGGTGTGTAGATGGACATAGGCTGCAAAAAATAAAAAATAAACGTAAATTAAAAAAATTAAGTTTTTAAAAAAGTAGTCCCCTAAAACAAGCGCCAGCCGCGACGTAGCGCTGACCGCGACCTACACCAGCATGATGACCCGCGGGGAAAAGCGGGGACGAGGGCCGACGTGCGGCGAGGAGCGACGAGTGGCGCAGCGGCTCAGGTAAGGCGAGGCGGGAGGCGGTCCGGGCAAGGCAATGTCGTGGCGGGCGGGGGCCCGGGAGTGGGGGCTAAGTCCGGAGTTTTGCTGATGTGAGGCGGGTGGGAGGGCGGGAGGGCGGGAGGCCCTGCCGGGACTAAAGAAATCCTCAAAATGCCGCCCCCAGCCCCCTTCTGCCCCCGGGCAACGCTGGGGCGGGCTGGAGGCGGCCGGGAGGCAGGCGGGCGGGCAGCGGTACAACCAATGTCGGGGCGGGCGGGGGGCCCAGCCGGGACTACACAAACACTCAAAATGCAGCCCCCAGCCCCCTTCTGCCCCCGGGCAACGCCGGGGTGGGCTGCTAGTATATAATAAATAGGTTAAAAATAACAGGCAAGCCTTTTCGGTGCCGCAGTTTGGGGGTATGCCGATACCAAGAAGTTAACATTGGAGGAGAACATATTTATCAGATCAATTATCTATGTTCCTTAAAGTACTCCCCTAATTTCACTTTTACTTGACTTGGGTAGCAAATATATTGTAGAAATGGCACATTTAAAACCTTTGATGTTTTGGGTATGTATCTGGTCTTCCCTAGAACCAATAGAGTGTAGGGGCACATTAAGGGATTTAATGAAGACTAATGGCACCCTCAAAACCCCTTAGTTACAATATATCTCAACATGGTGTAGGAGAATGGGGTTGAACAGACTCTTGGATAGTCTTGAGAACATCGGAACGTCTAAGGTTGCTGTACTTTAACAAGGTATTGGGTCTTTCTGCATGAGCACCAATAAGAACAGCTTCTTTAGGTCATCTGACCTATCAGTTACTCAAATTCAAGCCTAGCCTAGCCAAAACGTTAGAAGCTTTTCTTGATATAATTTCTCCTTACCTGGCCAAAAGCCTTTTTTGTGAGTTTCGGTTGGGTAGCTTGCCACTACAACCCTTCACGAATAAGTGGACAGGAGAGAGACATTTGGATAAATGCCCTGCCTGTGGAGAAGTGCCTGGGATGGAGTGGCACGTTTGTTTTTCTGCCCAGAATACCATGGCCCCTGCAGGAAATGAATATGCCATGTCTGTTTAAACCTGAAGGTTAATTCTTACAAAATCGCATAAAGAATTTGAAAACTGACACCTCAGAAGCAATAGTCTTTTCTGTAAGTTGGTTTTTAGCCAGTGTTGGGCACACACACTCTATGGTTGTACTCTAGCGAGAGGAAGAGTACACTATTTCCATTTTAGGATTTAATTCTGTCAACCGGGTTTTGCGTGACTCTCCTCAAATAGATTATAGCACTGGACACTCACTAAGCTAAGTAAGGATATATTAGACCCCTGCTAGATCTGCTAGATTTGCACAGATGTTGTGTCAGAAGAATACCGCTGTTCCTTTGGTATTATAATTGATTTGTTTCCTTTTATTATATCTTTTAAACCAGTGTTTAGTAGTCTCTTTTACTCCCAAAACCTTTTATACTGTATGAATTGTATTTTAGGCTTTTAATGATATACATGTTTTTGTATGTGTACGCATTGATGGTTCTTAACAAACGAATAAACCTTATTTGATATGACAAGCAAGCCAATACATATAATAAATAGGTTAGAAATTACAAATGAGCCAATACGTATAATAAATAGATTTGAAATGCTAGCAACAAAGTACATGCAATAAATACAATCTGAGTATAAAATTTATCCCATTAGGCCACTGCAGCTTACAACTAGCAGTCAACAACAACTTACTCTCCCACCTATTGCTACTCCTTGTCAAGCTGCCATATATTGCACATCATAATTGCCAGCATCCTCAAAGTTCACCACAGTAGTTCCACATCCAACCCAAGACGTCCCATGTGAGGTCAGTTATTATCACCCTCCAGATTCTCCTGATATATCAGGGAGCTATTAGCATATCTATGTCATCATCTGGGACCAACAAGCAGACCACAGGGTGTTCCCACGCTCTAGCCCATTTGATCATTCCACACCCTCTTTTCAACTCCCGAAACAACATGGCGCTCCCTAACCCCGCCCATTTGACCAGTTCTTTTCACAACTAACCGTTTGAGGCCCACATGCAGACCTCCAGTGCATTCTCAATTCACGTCTTGCTAGAATTGAAGCCAAGTCAGTAAATATAGCAGTGATTTTCCTCTTTTGGGGACAAGGGTATCCCCTAAGGTGGCAGACCAAGGGTGTAAAAGGGATCGTCTGTAAAGTTATTTCATTTACACAGCTGATAACTGCTTCCCAGTACCCCGCTAAGGATGAGCAAAATCATATCATATGGAACTGCCCCCAACTCCCACATCTTGGACATTTGCAGTAGCATAGAACCGGTTTATCCTGCCAGGTGTAAGGTAAGCTCTGTGCGGAATGTAAACATTTATTAATTTGAACCTGGCATCTTATGAGACAGCGAAAATATGTGCTAAAATCCTCTCCCAGTCCATATCAGCAATCTGGAATTCTAAGTTTGTCTCACATTTCACTTTCCGATCAGTGAGGGTATTAAGACCCCTAGCACGTACAGCATGATATAGGCAAGATACACATTTTACACAGCCTGTCGTAGTACAGAGCAGCTGACACGCTTGGTGTATTACTGGTTCAGTGTCTCCATTCCCCTAATGATTTCTAATCGTGATGACCACTGCTCAGTGCAACAAGGATTGTCCACCAGGAATATCAAACTCTTCAACAAAGTCTTCAAACAAGGGCAATACTCCAGCCTGGTATAAATCACCTACACGCTTAACCCCATAGTCAGTCCACCATTCAATTCCTCCCAACAAACCCATGCGAGCCACCGCTTTATTGGCAGATCGGGTAAATAAGGCACTGGGACACAAGTCCATTGCAGGCAACGTTGCCAGCACTGCTGTATTACTAGGAGCTTCTGAGAGGCTGCAGGTAACCTCCACCAGGAAACCAAGAGGATCTACAATAAGTTCTGCAGGTCAGACTGCGAGCCTAATACCCCCGTATCTGGATTCATCCAAATGTAAACCCACTGGTTTAACAACTGTAGCTGGACCACTAAGTAATAAGACTCAAGGTCAGGTGCAGTTATCCAAGGACGGACTGGGAACCAAAACCGGCCCTGACAAAGTGCTCGCCCCCTCCCCCCCCCTCCTAGGGGGTTGTGGGTGCCGCCGAGCACTTTGCGAGGGCTGATTTTCGGCCGATTTTGTTACACGGCCCTGTAACGAAAACGGCCCCAGGGGCCCAAAACCGGCCCCCACCCGTGCAGCTCACCAGGGGATTGCCCAGTGCCCGTTATGGCCAGTTCGGCCCAGTAGCGACCCCACTCTCCACTACTGGGTGATGCAATGTAGTCAGCACCACCTTATGTCTACCTGTTCCCCAGACCAGCTCCAACAGTTGAGTTTTCAGGTCCCGGAACAGTTGGCGAGGCACCAGCAGCGCGGAGAAGAAATAAAGCAATTTTGGAAGCGCCACCATCTCAGCCACTTCTATTCTACCAGCCACAGATAAAGGCAATGTCATCCAAAATGTTTACACTACTTCAGAGGGCTCCAACAGCTTCCCCAACATTATGATCCAGTAGATATTGCTGGTTATGGTATATTTTAACTCCTAAATATTTCGGGCAAGTGAGGCTCCTGGCGATTCTGCACAGATTCTGAGGAGAGGCAGCATCCCCACTGAAACAAATGGGATTTCTGCCAATTAACGTACAGGCCAGAGACAGACCCAAATCACTCCAATAAGTTTATTGCACTGGTGAAGTACACTCCAACATCCCAGAGAAAGAGTAGCATGTAGTTGGCATATAATGCTGCCTTTATTACCCTCAGACCTCCAACCCATGATAAAACCCCCCAGTGCAAGCAAAGCAGGCCAGAGTCTCAATTGAGATGTCGAGTAATATGGGGAAATTGGTCACCCTTGCCTAGTCCCACGCCCCACATCATACGGTTCAGCTTCATTTGTACCAGAGCGAGCCTGTGCCATGGGACCCGTGTAGAAAAGCTTGATCTAGTGAATAAACCCAGGACCCAGACCCATTCAAGCCATTACTTGACACAAGAAATGTCAACTTTGACTGTCAAAGGCTTTCTCATTCTCTATTGCCATAACAGCTGCTACTCTCCGTTTATCCAAAAACTCATCATTCAAAAGTGAGTTGGGTATCTGGATATTAGGAGCTGTAGTCCACATTAGGCATGGACAATGGCCAGTGGGCCCTGACATCTGTGGGGTGTTGTCCAGGCTTCAGTAGAGGGATGATCAGGGCCTAACATGTAGACACCAGCAGATGACATGATTTCTGAGCTGCAGAGTGAAGTTCTACAGGTTTTGGAGCCAAGCTGTGCCCATTTATTTTCTTTTGATGCCCTCAAGATTATTGTTTTGGCCATGGTTCTTTCACGGGTGGACTACGGGAACTGCCTGTACGCGGGTATTCCCTCCTATGAGCTGCTACGCCTCCAGTCCACCCAGAACCAGGCCGCTCGCCTTATCTATCGGCTTCCCAAATTTCATCACACTACCCCTCTTCTTAGATCCCTTCACTGGCTCCCTATCCTACAGAGAACCCTCTTCAAGATGGGTTGCTGGGTCTTTATGGCTCGGGCTCGCGCGGCCCCTGTCTTTATCAATAACATGATCACCCAATATCTACCCTCCCGTAACCTCCGCTCTTCTAGCCAGGCACTCCTCTGTGTTCCCCGCTTCCGTAAGTCCAGAGTAGGCGGCTCTAGATTCTCCATCCTGGCTCCCCGCTTCTGGAACAGCCTCCCACTGACCATTAGATCTATTACCGTCTATCTGCACTTCCATAAAGCCCTCAAAACTCACTTATTTTCCCAAGCATTCTCTGATTAAACTCTCTCCCTGGCACCACGCTCACCTGCTAAAGACTGCCCTACAGCGCCAGGAAGCCGCTTGGCCACAGAGCGCTTTATAAATACTTTCAAAATTCAATTCATATGTAGCACAGAAGTATAATTGTCTCCTGACTCTAGCGTTAATGGCAGCCTGTCTATATAAGGGTTCATCAGTGTCTGAGTCTAGCTCCAAGAGTCCCTGTCATTTATTTAGATAAGCCGTGCCAAAAGGGAACCTGTTTTATCATGCTCTTCATGTACCAGAGTCAGAAATTCCCTATAACAAAACAAAAGTCTCTCAAATTGGCTGCCAGTAATTCCTTTGCCTTCAACAATGAATATTTAAGAGCAGGATTACATTGTTGGCATTACTCAAGATCCTAAAGTTCCTTTTCCTGATATTCTACTTCACCTACCAGCATTCTACTCACCCCAACCACTACCGCAATACAGCAACCTCTGATCACTGCCTTAAAAGCATTCCAATCAATCAAAGAGAATGTACTGGCACCCATGTTGTTTGCAAAATAAGTACTTATGGCCTCTTCAATTTTGTTTTTAAAGACCAGATCATCCAATGCCTCCATTTGCAATCACTAACCTGGAATGTGAGGGACAAATGATCTGAAACGGTTCTTGTCCAAATATTAAATACTGTGAACCACACCATGTACAGTGAGGGAGCACAAAAAGTTGTTAGACTGAACATTAAGTTCATGCACTCCTGAATAAAATGAGAAGTCTGGTGCCACAGGGTTCAGTCCCCTCCAAGAGTCTACCAGTCCCCACAGACAAGCAGAGAAAATGTGAACTGTCTGGGACACTGAGAAATCTCCCAGGGGTGAATCCAAACGATGGAGTGCATGATCTGCAACACAGTTAACACTCCCCCCTCATAATATAGTCTCAGTCAGAAAAGGTGCCAAAGTCCTGGACAGGTCCAAGAGAAACCCCTCTGGTCTGTGTTTGGAGCATATTTTCTGACAATACCAAGGTCATGAACAGCCAACCTCTCAGAGATGACCACGTACCTACCTTCTGGATCCGCAAGTTCAGTTGTTTTCTGGAAGGTTACCTCAGGTCTTAGAATAGCAAAATACCTCTGTCAAAGGCCAAATAAGTCATGGCATACAGCTGGTCATCTATCTCTTGTGAAGAGCCAAACCTTCAGACCTAGTAAGATGCGTCTTGTGGAGCAGGGCTATGTGAGTACCCTGCCTCTTAAGATAGGATACACCTTGTACTTTTAGACATGCTATTAAGACCGTGGACTTTCCAGGAGATGAAGTTGTACCTCATGGGGGTAGACATGGTGAGTAACTAAGGGTAGAGACCACTACGGACCACACGGCGATGGCCCATACTACTGCAATGCCATCCTTGAGCACCAGACAGGGGGAACTATGCGTTAAACCCAAAACTCAATACAACTAACCCAAGTCTCCATCCACAGGACCAGAAGCAAAAGACTCCCCATTCAAACCAGTCGGATATCATCCAACGCATGTTCATGCATAACAGGCACAACAAAAACGGGGGAGGCACCAACAGAGGTGATTTCCAGACTCACAGCACACCACCTGCCAGATACAAAGAGAATACCCACCTCAAATTTGAGTCCTACCCAACAAATATCCCCATATTACAACAATCATGTCAACATTCCACCAGCTTCAAAATAGCTCATCCAATGTGCCTGGAGTAATCTTTGGCAATTAATCTGCAGAATCCTGAGATGTGATCGATGTTTGATCAGAGTTCGAGTCATGGTGATCACTTTCACCATTAATAGACGAAGGAGCAGCACCTCCGCCACCATTTGCTGTCTTTCATGATGCACTTCCAACTGAAATGGAATGGCTACCTGTACACCCCTTGCACTCTTCTAAGGGGCTCACTGCTATGTTGCCTTCTTCTCAGCTTGGGCTCCCATTTTTGCTGGGGAAAACAGTCCATCCATTTCCAAATAGACTGCAGAAACATGAAGAACTGCAGCTCCTCGCCACTGTTCACTCATAAACTGGCAGGGTGCAATATAGCATGCAAGATGTTGAGTAGGCAAATGCATTTTTTGGCAGCAGTAAACAAAGCCCTCTGCTTCTGGAGATCACTCATGAAGTCTGGGAAAAACATAATTCTATGATTCTCAACCATAATATCACCACAGAGTCTGGCCTGCAACAGGAAATGATCACAGTCTTTATAATGTAAGAGTTTTGCCACTATCGGACGGAGAGCTAATCCAGGCAGAGAGGGCCATGAAGGAACATAATGAGCTCACTTCAAGCAAAATACGGAGAGAGGTCCTACGGGGCAAACTTTTCTTTAATCCATGCCTCCAGCAAACTGATCATATTTGCGGCGGTGTCCTCAATATACTCTGGGGCCTAATCATTCTGATAATAATCAGAGAAGCTCTATTTTCTGATCCTCCACTCTTGTTTCTAATGATTTAAAGTTCTTTCCAAAATAGAAAGCTTGAATTGCACTGAAGTTATTTCAGGGGTGAGGTCATCTATAACATGCTTGGTGGAGACACGCTTCGCCAGCCACCTCTGATCATCTGATCATCTTGCAACAGGCCCATGTCTGCTACCATCGAATCAATCTTCAGCTGAAGCGCCGCCCTAGAAAATGCAATAGCCTGCAAAACTGTGTCTTGGGTGATCTGCCCACTCAGGGTCCCCTGGTATTTGGGTATTTTGTCCAGAGAGGGCCAGGATCGAATGCCTCCTTCCTGTTGACTTTGCCCAAGGTGATGTCTCCTCAGACAAAAAAAAGAACCCAGTTAGGGATCAAGCCCACAGGGATGTGTCAAGACAGGTGAGGTGCTAACTGAAGCGGCTGCCCAAGCTCCAAGTGCAGCACTGTCAGTGTCTCCAACACAGCTA
Organism: Lissotriton vulgaris; assembly: GCF_964263255.1. NCBI lineage: Eukaryota > Metazoa > Chordata > Amphibia > Caudata > Salamandridae > Lissotriton > Lissotriton vulgaris. The sequence goes on along the minus strand of NC_141689.1, from coordinate 1,549,510,065 downwards.
TGACTTCATGGATCCTCCAATTACATCAAACAGGTTCTATGTTCTTGAAACTAGCTGCACTAAAACTCAAGTGGGCACTGAGTCCGTGATAGCAGCTGCACTGAAACTCAGGTGGGCACTGTGTGCATCTTCATGATATTTTCACCACCTTTGGAGCCACCACTCTCCAGAACAGTATCAAGGCGTGTTCGGGCCTAGACACAAATTGAGGGGGTACTGGATGAGCAACAGTACAGCAAGTGGATGCTTTAATCTCTTTGCACTCCTTTTGCAGCCCACTGTCCAACAAAGGCTTCCTCCAGGCAGGTCGAGAACCAAGCTGATGAATGAAGTATGGTGCAAGGACATGTACAGTGCTTGGAAAGTCTTTTTTTTGCTTCCTTTTTCTGATGTCATATGTTTTCAGTGCTCCCCACCTTTGAGAAAGGAATCTTAAGGATTATGCTATATGAATTTTCCAGAACTGTTGAAACCTTGGAGAGTACTCAACTGACCCCTTGCACCATAAACTAATCTCCAAATACCCACAAATTATTCTTGAGTAATCTATTGTAGGCATATGTTTCATGGTAAGACCTCTTCGGTTTTGTTCAAAAGTTTACACGTGCTCACTGACCAACGCTCAATTGTGTGTTGCATCAGAAAACACCTGAGATGCAACCCCACCCTACTAAACAATCTTGAGGAAAAGAGACGTCTTTCAAATCCTTTCCTCAATATTATTTGAAGATATTCAAGACTTAGTGGTGTCAAGAATTGGCCATATTTACTGATCTTCATCAATGCTTTTCAATTTTGTCTCATAACATTTGTCCTCGAAGTGTATTTGCATGGGCACTCACATGTAAAGTGGCACAAAAGGCAGTTTTGTCATGTTTTCCTGCATGAAACAACTGAACGTTGTGGAAATCTCAATGGAAAATGGCTTTGTGTCATGGAGCACAAAATCCATGATAATGAGTTCAAAGGAGGCGTAATGTGCAGAAATAGCTAAGAAACATGCCAAGGATTCCAAATAAAGCTAGGTCTACTAATACTATATACAATTAGATGCAAATGGCAGGCAACATGTTGTTCCAGGGGTGCCATGTATAATTTTTGTGAAATTACACATTTTAGGTGCTCTCCCTTAGGTGGAAGTTAGCATAGACATTTGTACTGGATGTTATGAAAGAAGTGTCTACGCTGCGTGCCTCGTCGCTAACTTAACTACCTCAATACATATAGGGCTAGATGTAGGTAGGAAAGATTTACCGATTTTAAATTACCGAATTTTACCGAATCGGTAATTTAAAATCGGTAAGTCCATGGGTCCGACATGTAGGTATTCCAGATGTGCTGGAATACCGAATCGGATGAATTCGGTATTTACCGCATCGGTAATGCCCCTTCATTCCTATGGGCTTTGAAGCCCATAGGAATGAATGGGCATTACCAATCGGTAAATACCGATTCACACAAGGGTGCAGGGGGTGTCATTTTGACACCCTCTGGCACCCCCAAAACAGGCACAGGTGCCATGTGGCAGGCATACCTGCCCTAAGGGCAGGTCTGCCTGTCACATGGCATAGGTGTGCATGCACACATGTGCATGCACACCGGAATCGGTATTTTACCATCAAATTGGATTTGATGGTAAAATACCGATTCGTTAAGGCTCCTGGGACTCTGAAGAGTCCCAGCTACATATGGGTGGCTCCGAATCGGTAAATTTACCGATTACTTATTTTACCGAATCGGTAAAATTACTGAATCGGTAATTTTACCGAATCGGTAAAATAATGCCCCCTACATACCATTTGCCTATTTACCGATCGGTAACGGCCGAAAATACCGATTTTCGTCCGTTACCGACCGACCTACATCAGGCCCATAAGCCTCTTAATTCCGATGAGGCAATAACCAGCTCCATTGAAATGATGAGATACATGGAACACCACGGACCTCTTACTTTCACCTAGATATTTCGGCTGCTGAAAGTGTGGCCCAAAATAATGAATTTCCTCCGGAATAGTACCTGGAATTATCAATTCCCAAGTAATTCCTAATTTCTTCATGGACCCTCAGGGTCCAACCCATAAATGACCAAACATTCCCCATCCCTAGAGTTATTGGTAACTTCGGAATCAGTAACTCTCTTGGTGGGAGAATCTAAGCCTTTTACCAGTTGGCTAAAAATGAAGGCCTTAGTGCTGAGCTAGAACAACTTTACAGATTCTTTGTAAATATGATGCTGTACGATTTTGTATTCTCTGCTCAATGCTGCACTACAGATGTAATGGTGGGGTATGGTACCTGACGATTAGTAAATCTGAACCTATGTGTTCAATAGTCTACCATTGCCAAATACTTTTCAAATGTTAGTAGAGATCAGACGGGTCCACCTGCAGCCAGTACTTCATGTTACAGGTGTCAGCGCCCACATTTCGGGGGCCAATTGATGACCAGAGCAAACCCAAAGCACTTTAAACAAGCATTTGCAATGCAATCGTTCTCGCCTTTGGGGCCTTATAAGTAATTAGTCATGCAGCACATTGTCTGCAGCTGGGAGCCAGTAGTGGCTGCCCTGGGATGTGGGGAAGGGAAACAGTGCTCTAAAACGGGCATGCTGTTTTTGTTAAAGAGCCAAATAAAGATAGGACAAAACCCGTCTCAATTTTCTAGGCCATTATAAAATGCAAGGCTAGAACATTGACAAAGGGAGATGGGTTAAATGTTCTTTGTCTGCAGAGGAAAATCATCTGTGAAACTACAGGGGTTCGACCAGTCCAGCCCGATATCTGAAAAACAAAAGGAATGTGTTGGCTAGAAAGGCAGAATTAAAAGTACAATAACCTGTATGTCTAGTTGGCTTTACAGCGATAAACTCGAATAAAGAAATGGGAAATAAATGGCTCATAAAGCGAGGTAATAGCTGAACCAAGTGGGCAATGAAGGCACTTAGAAGCCACTAGGTAGCCTAGCGAAGCACTTTCAGCAGTGCCTGCACATTGTCTGCTTTATTTCTGAGCAGCAATGTGCAGTCGCGGCTGGGGGTCTTTCTTATTTAAAATTCCTGCTGCCTCAAGACAAAGGCCGAAGGTAAGGGGCTATCAGACCTTCTTTGGTTCGAGTGTCCTGGCTGAGAGCTAACTGGAGCAAGTGGCGCCACAGTGGCATCAAAACACATGACCTCACAGAAAGTGATATCACAAGAAATAACATCAGATCTTGATACCTCAGACCTATGTTTAGCAGTTCTATCACAAGTACATTTGAGCGCATTATGAGATTTAACAAGCGAGATTTTGCATTGGTGTTGTGAGAAAAAAACACAACACAAAAAAATCTGGGCCTCAGCTTGTGAATTTATGTTTTTTAGAAACTCTGCTACAAAGAAATTGGCAGAAAAGGGAAATGTGGCAGTAGATCTATTCTGCCTAATTGGTTAAAAACTCTACATTTTAAATACTGTATGAGGTTAGGGAACCTTCTGCAGAGATATTTGTGTGCCAGTAAACCTCAGGGAATAATAACGGTAAGATAACTCTGGAGGTTAATGCATTTGCTGGAGGCATCTGTGCTTTGTCTAGCCTACATTTTAATCAAAGTAGCAATAGAAGGTTAATGTGTCTTCTGCAAAGCACACTATTAAACATGCAGATGACAAGTTTTTATTTTATGTAGCTAGGTAACTGGGTTAGTGCATTTGAAACAAATACATTTGTTTCTTGCAGTTCATACATTTTGATATAGCACAGTAAGCTATGAACGGCATGTGACTCCTTTAGCTTGTAACACTCACTGTATCACGTAACACAACCTGTACATTGATTTACACACTTATGATTTATTGTCAATGTATAATGCTTACGCATGGTGTAAAGCGCTCAGACACCCTGCATTAGGATGGGTAGCGCTGCAAAATAAATAAAAATAGTAGTTTGTTGTGACGCAACATTACTTGATAAGTCACCCAGGTAAATTTAGTCCTCCACTTTAACATCATTCAGTGTTTCCAACTAAGCAAAGCACCTCCTACTGTGTTCCAACTGCAACGTGACAATGATTTCTACAAATAGCATGCTCAACTTACCCTTTAAACCTTGTTTCTGCATAGATCACCGGTGCAGTTATTTGCCCCAGTTACCAATAACACGATGCTTTCTAATAGAACACTTGTGCAATGCTGTGCTCCACCGAAAACTAGCACAATATTCCAGAATCAATCAAGTATAAAACCTGCACACAATAAATTATTTTTAATGCCGCCAGGCAACTATTTAATGATATTCTCCAACGTCACCCATAAAAAGAAAGTTTATGACTGGATAGCAAACCGGCACCTACCTACATGACCATGGCACATGAAACCAGGCTCTTCAGAGAGGTCACCTCTGGCTAGGCACCACGTTTTCATATCTTTGTACACGTTTGCAAGTAAAGCTCACTTGGACCCAGAACAGGTCCAAGAATTTCTTCCTGGCCTAGATTTTAATTAACTTTTTGCTACGTGTAGTTTACTTTTTCCATAACAGACAATGGACTAAATGTACCACAACACGAAGAAACAAAAAAAATGAGCGGACGAGCTACTTACACCCGTCATGGCATAGTCAGTTTGAACCCCAAAGCTTTTTATTTAGTTACTTACACATCTTTTTAAATTTATGAGAAACTGTACTTTCTCTATGGTTGACCACAATTTCTCCAAGTTTGACTATGCATTTCATTGGGGTGAGATAACTTTCCGTATCAATTCAGCTATCATAGTTTCAGTTAAAAAAAATTACAAACATTTTAAAAGTTTGCGAAAAGGTCATCCTTTACCATTATTTTCAGTTTCAAACCTTTCTTTAGTACTCGGTCTTGAAAACTGAATTTATAAAAAATAGCGGCAAATAAGTTCAGCGGGCAGCAAACTCCTACGAGACTGTCCAAAAGAAGCAGCACCCAACACGTTTGCGACACTGAATAACCTGCAACAAAGAAATTCATAATCACAGTAATTTTATTTGTCCCTAGTACAACTTTTATCTCTTTTCCAACTTTAACAGCTGTAATTTAAAACTTGGCTCCCGCCATCTTTTTCCACCCTAGCTTTTCTTGGACACATTCCAAGTAGCAAAGAGGCATTTTAAGTGGGCCCACATGCAGAGTGTGATGTGCCTCTTTAAAATTGCAATGAGTCTGAGAATATAAATGACTTTGGAAAAAATATATATATTATGCAATTTTGTGCTGTGGGTCATCCAATGCCCCAAAAACGTGGCAGTTCAAATGTAATCTTTAAATGCAGATGCTAGAAGCTGGGACTGAAGCACTAAGGCACAGATTGCTGCAGAAACAATAGTGATCTGAAGAGATCTGCATATCCATATGTGGGGGTGACTTTAGGATGGGGGTCGCAGAAATGAAGACGGGAAATAAATTATGTGTTTACAGAGCTATACAAGTGCATGCAGAAAATAGGCGCCTCATGCAAAAATGTGTGGATAAGTGTTTGTACAGAGCCAGGGGTAGATAGCAGGAAATTAGCACAAAGGCAGGAGATGGGTATCTGACCATGGAGGGCAAGTGCATTCACAAGTAGGTAAAGGGTCAGCACACAAGTGCAGATAGTCTTCTGATAGGCACTGATTTACGAATCCAGGCAGTGGGTGGGAGTCACCGGCAGATAAAGCAAGATGTCTGATAAGGGAATAGGTACAGGAGAACGGGCGCGGGATGAACCAAGATTAATAGATTAATAGGTAACCGAGACAAATGCACACACATACAGACTCGAAGATGGAACATACCCATCTCCCTGTGACCAATCCCCTGGTGACATACACCTGTTCTACTACCAAAATAACCTACAACCACCTTCCACCAACAAGGAACATATCTCTCAACAACCTGAAAGACAGTGAGTAAGAGAAGGCACGAAAGTATGAATCTGGACACTGTTGTTGAAAACTGCGGTCACCATTTTTCTATTCTTTAAAGCCAAAGCGCAGACCCTTTCACCTACGCTGATGGACTTGGGGTAGTAATCGTCCAAGTTCTGCCAGATTCTAACATCGCCGTCGCTCCCACAGGTGGCAATGCAGCTCCCAGAGTCATCAAAGCAGACGTCGGTTTGGCCCTCTGTGTGTCCATACCTCATAGGCAGTTTTGTTGAAGGCATCTTCTTTCGAAAGTCTGACAGATGTGGGTGAAGACTGAAGAGCTGGCAACAGAATTATCCCCTTTAAGTGCTGCGTCCGAGGTGGCGAGATGTACCCGTTGTTGTGGGCAGCAAAAAGATCGAAACAGTCACATTGGCATTACGAAGAAAGGACAGGCAAGGTAAGTGGATAGTCTGGGCAAGTAAGTGCCCAGCCTTGGTGATGCGCTGATATGGATCAAGCTGTGGAAATGCGTCTGACTGCTAAGTGTACAATTAGCAGCAGCTCTCGTGCAGACTGACCTGGTAAAGTTTTGGAGTGGATTGCCCGCCAAACCCAGAACTGGTGAAACTTGTAATTCCACTGGGAGCCCTTGCCCCTAGTGACTAGTGGCCGGTACCATCACCACAGAGGCCGATAATTTCAATATATCCACAGGCGAAGGACCAGGTCCGGCTTCACAATTCTGTTGAATGCTGGCGGGAGATGGAATGGCACGAACAGAAGATTTTGCGAGTTCCAGTGTTTAGATTGTGAACTTCAAAGAAGGAGGCTACGGATTGGCTGCGATTTTGACTGGAAGCCGCACCTGTAGTCGGCCATTTTTGGAAGGTGTCCTTATTGAGCACTGTAAATGGAGTTATTTAGGCTTCTTGAAAACCCTGCAACCAGTGGCAGACATTTTGCAAAGGGAACGTTTACCTTTCAGTTCCAGTCAAAATCTGCCAAATTCCATAGAATCTTAGGGGTAGGATGGCCACCATGAGATTTTGACATTTCACTTTCTGTCCAATTACTATGTCAAAGAAGCCGGGGGCATATTATCAAGGGGGTTTATCTCCGCTTTTTTGGCTTTAAAAGCCAAGAAAGCGGAGATAAAATTATCTCCCTATTACCAAGCTGTCGCTAACACCAGTTAGTGACAGCTAATAGGAGATAGCGACCATCTTGAGCCCCGCTTTGCATGTCAGTGATATTTATCACTAATGACATGCAAAGTGGGCGTGCCAAGATGTTAGCGACTGGAAACAGTCCTTAACATCGCTATCTCCTATTATCAACTTTTGGAGATATTCGCGCTAAGCGCGAATATCTCCAAAAGCTAACACCTGCCCTGAGCAGTTCTTAGCCATGTTATCCAATGGGGGGTGGATAACATGGCTAAGAGCATTTGCTCGATAATGCATGAATATCGCTGACTTTTCAGCGATATTCATGCATTGCGGCCGTTTTTTATCGCATTTGCGATAAACCTTGCTAATAGCAAGGTTTATCTGCGATAAAAATCGCCGATGTGCGGCGATAATTTTTGTCTCTAAACAAGTTAGAGACAAAAATTATCGCTAGTTGTTGGTAATATGCCCCCCGAAGTTTTCAGGGGTTTCTATTTTTTTTTGCTGCTGTTGGTGCGGATGCGCATGGTGTCGTCCTGCGAGGGGGGGGGGGGCGTTGGTGATTGGGGTCTGCGGCAATTTAAACTTAAAGCACGACGTCATGGCCGTAAAGAAACCAACAGTGGCTGCTGTGGGTGCCGATGCGGATGTGCATGGTGTCGTCCTGCGAGGGGGGGAGTGTTGGTGATTGGGGTCTGCCGGCAATTTAAACATAAAGCGCAACATCATGGCTGTAAAGAAACAAGCATTTGAAGGCATGAACGGGAAGGGGGGCGGCCGGCGAGCAAGAAGTCATCGAACTGCAGGAGGGGGTGTGGGGAGGCATAATGACAACAAGGGAAATGAGTGACGGCGACATATCATGAAGGGAGGGGGGCGCATGAAGGCATCGGACTGCGAGAGGGAGGGTGGGGAGGCAATTGCCGTGGAAGACACAAATGAAGACATGTCAATCATCAGGAGAGACTAACAAGCCTACAACCAATCAGAAGGCAGCATTTAAGACACAAGCCAATGAAAATGATGGGCGTAGAGTGAGCGGAGCTTCCACAAAGCTTTCAAGCTATAGTGTATACTTCATGTCTCATCGAGACATCGCAAGCGCTGCCTAGGCGAGACCTAAAAATGGCCTCCGTCTTCAAGCAAATGGATCCTTGCCATCATTTTAGAATTGAGCTGCAATAAATTGTATTTCAAACAGAATCATCAACTTTCAGTATCGTAAAGTTCAGTCAACGATAAGAGGTTTGGAATTGTTTCAAAGCTTTATTTCTCATTTGAGATTAGAAGGGTTTTTCCCGTTTTTATTCAGATTAGTCAAATTACAGAAATATTGAGAAGGGTTTTGTTGGAGTCAGCATAAAATAGATAGTGTGTTCCATAAAGGAAATAATCCCTATCCTAATCTAAGAGTCCTAACATAAATAAGAAACATAAAGAGTTCTTCCATTAAAGAGCATGATTCTGGAGCTTCTAGTTAGTCAAAAGAATGAACTCTCCATAAAAAGCAGTTATAGAAAACTAAACTGAGTTCCCCAACAATTTGCAGTAGCAACTATTAATAAATCAAAGCAGTAGCACACAACAATTCAGGCAAGAATAAGGGAAAATAATGTATAACGCATCAAGGAATTGAAGCATAGGGTCACAATGGATTGAATTGGTTTAATTCTCTCTCTCTAGAAACACATATATATAAAAACACAAAATATTTGCAATATTCAGAATGGTTAAGTCATCCTTGTCCAATGGAAACAGGTCTTCCGATGGCCTGTCATCTCTCTTCCCAGTTCCCATGATAAGCATTCACGCTGGTGAGCAGTTAAAAGGGATGGACTGGGAATTCAAAGTAGCCCTGGCAATATTGATGGACCAGTCCTGTGGGGGGCAAGGGGTTGCAAGTGTAAAGCACTGCTGCTTTTGTTACAGGGGCCGATACTGCAGTCCCACTGCAAAACCAGCCCCCATTAATAAAACCAGACCCCATCCTTCCAGCCTCCAGGGGATTCGCCCCGTGCCCGGTACAGACAGTCTGGCCCTGGCAGTTATCTAAAAGTTTCAAAATGTCTTTCACTAGGTACATGAGGGAAGGTTTTCATGAGAACCTTTGCAGGCCTATTCTATCAGCTGATGTCAGTATCCCATTGTGTGGACTAAGGACTAGTCGTAAAGCAACAAAACATTTATTTCAGTAAAACTTTGATTAGATCATGCAAAACAATATCTTCAGTTAGCTTAACATTACTAATACTCTACTCGTTCTAAAATATAGTGTAAATCACTGTTTAGAGAAATAAGGAAATCATATGGTGCGAGCAAGCAAAGTAATACATTTTTATTAGAGCAGCACATTTTAAAGTGGCAAACAATTTTGCAGTCAGAAGATTAGGTCAACAGTTCTAAAAGGCATTTGATTTAAATGTAAAGGTATCAGGGCCTCCTACTTTATTGAAGCTGCAGGTTCATTTTACACATTTAAGAAAACATCTTCTCCTATGGTTTAAAGCTGCATGATTTATTTATCACAGTTTAAAAACACATTCTCTATGGTTTTCTCTATGGTCATGGCAAAGTTAAACACATTTTCTAATGCCAGGCATATTATATTTCTTGAAAAAATGTAGACTTTAACACAGGGACCACTTAGAAATGCTAAAGACAGGATTACAACTGTTCCCTACAAACCAGAACATTGGGTGATTTATCTTTGATAAAATGACGGCCTTCTAAGCTTTCTTGACTTTGTTACTTAGCTATGGTAAGATATCAAGGCCCAGCTCGAAGGAAGCAATGTAAAATTCCCTTACAGAAAAACTGTAGCACAGATTCCACATCTTCAATCAAGATGAACTATCCAGCCAGTGTTAGTTACTTGGTAAAAAGTATACCCATTTCATAACCCCCTAGGGTTATGACATACCAGCAAAAGTTAATGTGGGACAAAAATCACATTTACATGATGAGTATGAATAAGCACACATTTACTCTTTTGGTACAATAGTGTAAAGGTCACATTCTAAATTATAACCACAGTATAGTGCAATTCACTTGGTAAAACTACTTAATGCTTCACAGAGATTGCATTGTATTGGATTGTATTGGATTGTAATTGCATTTATATAATGCTTACTACCACTGATGAGCTGTCGAAGCACTTTTTCAGGGAGTAGCATTCTACTCCAGATCCCATTAAGGATTAGGGGTGAATTAGTATAGTGAAATATGAAAGTGATTTGATTGGTGGATATGTTAGTCGATTATTTGGATTGAGGAGGATAGTGAAGGGACAGAAGAGGGAAAAAGGTTTGCATTTTTATAGCACTTGCTAACCCTGAAGGGGTGTTGAAGTGCTTTTTCAGCAGGTAGCATTCTACTCCGGAACCCATAAATGATTAGTGTTGAATTAGTATACTGAAATATGAAAGTTTTTTGGATTGAGAAGGATAGTGGAGGGATAGAAGATGGAAAAAGGTTTGCATTTATACAGTGCTTGCTACCCCTGGCGAGGTATTGATGTGGTTTTCCGGCGAGTAGCACGTTACTCTGCAAACCATAATGGAAAGGGGCGACCAATCGGTCCCCCCGAACGTATGGCAGAGTACCACGATCCCCCCGGGAAGCCATCTTGGGCGGGAGGCGAGTCTCGGCTGGTATGCCCGAAGCGGCGTAGCCGGGGCGCGCCTTTTTCCCGCCCTCGAGTGGGTTGGCCTAGACACTAACGCGGCTGGCCACGCCCTTGGGGCAGGCAGGGGCGGGTTTACGCCCGCCCTGAAGACGGATAAAAGGAGAAACAAGACCAGAAGGCATCCTCTTGTTCCTGTGCTCTGAAGCTGCACCTCCTCGCTGCACGTGAGCTCGAGACGGAACGAAGAGCCAATTTTGAGCGTTGTAATCCTCTTGTTTGTTTTCTAGATAATCTGCTGGAGAATGCCGAAGAAGGCGGGAAAGCGAATGACTACCGACCAGATGCTGCGTGTTCTCATGAAAGAGGTGACCGACCTAAAGAGGCGAATGGATAAAGATGAGGAAGGGGGCCCGAAACGTCCTTTGGAGGGAACGGCCCCGGGAGGAAAAGGCAAGAGGCCCAGGAGGGGAGCAGCTGGGGGAGATATCCCGGGTCCCAGTGTCCCGCTCGAAGCACCCACTCCGGTGCCGGAGGAAAGGAATCCGATTCCCGTGGTGGTCACCCCCGTGTCCGGGGAAGATATGACGCCCAAGCTGGCAGCACAATTAGCAGCGTGGTTGGGTAAAGGTAGCGAGGGCGCCACGGCTGTCGACGCGCAGGTGTTGATGAAGCAACTGCGGGAAACTCGAGAAGCAGCGAGGGTATCCACGCCGGCCGCGGCCGTAGAGAAGCCACAGGGGACGGTTTTAGTCGCAGAGACAGCGTCCGGTTCAGGTAAGCGGCCATTGCCGATTGCGAGGGAAGAGTCGGCACCCTCTCGAAGGGAGAGGTTGGGTCAGCATGTCCCTTTAGCTATTAAAGAAAAGATATGGGCAGGGGAATATGTAAACATCTTCTCGTTGCTTACTGACCATTATGAGATGGAGCATGTTAAAAGTCAGAAGGACCTCATGCATCCGAGTGTTTGGCGCGCAAAGATGGCCGCCTTTAAGGTTAATGAAAACATTGGCAATTGGGGCAAGGCGTGGGGGGTTTTCACATCGATCTTGGGAGAACGGAGGCCCGAATTGCTACCCGAATTGCCGAGTTATCAGTCACGGATCATGGGGTACTCGGTATCACACGAGGGTAATCATTGGTTTTGCTATGATAATCTTTTCAGAAAAGCAAAAGAACATGATAAAAACTTAACTTGGGATTGTTATGATTCGGTGTCCTGGTCCAAAATGAAGGATACTGGTATGTTGAAAGTGCCATTAGTAGGGAGTAACGTGGGCGAATCCTCCCGTCAGTATGCGGGGACGCCCTTTCGATCAGGTACGGGTACCGACAATCACTCGAGGCCTACCGGTAATGCAGGTAAAAAGGGGGTTTGTTGGAACTTTAACAGGGGTAAATGTACTAGGCCCCAGGGATCGTGCAAGTTTAGACACGAATGTAGTGGGTGTGGGCAATCATCCCATCCTGAGTCCACGTGCAGAGCCAAAACGGGTGATAACGGGGGTAGAGGAGGTGCCAAACAGGTCTAACATAGTCCGAGGGGCGCCTTTACCTACCCCGATTGATACCTTGGCAATGATTCCCTGGCTCAGTGAATACCCGGATCGTACTTCTGCTGGGGTGTTGCGGAACGGGTTTTCATATGGTTTCCGCATCCCAGTGGGGGACTTTCAGGGTGTGGAAAAATGCAAAAATCAGATATCGGTCTTGCAGCATACGACCGTGGTACAGGAAAAGATCCGGAAGGAGGTTACTCGAGGTCGAGTCGCCGGTCCGTTTAGTGTACCCCCGGTGGCTAACTTTGTTTGTTCGCCGTTAGGAGTGGTCCCCAAGAAGGACCCGGGTGAGTTTCGGCTGATACATAATTTGTCAGCCCCACGTGGTCTTTCCGTAAACGAAGCGATAGACCCGGAAATGTGTTCGGTACGGTACGCATCTTTCGATGAGGCCGTGGCCATTTTGAATCGCCTGGGGCCCGGGGCGCTGATGGCAAAATCTGATATCGAGTCAGCGTTCCGGTTGCTCCCGGTACATCCAGACGATCAGCGTCTACTGGGTTTCATGTTTCAGGGTCAGTTTTACATGGATAGGTGTATGCCGATGGGATGCTCTATTTCTTGTGCCTATTTCGAGAAATTCAGTAGTTTCCTACAATGGGTCTTCACTAAGAAGACGGGTTTTCAACATGTGATGCATTATCTCGATGATTTTTTGTTCCTGGGGGCAGCCGGGGATCCGGTATGTGGGCAAGCTTTGGCTGCATTTTGTGTTTTAATGAATCAGTTTGGCGTGCCATTGGCACCAGGTAAGACGGTGGGTCCTTCGACTTGCCTCGAGTTTCTGGGGATCGAGTTAGACTCCGTAGAAGGTTGTTTCCGTTTACCAGGTGATAAAGTGTTAAAGTTCAGGGCATCCCTGCAAATGTGTATGAGTGAAGCTAAGGTTAAGCTGCATCAATTACAGCAGTTAGTGGGGCAGTTGAATTTTGCCCTAAGAGTTATACCAATGGCCCGCCCCTTTTCTCGTTCGATCGCTCAAGCCATGGTCGGACTGAAGGAGGGCCATCATCGCACAAGGCTCTCGGCCGAGGTCCGCCAGGACATGCGCATTTGGTTGGCATTTCTGGCGGATTTCAATGGTCGAGTCGTCTGGAACAAACCGGCCGTGTCCTCTGAGGAACTGGGGCTATGGACAGATTCGGCAGGGAGTATAGGTTTTGGTGCCATTTTCGGTACTCGATGGTCTGCACAAAAATGGCCGGCATGGTGGCGAGACAGTGGACTGACAAGTAACATTGCCTTCCTGGAACTCTTCCCCATTTTGGTGGCCCTGAGAACGTGGCCTGAAGGGTTCAGAGATCACTCTGTGGTATTCTGGTCTGACAATATGACCGTGGTTGAGTGTATCAATAGCCAGGCAGCACGATGCAAATGGATTTTGAGACTGCTCAAGGAAATCGTATTATTGTGTATGCAATTGAATGTGCTATTCAAAGCAAGACATGTCCCGGGGATAATGAACCAGGCGGCTGATGCCCTTTCTCGTTTTCGTATGCAGGCCTTCTGGGGTTTTCTTCCCACAGCGGACCCGGAGCCAGCACCCTTTCCCGAAGCTCTCTGGTCTCTCGGTGCCCCGAACTTCGTAACCTCGTGGGAGAGAGTTTAGCACCCAGGACGAGGAAGGCATATGAAGGGGCATTCCTTTCCTATTTAGCCTTTTTGGGGACTGCTAGAGAGGAGCTTTGGGGTCAGGAGGAATGGGTAGTGAACTTTCTGATGTCTTTACATCGGGCAGGGAAATCGGTGGCCACGGCCCAGAGGCATCGGGCTGCCATTTCCTTTGTTGCTAGGGCTCATGGGATACAGGACCCGACAGCGTCTTTCACTGTGCAAAAAGCGCTACGTGGGTGGCAACGCCTTGAGGGTCGCAGAGTAGACGAGAGGCGCCCGATAGGTTTGGATAGGTTGGCCCAGTTATTATCCAGACTCCCTACAACATGTTCATCTCACTTTGAGACAGTGTTATTCCGAGCCGCTTTTACGCTGGCATTTCATGGAGCTATGCGGGTAAGCGAATTAGTGGCGAGGAACAAGCAGGATGTTACGGGAGGGCTGTGCGCAGAGCACGTTCAAATCAGAGGGGAGACGATGACTGTCTCGTTTGTAAGGTCCAAGACCGATCAAGGCGGGATGGGCGACTGCATAATTATACACAGGATTCCCGGGTCGTCCATGTGCCCAGTGAAGTGTTTAGAGGATTATTTGACACGAAGGGTGGCATCATGGGGGGGGACCTTGTTGAGACACGCGGACGCCACCCCACTGACAAGGTTTCAGTTTCAGCGGGTGCTTGCGATGTCAATTACAGCTGCGGGCTTGAACCCGGGCGAGTTTGGGACCCATTCCTTTCGGATAGGGGCTGCTACAGAGGCTACAGCCAGGGGTCTGAATGTAGAACAAGTTAAACGTGTGGGGCGTTGGTCCTCCAATTGTTATAAAAGGTATGTGCGTTTGCACATGTTGTGAAGCTGTAATGATGTACTCACGCTTCTTGTTTTGTTTGGTTTTCAGTTACGCAAGCCTACGAGGCGGGGCGGACTATGCAGTCGACCCAACACCGGGACAGCGGTCAGACATCACCGGCTGTGAAAAAGGAGGTGTGGGTCGTGGGCCACTCATACGTGAGGCGTGCCGCGGACGTATTCAAGGCAGGTGACATGGTGCACATGGCTGGGGAATACGGGTACAGTGTGTCCTTCTACGGAAAGGGCGGTCTCTGTATTGACCAGTTTCAATCATTTTTCGAGGGTTTGCTAGGGCGGACGAGGTCACCGCCGTCTGTAGTCATAGTACATCTTGGGGGCAATGATTTGGTCACCACTGGTAGACGACTTCTCCTGGAGGCGATGCTTTCCACTGTAAGTTGGTTAGCGAGGAGAGTTCCAGGGTGCACAATTGCGTGGTCCCATATGATCCCACGAAAAGTGTGGCGGGGGGCTATTTCTGTTTCTGCTTTAAATCACTCGGTGAGAAAAATTAATAACAAAGTGAGTAGGTTGTTCCGGTCCAATGCACTGCATTCTATTTCGCATGGGTGTATTAATGATGACAGTATGTATTTGGGGGACGGTGTTCATTTGTCTCGGGTGGGGAATGAGTTACTCATAGGAGACTTCATAGCTTGGCTAAAGATGTTGAAACATGACCTTTAGATAGGAGTTTGGTGGGGGGTCCGGATAGCCGGTCAACTATCCGGACCTGTGGCGGTAAGGTCATGATCGGTGAGCACTAATTGGAAGATCCCTATGAGTGGGCGTTACCCATTACGGATGGGGGCGCTCGGGGGAGGTGGCCATTGGCCCCTCAACGGGGAGGCGGTCCCTTCTAAGGATGGGTCGCCGAAAGGAAAGGGAAGGCGGTCAAGGCCCCTTCATGGGTAGGAGGGGTTACAGCCCCCTCCTGGGGAATTTCCCGGGGCCAGGACGTCTGCGACGGCAGATGTGGTAAGTTGTGTGGGGTGTGGGGGGGGGTCTACGCTACCTTCTAGATACCTCACACGAGCCTCGTACGACCTTTAAGTGGCGTCGAGTTTTACTGGGGCCCCCGTCAAGTCAAGGGAAATTGGTATTTGCACTTGAGGTATGCCTCCGTGCCGCCCCTCACAAGGGAGGGGAATATGTCTGGGTTAGGGATCTTGACACCGGTTACGACCTTGCCGTTGGCCCTTAAACGTTAGGATGTACAATTTCAAAATTTCAAGTTAATGTTTTGTAGGATGTTAGTTCGGCTAGGAGAACCTTTGTATTAGAGGATATGTTAAGGTTAGCCAAACATCGCAATGTGGTAATGAAATTGTACATATTATGAAACTGTTATTTTAATGTTTTAATTTTGTTTCATATTTTAATAAATACGGCCGGGAAGGGTAACTCCCTTCCCGACTTCCAAAAGTTCAAGAACGGTTTCCGGCTTCCCATCCTTGGGGAGTGTGTTGAGAGGGGGTGGCGGGTATCTCAGCCATATGGAAAGGGGCGACCAATCGGTCCCCCCGAACGTATGGCAGAGTACCACGATCCCCCCGGGAAGCCATCTTGGGCGGGAGGCGAGTCTCGGCTGGTATGCCCGAAGCGGCGTAGCCGGGGCGCGCCTTTTTCCCGCCCTCGAGTGGGTTGGCCTAGACACTAACGCGGCTGGCCACGCCCTTGGGGCAGGCAGGGGCGGGTTTACGCCCGCCCTGAAGACGGATAAAAGGAGAAACAAGACCAGAAGGCATCCTCTTGTTCCTGTGCTCTGAAGCTGCACCTCCTCGCTGCACGTGAGCTCGAGACGGAACGAAGAGCCAATTTTGACCCACCCACCAGCCCCTGAAGACAGCGAGTGGTTTTAATAAAGTTTGATGGATAACTGTGATTTTCGTTTACAGGTTGTGGTATTATCGTGAAGATTTTGAGTATGCAATAAAGAATGGTCGATTTGTGTTATGTTTTGCAAATAAAGTAATTCTGCTTTAGTGTTCATCAGTACGCATGCGTTTGAATAAAGTTGTTGTTGCTACTGTTGGTTAGATGTAGTCATTTAGTATTTTAGTTAGCATTGTCGTATTTATTTTGGTCGGGCGGTAAGGTCATGATCGGTGAGCACTAATTGGAAGATCCCTATGAGTGGGCGTTACCCATTACGGATGGGGCGCTCGGGGGAGGTGGCCATTGGCCCCTCAACGGGGAGGCGGTCCCTTCTAAGGATGGGTCGCCGAAAGGAAAGGGAAGGCGGTCAAGGCCCCTTCATGGGTAGGAGGGGTTACAGCCCCCTCCTGGGGAATTTCCCGGGGCCAGGACGTCTGCGACGGCAGATGTGGTAAGTTGTGTGGGGTGTGGGGGGGGGTCTACGCTACCTTCTAGATACCTCACACGAGCCTCGTACGACCTTTAAGTGGCGTCGAGTTTTACTGGGGCCCCCGTCAAGTCAAGGGAAATTGGTATTTGCACTTGAGGTATGCCTCCGTGCCGCCCCTCACAAGGGAGGGGGATATGTCTGGGTTAGGGATCTTGACACCGGTTACGACCTTGCCGTTGGCCCTTAAACGTTAGGATGTACAATTTCAAAATTTCAGGTTAATGTTTTGTAGGATGTTAGTTCGGCTAGGAGAACCTTTGTATTAGAGGATATGTTAAGGTTAGCCAAACATCGCAATGTGGTAATGAAATTGTACATATTATGAAACTGTTATTTTAATGTTTTAATTTTGTTTCATATTTTAATAAATACGGCCGGGAAGGGTAACTCCCTTCCCGACTTCCAAAAGTTCAAGAACGGTTTCCGGTTTCCCATCCTTGGGGAGTGTGTTGAGAGGGGGTGGCGGGTATCTCAGCCATAAGGATTAGTGGTGAATTAGTATAGTGAAATATGAAATTAATTTGAGTGGTGGATATGTTAGTCTGTTATTTGCATTGAAAAGGATAGTGTAGGGATAGAAGAGGAAAGGATTTAGATTTTTTTTGGAGCTCATAGCAGTAGGAGGAGGCTTGGGATGAGTACAAGGGAGGTAGGGGAAGAGTCCGAGGGAAGGGTTTAGAAAGGTTTGTATTGGGAGATCGGATTAGTAAAAAAGGTATAAGATGATGCAAGGAATGGTGGATTTGGGAAGAGTCTAGAAAGGGTTATTTTGGGGGTAAATGGGAGAGTGGAGGTAGAGGATATATTGATTGAGGTATAGGGTGAAAAATGGGTAGTGCTTTAGAAAGGGTAGTAGAAAGAGATTTGAGATGAGTCAGAATTGAGGTAGAGGATATATTGAGAGCGGTATAGGGTGAAAAATAGGGTAGTGCATTGGATACACTGAATTACAAGAAAAGTAATAAATATACAGATCCATAAGTACATGGAAGGTATATAGATGCATAAAGGAAGGTAGTATATGTAGGTTAAAGATGCAACTGGTGCTATGTAAAGCGCTCTGATACCCAATTCGGGTCAAGTTCGCGCTATATAAATTTCATTAAAAAAAAAGTTGCAATAAATAAACTCATTTTATTTATTTATATATATTTTGTTTGTAAATCAATAGAGAAACAATTGTAGATAAATAGGTATGATAAAAGATTTACTTATTTATGCAGTCACCTATTTACATGTTAAAAACATAAAATTATGGAACTATCAGTAATTTGTACGTTTGTTAAGCAGAATGAAATAATATCTATATATTTTAAAAAAACATAATTATTCTACATGTATATACAAAGCAATACACATGTATAGGTACATATCTATAGTCCAACTAAATTCTTATATACAGAGAGATATGCTTTATATTTCTGTTTGCTTATGGTGGTTCTTTGGGGGAAGAGCCAATTCTTGAGTAGTTTTCTGAAGATAAGGTTGTTATCCGTGGATCTTATTTTGGGGGTAAAAAGTTCCATAGTTTGGCTGCTTGAACAGAGAATGATGTGCCACCCATGTTTATTTTCTTGTATTTTGGGATTTTGAGGCGAGGTGCCACTATAGAGCAGAGGTTCCTTTGTTGAATGTGATTGGTGATTTTATTCCTGATGTAGAGTGGTCCTGTTCCAGGTATCGCTTTGTGGGTGATACAAAGCAGCATGAACAGGGATCTCCTGGCAACCGGGTAACCAATGCAGTGCTTTCAAGGCAGGGAGATGTGGTCTTGTGGTTTTATATGTAAGAGTAGCCTGGCAGCCGAGTTCCGAATCCGTTGTAGTCGTTTCATGGTTGTTAAAGGTGATCCATGGTAGAGGCTATTGGTATAATCGAGTTTGGACAGAACAAAGGAGATGGTAACCTGGACCTTTTGTGGAAATCCCTAATGGGGGAAGATTTGTTGCAGAGTTTGTATAGTATCAAAGATGGATCTTGCAAGTTTTTTCCACTTGGGCATTCATCGATAGCTTGGAGTCCATGGTCATTCTGAGGTTTCTTACTCCCTTTGATAATTTAGGCATTGTTCCTAGATCATCAGGCCATGCAGCGAGTGGGTCATAATGTTTCCAATCGCCACACGTGAGTATTTCAAACTTTGGAAGCATTCAATTTGAGATGGCACCATTTCATCCATTGATCCACGGCTCTGAGACAAATGCACGAGTTTCCAATGTCTTTGGGGCATTCCAGTTGAAGGAGTATTTTCATTTCATCTGCATAGTTATAGCACGTGAGGTGAAATTGATTGATTAGTGGCAGTAATGACTTCATGTACATGTTTAAAAGCATGAGCGAGATAATAGAGCCTTGAGGGACCCCTGCTTTTGTGAAGTACCATTTGGATGAGAAAGGTGTGGTATGGATGATATTAGTTCTGTTGCAAAGGTAGAATGTGATCCAATCTAGAGCAGTCCCCTCTATGCTGGCTTCATAGAGTCTTTGTATCATAGTGTCATGGCCAACCGTGTCAAAGGCCGCCCAAAGGTCCAACAGAAGTAGCAGAACAACCCCGTTGTAGTCAACTGTGTTCTTCAGGTCATCCCAGATGGCCAGGAGGACAGATTATGTGCCTCTTCCTGGACGGAATCCCATTTAGAAGATCATTGTAGATCCACTTTATAGGTGAAAGCAATTGGTTAAAAATCACAAGGGCTTGTAACTTTGAATCTATATCAATGAATCAATGAAACTTCTCATGCTATGGCATAATTAAATTTAATATGTTTATAACTATGGCACATCAAAAACACCATGAAATAAACCATACATGCAGCCCCCCTGAGTGTAATATTTTGTTATTACTATTGTAGATTATGGAGCGAGGCATCATATCCTGTGAATCATGGCCCACCCTACATTCAACAATGGTAATAAATAGCATATTACTCTCTACACATCTGAAAACATACAAAGTAGAACTAAAGACGAGAAATCACATATTTCGGTGAAGCAACTAAATACTGCAATGATTAGCTGTGCAGTGTATCGAAAGATTCATTATTAAATTAATAATTACTTTAATATAGTTAAATTAAATACATTATCAAAACTATTAAACCCTTAATCAGAAATTAAAATTGTTAACAAACACTGAAATGATCCATGAATTACAATGCTTTACTAATTAAAACAGAGATAAATAGCCGCAAAACATTCAATACATTGTTTCACAAAACCTCAGCCCTTCAAGAAAGGAAACTCTGCCGAATTGCTGACGAACACCAACATTTAAGGACACCTACAAAAAAAACGACTTCAAACTAAGTAAAATAAATCAAACTGAACTTAATTCAAATAAATCAAAGCTATAAACGCTTAGTTAAACTAATTAACAAAATATACATCTTTCTTTTCATGATTCCTAAATAGAGGTACCAAAAAGAGATCCAAACAAAAAATAAAGTCAGACTCTTTTACTAAACCCAACCACCACAATGATAAATAAAAAGTAAGTAAAATACCAAAACATAATAATAATAAATCAACCTATATTTTAAAAATAAAAACAAAAAGCCTTAAAAAACTAAACGTTTTAACCATAAAAAACTCATACAAACTCCTGAATCAAAAACAAAATTAATTACCAATTGACTGAACATCTCTAAAATGTTCAAAGATCATTTAAAATGATAACTATGAATGTAAAACATTTTTGAAAACATGTTTAAAAAAGTATAATAACACTTGAAATTAATACTTGAATATTATATAACCCACCAATAAAAAGGCTGAATGAGTGAATGAATGAAATAATCAATGAATAGATGGATTAATTAATTAATTAATATCGCTTTTAAAGCACACAGCTTCCTTAAGGCGCCCTTGCGCTACAAAGTCAGTAGATAATTAAATTAACAAGATATACTAATGTTAAAAAGCAACCAGTTCTTTAATTTTCTAAAAAAGGTTTTAGTCAGTTATCAATCTTAAGTCAGGTGACAGAGAGGTCCAATATTTAGCAGAAAAATACAACAATGATTCGCCTTTGCTAATATTTGATTGTAGGGATGTGAAAAAGCATCTTTAATAATGAACTTACAGTAGGTATATGAAATGGAAAAGGTTCCCTTGCATAAATGGAACCTTTATTCTGTACAGCAGCATGTATGAGGCAAAGGACATTGAAGCTTATGGGGGCCTGATTCACAAAGGACTTCCGCACTGGTGGTGGAGGCCCCATGGTTGGGGTGGAGTATCCAAACTCAGGGATGAATCTCCTCAATGAGAATTCTCATTGAGCCGATTTCGCCCAAGTGCGGAAACTCCCCCATGACTGTGGGGCCTTCGCCACAAGTGCGGGGCACAGGCCCTTTGTATTTGATTATGAACAGGAAGCCAGTGTAAGGATTTGAAGAAATGTTGAATGGAAGTTCATCTGGGTAATCTAGGACTTAGTATGAAGGCTGCCTTCACAATGATTTGCAGACACTTAACAATGACTGCAGGCACCCCCCAAAACAGAAGACTTCTGTAGAAGAGATCAAAGCTTGTACTATGGTTTTTCTGGTGTCCACTTGCAGGAAAGGAAGAATCTTTTGAAGAGTGCGCAGTGTAAAGAAACAAGATGAGGTTAATTAGTTAAAATGCACTGAAAAGGTCAACATAGTATCAGAGAACACCTCTAAGTTCCAAGCTGCATTAACTGGGATTCGGAGAATCCCTTTTCAGGTGGTCACCATTCTGATGTCCACATTTTTAGTTGTTTGCCAAAAATGGGGATTTCAGTTTTTTCAGCATTCAACTTAAGAAAGCTATTAAGTATCCAGGTGGCAACTGGATACTTAATAGCTTTCATACAATGTTTAACGTTGTTTTAGCTTCAAGTAGATTTCCTGTAATGGTGAGAACAATGTAAGAATCAACTGATTAGGAAATTAGATTTATCTAAATATTCTGACCAGATTTGACGGGTGATAAAAATATGAAAAATAGTACGATCATATCCCAAGAAAGAACAATTTAACTATTTTCAGATCAGACATTGTATCACCCACCCATGTATTAAAGCAGCAGCAATCCAACCCTTTACTTTTTTCAAGAAATGCCTTCAGGGCCTATACTTGTTTTCCCATATCTACACTACTGTCAACATTAACACTACACCGCAAGCCTGTTCACACCAAAAAAGTTGGAAAGAGGGCATGGAAGTATCATTAGATGATAAACAATGGGATAAGATTTACACCTGCACAAGCAATATTTCACAATATGCACAGGGGTAAAGAAATGCTTTATAAGATTCCAACAGATGGCATTACACACCTGCAGGACTCCACTCCATGACAAACAATGCCCAAAACAATGTTGGAGATTAAAAGGTGAAACTTGTGTGATTTTCCCAATAATATGACCTGTCCTTGACATGGACCTTTTGGGAGGAGAACCTGGGGATTATTGCTTGCATCGAGAACGGACCATTGAAAATAATCCCCTTTTGATCCTACTGAGGACACCTAATGAGGATGCCTATCTCTTACACTCCCCCAAGTGGAAAATAATTTCACACCTCCTATTGTTGGCAAAACAGACCTCACTAAGCCTTTGGGGTAACAAACTCACTTCAAACACTGTTATGTGGTTACAAAGGGTTTGGCAACTTCTAGCATGTGACAAAATAGCAAACAAGCTACAGAATTAATCCAACAAATTAAATTATCATGTACATTAAAATAAGTAGAAACAAAACAGATGTTCAAAATATCCCAATTTGTTAACACAATAATACTTACAGTTTCTTCTTTTGCTATACACTTTAGCCCCACTGACTGAAATGTAGCCTTGATAGGGTGCCAATCAGACCTTGGTGGTGTCATACATTCAAGCAATTCTTTGTGTCCTTGTAAACAGATACCTAAATAGTTTAAATGTCTTTTCCACATGCATTAACCATGCCACCTGTAGATGCTTGAAACCTACTGACCATTGAGCACATGTATCCTGTTCTAAGATTGTTTGAACTGGTTGTGGGTATTTTTTTGTTTTTTAAACTGATCAACATAATGTAACTATGTTCATGTTTCCTACCTGCCTATCCCATTTTATTCAGAAGGAGTAGGTTCTTCTGATCCAGTTGGCTGTCAGTAGGAAGCAAAGGACAGTTCAATCTTTAAAAGGCAAGACTTCTGAGGAAGAAGGGGAAACACAGTACAAGAACCTAAAGACCCCAGGAGAGGACCAGCCAAGAGAAGTGTTCCACTGTAGGGTCAACAAGGAGTATCCTGACAAGCATGAGTCCATCAAATGGCATTTTGTGTAAGGAAGAGCAAATTCAGAAGTGGAATCTCACCAACAAGGAAGGGACAGACAAGAAAGAGGAAGTGTGTGGTCAATTGACTGCAAAGAAACAGCCCCAGAAGAAGATGAATAGGATGCCAAGAGATAGTTGTTGCCTATAGCAGCCCTAAATCCAGGAGGATGCTCACTGGCTGGAGTTCAATATCCTGTGGATGGGCAAGTATAGAGGTTTTCTCCAAACACAGACATTTCTGAAAAGGAGTTACCCAAATGAGTCCAGGGAGTTGTGCCTTGTGTAGATCCCATGACATTTTCTTATGCACAATGCGCTGCAAACATCAAAGTTTGCCTACAATCAAGCATTTTCCTTGCATTTCTGTGACTTAAATTTTCTCAACATTCCTACCACCCAGCATTCCCACATTTGTCCTGATAAAAATGCTGCACAATTTGTGTAGCTGGTTATAGTGCCCTCCACAGCAATGGCACAAACCAGGGACAGACTGTGGAAACTGTACTAAAGTCATCTTGGTGTTTGTAGAGCGATCTTTGAAAACAATGTAAGCATTGAAGGATACCAAATGAAACACATGCATATTCAACTTCCAGTACCAGATGTATGACTTTCAAGCCGTATAATAAGACTCCAACCTTTGATCTGCTGTATCTAAGGGCCACATGTACATAGTGTTTTTTTGCCTGCAAATGGCCAAAATCGCAGAATCAGGACTTTAGCAACCAGTAAAAAGCCTTTTTCAATGTACCAAACCCTATTTTGCGATTCGGTAACATATTACTGAATCGCAAAATAGGTTAGTGATTCGGTATTAGAAGGGGCAGTGGTATGTATGAATGTTTTGGTATGTATGAATGTTTTGCAACCAAAATGGGGTTGCAAAACAGTCACTTTTTACCACCAAATTCAATTTGCTGGTAACCCATTTACATAGGGGAAGGGTTCCCGATCCGTAACCCTTTGTGAAGAGCAGGCAGTGGCCACACTCTTAAAAAATGAAAAGAGAACTTTTTCTTTTTGAAACACATTCTGTTTTCATTTAAGCAAAATTAACTTTTTTATTTTACAGAGTTTTATATAGCGCGAACCTGACCCGAATCAGGTATCAAAGCACTTTACATAGCACCAGTTACATTACATAAGGACACATTAATATTTTTGAGAGGCACAGAGAGATTAAGTGATTTGCCCAGAATCACAGGATTTTCAGCATCATTGCTGAGACTCGAACCCAGTTCCACAGATTCGAAGTCGACCGCCCTAGCCGTTAGGCCAACTCCTCTCTCCTACTGCTTTGTTGACTTCTGCAACGCCTTTGATCTAGTGGACCAAAAGGTACTGTGGGAAATGCTAAGGAAGCTCGCCATTCTGTTTCCCTTGTTTCTAGACGATTTACTTAACACATTAAATGAAGCAGTCTTTTCCCCAAGATGAATGGTACCCAAGCCCCATGCCTATACGCCGATTTGGTGATAGTGGACATGACGGAAAGAGGGCTAACAAGGAACGTGGATGCTTTTCATGATTGTTTGAGTAATAGGCTCGTTGTTAATCTAGACAAGACTAAGATAATGGTGATCGGAAAAGGAGGGTTTGATTAGTACTTTGGTGGGAATAGAGTTGGCACGGTGGAAAAATATAAATACCTGGAAATGCGGTTATGGGACTTAAAACATACTGTCTGCTCTTAATGCAATATTCCACCTCCAATTTGCGTATGGGATGGAAGTACTAACATTAAGGGGTAAACTGGATTGGAATCCTGAAGAGTGTAAATGCGGGAAAAGACTCCTTGCATAGCCTCCCTCAGCTATGGTTCAAGTCATAAGGGTAGAGTGCCTGCTCATGGCGTGGAGCTATTTTGGGTAGTAGCCACTGTCAAAGGTTTGGCACTGATTAACAAGGGAAGACATCCGCAAAATATTGCAATTCTGTAAAGCAGAGATAGAGAATTGTGAATTGAAATGGGCTATTCAAGTAAGATGTAGGTTAAAGTATCTCTGTACTAGGCTGACAAAGCCAAAACAGCGAAAGCAAGGACCGTGGGTCCGTAAACCAAAAGCTATGCTCTCTTGAAGCGAACTGTACAAGAGATGAGGGCGTGCGGTATTTGAGGAGAAAATCCTCCATTCGATTTCTGTTAAATAGTTGGAGCAATTATGATAGTTTTCCATATACCGGTGCTCTACTTAATGCTACGCTCAAGGACACAGTCTTAACATTTAGGGTTGGGAAAAACACAGGTTATGCAGATAGGAATACAAAAGTAGTGATAAGCAGGGTATGTACACCTAAGGGATGAAGACAATAATGCAGCACACAATTTATTGGACTGATTATGGTTTTTAGATTAGCGGAAAGGACTTTAATAACCACTTAGCTCTCAGATTCCTGGATGTTAGTTGTGCAATTGGGAGATTTTGAATCGTGATACAGTGGATTTTTAAAAGGTTTGTTAGATAACATGTAAGAGTTGGTGGGTTTTTATGAGATTCCCAACCATGATTTATTTCACTTACTGTTTTTAGTTATTATTCTTTGGGTGTCTTTTAACACATTTATTGTATGTATTGTTTTAGAATGTTTTTGTGGTAATTTTTATAAACTTCAGTCTAAATAAACAAGTCTATTCCCATTCTGACTTATGCTGGAGCCCTGGAAGCAGAACATGTACAGCGACTTGTATTCTCGTATGTGGAGCCATTTCCCACATTTTGAGAATCAAAGAAGTATGCGTGTGTAACACAGGATATTCAGCAACACAGGATGTATGGTAGCAATTGAGTGTACTGGCATACAAGCTTTCCTAGACATTGAGGCAACCCATTAAAAGATCGGCCTCCGATGGTGGTTCTGGCTAATGCATTTAGAATCATGAATTTTACAACCATCTGTTCCTCCAGGCATTCATTGGCATTGTTCTGCCCTTTCTAATCCTTCTCTGCAATTGTCTCAGCTAAAATACAGTTGGCTGCTGTAAATTAAGACAGAGAAGTAGAAACAACCAGGGAAAAGGAGTGGACTTTAAAATCATCTTAATTTTGAAGGGAATAAAAGTAAATTGTGCAGCTGGGGGCCAGGAATGATTCTTATGAAATCCTTTCACATTAAATCGTGTGACTGAAACACTCTCACATAACTACATCAAAAAGATGTAACAAAACAATGGCAAACATTAAAAACTACCATTAAAAAACATAAATACCCACTGCATTTTAACAAATTAAAAAAAGTTGCTTTATTTAAAAGCAAACACAAACATGATGGTCTGCTGTCCCCAGCAGGTCACCCTGCCTGTATTTTTAGTGATTACCAAAGGGTCGCAAATTTCAATCTACCTCATAAATATTAATGAGGTAGGTCAATTGTGACCCACTGGGAATTGCAAACAGTATAAAATACACTGTTGAACGTAGCTGTTTGCGATTTTGCAATAGTGGATCGCAAAATGTCCCTATTAGGAAACAGTAATGTTAGTACATTTGGTCACAAATCCCCTAAGTGTTTGTTGTAGTCTAGAATGCACACTGGTTGTGTTACATTTCCTTGTTTACGTTCAATCTGTATTACTTTGAGTGGTTGTATACATTCTACTTAGAGCTTTAAGGGTGGGGGGATTCTGAACAGGTGACGGGTGGAAGGAAGCTGAGCTGAGGCAGCAGCAGATGTGCGTCTGTTGTCTCGGGGGTTGTATACTATTACTAATAAACTTATTTAAAAGAAGTACCTCATCGTGTGGAGTCCACTTTGTAAAAGTGGCGACGAGGGAGAAACCGACCCGCATTCAACCCCTGAGTCTAAAAAGATACATTTTAAGAAATCTGCGATACTGCAACTCTTGATGAAGATACATCGTACATGAAAAAGAGTGCGACTGAATTTGTCTGACTGAGGTATTTTCATGCGAACATTAGACTTAGCTGCACGTTTTTTTGTCAGGAAGCAAGAGGACAAAGAACGGCATTGTGTTTTAAGAATGTTGTTGATTATGTTTTAACTGTAAGCAAGGATTCAAGCCAGTGTGTGTTTTGCTGCGATTTGTATTGATCCACAGCTGCATATCTGGCAAGCGTATTGTTTTTTTTTCATCGTTATTGACATACAGTAATCAGTATTCAACACACAGCGATCTGTTACTTACGACGTTGGTGGCGTCTTTTGAAAACGAGCATTCCTTTGCGCACGCCATCGCCTGGAGCCTTCGCATGTCATGTTTCTTTGAGGATGTATGAGCGCATTGCATGCTGGGCGCACATTGCATGCTGGGACATCGCGCTGCATTGTGGGAAGTGTATCTAGGCAACATCGATCAGAAATTCAATGAAGAGTCATTTCCACTGAATCCTTCGATACGAATTCTGGAATTTGATTTTACAGGTATTACAAACGTTTTAAAAGGAGACAAAAAAAACTTGGAACTTAAAACAGAACAGAATAGAAAATCAACATTTTACCATTTACATCTAGAAACATTTATTTTTCACCAATGTCTAAAGAAGTACTTTACTTATCATCCAGACATTGGTGACTACTTTATTATTTACCATAGACAATGGTGGCTACTTTATTTGTTTTAGTTATTTGTTTTGGTATTATCGTACTTGTGTGAGTGGGTACCTTTTTTTTTGCTAAAATAATCTAACATATGATATGTTTGTTTCTTAAGCTGTTTTAAACAATTTCAAAGTCTTAAACTTGGAAACGAATTCAGTATTAGCTCCACCATAATTCTTACAAAATCCAGGGGTTCCTCCAATGTTGTGGGAAGATAGGCAAGAGTCATTTGAAACCTATCTAGAAGCTATTGGAGGAGAAACCGTTTTACCATCATGCAAATTAGCTTTGTTAAAGCATAACTTAGGTGTTGAAGGAAGAAAAGTTTTAAAAACTTTACCTAAACCTGTGAATGTAAATTATACTACAGTAAATGTTACAGATGGTGTGAACAATGGTTCAAGTGATGAAGAAATTGTTTTTGATAGTTCTAAAGCTGAACAATTTGTTTCAGACGAGTACTTTGATGCTTTGAAAGCGTTAGAGACAAATTATGATAAGAAAACAAGCATTGTCGTGGAAAGACATAAACTCTTTTCCAGAGCACAATTAGTTGATGAAACTGTAGAACAATATATTGCAGTATTGAGAACATTAGCTGCGTCGTGCAAATTCAAGGATTTGCACGAGGAGATTATTAGGGATCAGTTCATCAACAGAACTAACAACAAGAAAATTCAGGAAAAGCTTTTAGATTTAAAAGATCCTTCTCTTCAAAAAACCATTAGTGTTGCCAGAAGAGTTGAAAATAATTCTCGCTATGTAAAATAACTTAGTGGGGAACATACTAAAGATGTTTGTGCCATTGGCAACTATAGATTAAAGTCAACAAATGATAAATTTAGAACACATTGAGATGTAAGTAAACCCAAACCCAAGGTTATTCCGCAAGTTGATAAAAATGCCATGTCACGCATTAAACCATCCACTAGTAGATCTTCGACATCTTTTAGCAAACATTTTTGTTTTAGATGTGGTAATATAAAACATTCTGCTGACACCCCATGGTGTCCGGCCATGTATGTGACATGTTTCAAGTGCAACAAAAGTGGGCATTTTGCCAAAATGTGTAGAACTGGTAATCCAAATCCTTGGAAACAGTTTGTAAATCTTGTCAGAGATGTAACCAATGATAGTACTGATAGTGAGATTGAAGTCATGGCTATTTGGACCAATGAAGTGGGTGAGATATCTAGTGGCAACCAACGACCCAAATGTGAGATCACTATCAATGAATGTAATTTTGTTTTATGGGCGGATTCTTGTTCCCCATTCACCATAATTGACAAAATGATGTCGGGAACTATTAGTAATTGCTATTTATCACAATCAGATTTTGTATGAATTGGTTACTGTGGAAACAAACTTTCCATGATTGGATGTTTTGTGGGCAATATAGTATACAAAAACAGGGTTACACAAGCTAAAGTTTATGTAGTTGAATATGGCAGAGCCTTATTGGGATGCAAAGAACAACAAAAAAATAGGAATTATTCTGGATCCAAAGCATCCTAACCAGGTTCTTTTAACTCAAAAAGATGCAGTGTCCAAATGGAGTGAAAAATATCCTGATTTATTTAGCTCTAAGTTAGGGTGTTTGAATAAGTTCGAACATCGCATCATTTTAAAACCAGATTGTACTCCTGTTGTCCACAAAGTTGGAAATGTACCAATTGTTTTGAGATCCCAACTGAAAGTTGAATTGGACAGGTTATGTGCACAAAACATTATTGAACCAATCGAGGCATCTGATTGGCTTAGTACGGGGGTTTTGGCGCACAAACCCAACGGAAAATTGCGCATGTGCGTGGATTTAAGAGATTTGAACAAAAACATCTGGATTGATCGTCATCCCTTACCCCGCATTAGCGAAATGATTGCTTCTGTTAAAGATGCCAAGTATTTTTCATCAATAGATTTGTCAAACGCATACCATCAGATAAAATTACACCCCGACTCTTGTCATCTAACATCTTTCATTACACCATAGGGTGCATTCCAATTTCTTAGGATGCCTTTTGGGTTGGCCTCAGCTTCAGCTGTGTTTCAGAGACTTATGAGCCGGATTTTCAAAGGCATCACTAATATGCTAGTGTTTCAAGACAATGTATTACTTTGGGGCAAAAGTGAAGCTGACCATGATTGTATTTTGAATAGTGTTTTAATGAAGCTACAATTGGCTGGTTTGACCGTCTCTGCTGAGAAGTGTAAATTCGCTACAACTGAAAATGAATATCTCAGCAGATGGTGTCAAACCCCAAAAAAGTTTGATGGATGCCATAAAAAATGCTACTCCGCCTTCAGATAAAGAGCAGTACGCTCTTTCTGGTGGTTGGCGGAATATTATTCCAAATTTGTTTCACATTTTGCATCAAAGGTACACTGTTTTAGACTGCTGATAAAAAAAGGGCCAAGTTTTATCTGGAGTTCTGAATGTCAATTGGTTTTCGATAATATAAAAAAAGATATTATCAATGATGTGGCTCTTAAACCGTTCGACCCCAACAACAAACCAGTTATAGTGGTTGATGCAAGTGCTTACGGGTTGGGTGCTGTTTTAATGCAAAAAAAAGAGAAATCTGAGTGGGTAATAGCTTTTGCTTCCCGCACTCTGAAAGGGGCAGAATCTTCATATTCTTTCGTAGAGAAAGAAGCATTGGCTTGTCATTGGGGAGTCAATTATTTCAAGATGTATGTTTGGGGCACACATTTTGAGCTAAGGATGGACCATAAACCTCTTGTGGATAATTTCAAGACTAAAGGTGCAGGTAAAGTGACTCTTTTTTTTTTTTAAAACATTTTTATTGATGTTAGCAGGATGACAGAAAAGGCAATAGCAACAGAAGTTCGCAAATAATTTCATACCAATATATGTGTTGAGAAACAATTAAATCATATATGTTATAAACAAGAACAAATCTGATATATAACCACAGTAGAAAAAGTTCCTATTACAGAATTAAGCCAAAGAGGCTTAACAATCATAAAGCATTATAGCAACATAACATTTTTAGTCTAGAAAAGTACTCCTGATTCTATTGAATTTTGTCAATGAACGTGTTCCCCTAAAATTTGCTAAGGCTAGCTCCATAGCATGTATCTCTATTACTAAAGTCCACCATTTCCAAACCGTTGGTGGTTCTGGGTCTATCCAGGCCCTGGCCAGGGTTAATTTAGCGCATGAAAAAAGTATAGTGGTTAAAGTTGGTTGTGAAGATGGAGAGAGATTAAGATCTAGCAGGACCGAAGCGGCCGTGATGGTAGGGAGCAGGATGTTTTTTAGTCTCAATACACTCAATATATCGCCCCAGAAGGTCTTAAGTTTGGGGCAAGAGTACAAAATATGAACTAAGTTGGCTGCTTCTAACAAGCATTTAGGGCATTTAATACGGCTACTATAAGAGGGGTTTGGAGACCATCTAGCAATTCTCTCAGGTGTGTAATAGAGCATACAGGTCGTTCTATATTGCTGTAGCCGGAGACTGGATGAACGCACAAGATTGTTTATATTAACAAGGGAATACTCTATCTGATTAGATGTAATATTCAAGTTTAATTGTGTACTCCATTTCGCGGCTAGTTTTTCACTATCATTTATTTTAAACATGCTGAGTATCTTGTAAGAATCACTAATGACTGATTTATTTTTATTTGAATAAAGACATGTCCAGATGTCATTCTCAAAAATATTTTGTAATTTTTTTTTGTTAATTAAATAATCATGAATTTGCATGTGTTTGAATCTAAAAGATTCTGGTAGGTCATACAACTGTTTAAGCATGTTAAATTCTAGAAACCCCTGCGAGCCGTATAAATCCTCCAATGTCCTAATCCCGAAAGATGCCCAGCTATAGGTAATAGAATCTGTAAAGATGGCCGGAAGACCTGGATTGCCCCACAAAGGTAATTTTGGGTGGAAGAAAGTTGTTTTACAAAATTGTAATATATTATCCCATATCCTAGCAATATCTCTGGCCGACTTAAATCTTACCCTTTTGTAGTAATTCGGGACATTTATTCTGAGCAAGAAAAATAGTGAGTCTTGTTTTAACATAAAAGAGTGAAAAAAGAGAGTTCTATCTCCCTGCAATAGAGAACGTATACGTGTAAAAAATGAGGACCAAAAATATAATTTAAAATCCGGGACATTCAACCCTCCTTTATTTAGATTATTTTTCAGCATTTTTAGTGACCTTCTGGCCCTTTTGTAGGCCCATATAAAACTGCTCAGGAGCCCGTCTAAATGTTGGAAAAATGTATTATTTAATGCCAATGGAATAGACCAGAATAAGTATAAGAACTTTGGTAGAACTTTCATTTTAATAAGATTTATTCTGCTAATCATATTCAAAGGTAATTTTTTCCATTTTTTCAGGACAAGAGTAGTCTTTTTAGTCAGGTCATTATAGTTTATATTATTAATGTCTTATAATCTAGCTGTTAATTTAACCCCTAGATACGTAGCCTCTTTACAGATCTCAGGAATAGGATCGTTAGGGGAGTAGTTAGCTATGACTTGCGTCTTCTTACGGTTAAGCTTATAGCCTGACACCTTCCCGAATTTCTCAGCCTCGATATATATTCCTTTCAGTGCTTTGGCAATATCCGTGGTGTATACTGCGATGTCGTCAGCATAGGCTGTCATTTTTCAGCTCTTGTGAGCTGGAGCTGAAAGGGACAATCAGACTTTGGGAGTGAAGGGCAAATAAGAAAGGTTCAAGTGAAAGGGCAAATAAAAGGGGTGAAAGAGGACACCCTTGCCGAGTCCCACGCATGATGGGAAATTCTAATGAGGTCAAGCCCCCATAGCTAATACAAGCAGTGGGTTTATCATAAAGGGCCTTAATACCCTTTAAAAAGTTTCCCCCAAAACCCATTTTAGACAACGCGCACCAGAGATAGGTCCACCCCACTCGGTCAAATGCCTTTTCGGCGTCTAATAAAATCATGCCGAGTGGGGTGGATTCGATCTCCGCAACATCGAACGCCGTTATCGCCATATTTACATGTATTGTTGTATCTCTCCCAGAGATAAAGCCGTGTTGTTGCGGGTTCACAATTTTAGGCATATATGGGGCTAATCTTTGTGCCATGATTTTAGCAAATATTTTAGCGTCAGTATTTATTAAGGAGATGGGCCGATATGACCCTCTCTCCTCTTTGGGCTTACCTTTTTTTTTAAAAAAAATTATTTTTGTCCGATTCCAAGATTTGGGAGCCGTTCCATTTGGTCCAATTGATTGCATAACTTCTAATAATAGCTGCTCTAATTCTAAGCTGCATATTTTATAGATTTCCAGGGGTAAGGTGTCTTCTCCAGCCGCTTTCCCGCTTGGTAAAGAGTTAATAGCCTGTTGTAATTCGAGTAGTGAAATGTCATTAGACAGTGCATCCAAACCTAGTATATTCCCTATATTCACTGGGTATTCATCTACATAATCCTTTATTAGATCTATATCTGTAGGGCTGTCTGGAGTATATACATTTTCGTAGTATTCAGCAAATTGGTCGAGTATATCTTGGGTTGACTGTATAATTTGTTCCCTTGTCCTCGAATAATAGAAATTAAAGTATCTGCTCTATCTTCTGCTACTTTGTAAGCTAAAATTCTTCCAATTTTATCCCCTCCCTCATATTGAGCTATTTTAAATTTATGGATCCTTGCACTGTTTTTCCGAATAAAGCTAGATTTTATGGCTTAGAGTTAAGCTGTAGGGCTTTAACTAGTACATTTTCTTGTTTAGTTATATTATCTAATAGTGTAACCTTGTGTTGCTTCTGCTCTGCATTTTGCCTAAAAACATAGGTTTGAGTAAAGCCCCTAATGCTTGCCTTACAAGAGTCCCATACCATGCAGCACCCAGTAGAGTTTCTATTAATGTTTATAAATTCATTAAGATGAGTTTTAAGCTGCATTACATAGTTTGAATCTGCGATTAGATGTCTAGGAAAAGAGAATGACCTAGGTGGTGTCCTAGCACTTTGTGTGTCGAACAACATTATTAGGGCGTTATGATCTGATGTTATCCGAGGGCAAAGAATCATGGAGCCAGCCTGTAATAGTTTGTTGCTAACTAAAGCCATATCTAATCTAGTGCACACCTTGTGAGGTGCAGAGTAATATGTAAAACCAGGCACGTTTGGGTAAAGATGTCTCCAAGCGTCTTTGATATTATGTATCCGACATATATCCAATATGGATATCCTGGTCCTATGCATCCTTTGGTGGGAGTGTGGCTTGGTTGTGTCTATTTTATAGTCCATAATACAATTAAAATCCCCCATTATGATAATTTCCCCCTCCCAGTCCAAAAGTTTCACGTTTAACTGGTCAAAGTGCTTTGGTTCGTCTACATTTGGGCCGTATACTACACATAAAACATATTTAATGTTCCCATAATTAATTTATGCTATAGCCCATCTGCCATCTTTATCATGAGCAGTTTGAAGTACTTCTGCCCTAAATCTCTTATCCTTGAGGATAGCAACTCCTCTTGTAGGGTTCCCGAAGGTAGAGCAGACCAGAACTTCATACCCCATTTGGTTTAAGACCTTCCTATCTTTCCATATAATATGAGTTTCAGATAGTAAACAGAAATGAGGGTTATGCAATTTCAATTCTTCTGAAACTAAAGATCTTTTGTTTTTGCTATTGAGCCCTGCCACGTTCCAGGCTAAACATTTTATTAAATGCATTTAAGTGTCGGTAGAAGTGCTACGCCCCTGTTCAGATAACCAAATACCAAATACTAAAACTTGTTCTCTCGTGCCGCTATAGCAAACAATAATGCCATCTATAGCAAACAATAATACCTTCAAAAAACAATAATTTGCGAGCTTTATCTTTATCTTTTTGTTTTCCCCTGTCATCCTGTCATCCTGCAAACAATTTTTGCTATATCCCCCCCCTAGCTCCCCTTCCCCCCAACTTGCGGAGATACAGTCCCTCCCCCCTCCCCCCCTAGCTCTCTCCCCGGCCGGGGAAGAACCACCCTCCATTGAACGCTGCCGTTGGTGAGGCAGCGCGTGTGGTAACGCACCCTGGCTCGCTTCCACCCTCCTACAACCTCCCAGAGCAAACTACGTTGTGAATGCTAAAAAAAAGAAACCATACCAAAAATCTTTTTTCTTTTCATTAATTTCCCCCTCTGACTTTGTGAGTTTGTGCGTTTGTGACCCCCAACCTCCTTTTAATTAACTGGTTCATCACCCTTCAAACTAGTACTAATTGTGCTAATTGTGCTAATTGTTTTTATATTGTTTTATATCTAGCTCTAACTAGAGCTAATACTGGAGAGATAGTTTTCTGCTTCCTTAACATCGTTGAAGGTATGTGTTCGTCCGTTTCTTATAACCTTTAAGCGAGCAGGCTCTTGAAGAAATACCTGCCCGCCATGAGCCTTGATTGGATCCATCAGTTTGCGAAACTGCCACCTCCTATCCATGGTGTCTCTACTGAGATCGGATCGTGCAAAGAATGAAAACTCTCCTACTGCTATTGGAGTGTTAGGGCGTGCTCGCTGCCAAACTGCTTGGCGTAGAAGAAAGTTGCCGAAGTAGATTAGAAAGGGACGTGGGAATTGATTCTCTCTATTCCTCTGAAATAGAGGCAACCGATGAGCCCTCTGAATTTGTGAGTCCCAATCCCAATCTATCAAGTCCCGGAAGGCCTTCTGAAGCACCCCTACAATATAGGCTCTAGGGTCTGAGCCCTCTGATCTCTCCGGAATACCAAAAAGTCTTAGGTCAGATCTCCTTTGGCGGTTCTCCAAGTCCTCGACCTTTAACTGTAGTACCTTTAGCTGATCATCGTGTTTTTCCACTGTTCCTGCTAGTTACGTATTTGTCTCCTCCACCTGTACCACCCGTTCTTGAAGCTCTGTAGTTTCTTGAGATATCCCCCCAATTTTAGCAACAAGATCCTGTAGAGAAGATTGCGTCTTATTGTTGTCTTCCCTGAGTTGGAGGTAATATTCCTGGGCTTCCGCCCGTTGATTGCTCAGTTGTTTGCTCAGAATCGTAAGTATTTCGTCCAGGGACGGGATATCATCTCCCGCAGCCGCACCTCTTGAAGCAGTTGTAGGTGAGACAGAAACTGAGCCCAAGGGTGTCTCAGTTGAAGAGGAAGGACTTGAAGGACTTGACATCGCATGGGAGGACACTTGAATGGCGGCAGAGAGAGCGTTAGATTCAGCCGGTGAGATTAGCTCCAGGTTATTAAGTGGCCCATTGGCCTGCTCTTGAGGTTGTAGCTCTTCTATCTGATCCGCGAGGGGTGTGTTATCAGAGTCGGGGTCGGTCAGAATGCTTCTTTCCGGGGAAATCATTATTGGCAAGGAGTCTGTGGGACTTCCACCTGACAACCTTAATGTCATAGTTTTAACCAAACTCTTTGCTACAATCCAGTTTCTGAGCGGACTTTTCTATGAAATATGCTTCTTCAGGGCTGAATTATTGCTTGCCTTTGATTTTATTCGTTTAGAAATAGCGCCAGCCTTATTGTTTTTTTTTTGTCTTTTGTTTGCCCACGGTTTTGTTCTTAGAGGTGCATCCCCCCGTTAATAAATCAGTTGAGGTGTCATCTTCGGTTCCCGACTCAGCCTCATAATCTTCATAAGAATCCTGCTCCGCATCCAATGGAGTCAGCACGTGTGCCACGTTTTCATTTTGCCCCCCGGGTTCATTACCCAAATTACCGAGATCTTCCGGTATCCCCTCTAAGTTACTTGTAATAACATCATTGGGGACTAGCTTGGAAAGTACATTGGGTAGTGACTTGGGTAGTGACTTAGGAAGTATTTGTGTATCTTGGTCGGTATTGATCTCCAATGCCATAGGTGCCATAAATTGCACACTTAAAGGTTCAGTAAGGGTTTTCTCTGCGTTAGGGTTCAAATCGAAGTTTTGGCTGTTTAAAGTCACTATCACATCTCCCCCCTGTTGAACTGCACCGGGGTTTGTAGGTGTCTTTAAGTGTTGCACAGTGGTCTCTTCTGCCACCCCCCCCGTTTTTGCTATCATTTTTGACCCCGTTTTATCCACTTTAGTGCCCTTAATTTGTGTCCCAGCAGAAAATATAGGTGGCCTCAGTACCTGTTTGGTCGCACCGGTTGAGGTTTTCTTTTCTCCTGCTGAGGCTGGAGTAGAAGACTCACTGTTCTCCAATAAGGCGCCGTTAGTGAATGCTTCCGAGGGCTGTAAGGGGGTGGCCGCTACTGTCGATACCGCTGATACCGCCGCTGAGGATATGACAGTGACAGCGGCAGCAGTAGAAGAGGTAGCTATCAAAGGAGCGGCTGTCACCGCCATTGTTGCAGTGGCCGTCACCGTGGCCGTCGGCGCCACTGCCGCCTGCTTGCTGTTCCGAGTTTGTCGCGGCGGCATTTGCGCCGGGTTTTTTGGAGACATCCTTCGAGTCCAGTACCTGCCAAGAGTCGATTGCCGGCCGATAGCTAGTCCAAAGCAGCTGATCGCAGGGTTGCTGATCCGCCCTTCCAGCAATCGCCGTAGCAAGAAAGCGGCGTCCAGGAGCAAGAACATCGGCAAATTAAGGTGCAAAACCCATTAACAGTGGGTCTATATTAGTTCCATTCCGTTCAGCTCAGCCGCGAGATAGTCCCGACAACGTTTCTCTGTTCCTCCATGAGCCCTGGGAGGGAGAGGTGAGTGGAGCTCACAGGTGAGTCAGCCGGTACGGACCCTCACTCCGCCATTTTGGGTCCGGAACCGACCGCCCTGCAGGTAAAGTGACTCATTGGATCGCTAAATGGATTTACAAATTGCAGGAGTTTGATTTCCAAATCATGTATGTACCAGGCATTAAGAATGTTAATGCTGATTGCCTGTCACAGCTTCCACTGAGTGACACTTCAATGCATGATGAAGTGGACACTGAAGAAGAGTGGTCTGTAGCTACCGTTAATGAAGCGTGTAAAGGTGCCATCAATTTAGAAGAATGGAAACAATCTGTTCTTGATGATTGTGTTTTATAACAGGTCATTTTATTGTTAGCTCAAGATAATTATTGTTGTACTTGGAGTGACAAAGAACTTTCTGAATATAAAACTGTTTGGTCTGAGCTATCTTATGATTCTGCTCTGGGAATTGTAAGGAGAGCTGACAAATGTATTGTACCTTCCAATTTACGTTCCAGGTTATTAGAGCTCATACACGATGGAAACTCAAGCATGAAAACAAGAGCTAGATGTGATTTTTGGTGGCCGGGCATGGACAGGGATATCGAAAGATGTGTCAGAAATTGTGTGGCGTCCATGTGTAGTGACAATTCTCATGTATCCCAAGAATCTACTATTAGTCCTGTTGCATTTCTAGAAAAAACTTGGCAGAAATTAGCTATGGATATTGTGGTCCATTTAATGCAGGGAATATAGCAGGAACATTTGCCATTGTTCTAATGGTTTACCATAGGAAGTGGCCAGAAGTTGCGTTTATTAGGGAAATCAAAGCTTTCAACGTGATTGGTTTTTGTGAAGAAATATTTCACAAGGAAGGTTATCCAGAATCTTTTACTACGGACAATGGTCCACAGTTTTTGGCAGGAGAATTTCAGGACTATTTGAAAGCACATGGTGTAAAGCCTATTACTACTGCAGTTTATTGTCATAGGGAAAATGGAATGAAAGGTTCAACCGTGTATTGAAGGAGAGTATTCAATTGGCTGTTGTAGAAAGTGTTGACTGTAAGTTAGCTCTTAAAACAATTATTTGGAGCTATCGCAATTTTCCACATTTGGCTACCTTAGAGACTTCGTTTAGTCTGCTCAATGGACGATCTGTTTGTAGTAAGGTAACTCCTGTGTGAATGTGTAAAACTTCTAATAAGTCTGTTTCCAAGGAAGTTCTTCAAGATAGGATGAATGAATATCAAAATAAGTACACCCAAAGACATGATAGTAAAACTAAAAAGTTTGTGCAGAGTTTTGCTGTTGGTGATTGGGTGAGAACTTCACAAGTTGGTTTGTCAAATGGGAGTTGTTCTAAGTGGTCTAGACCTAAGAAAATTTTGGAGGTGTTGGGAAATTGCGTGTTATTGGATGATGGTCGAAGATGGAATTTCAACAAAATAACTTTGTGCAATGATTTAGACTGCAACATTTGGTGGGGAAATGAAAACAATTTCAATGTTTCTAAGAAGTTTCAGTCAAATTTAGTTGTTTTTCCGCCAAATGTTTAATCAGCTGTGTTTGTTCCTAGCAACTTTGGTTCTAGAAGATTGTCTGGGTGCATTATTTCTAAACCGATTTGATTCAGGGATTATGTGTCTTACACTTAAATTCTATATCATTTCAGTGCTTTTGTGGCATCATTAAATGGTGTTTCTATTTTTTTTAAATCATTTTCTTTCTTTATTTAAAAAAAACAATTTTATAGGAAAGAAGATGTGTTATATTTCCTTGTTTACTTTCAATGTGTATTACCTTGAGTGGTTGTTTACATTCTACTTAGAGCTTTAAGTGTAGGGGGATTCTGAACGGGTGACGGGTGGAAGGAAGCTGAGTTGAGGCAGCACAGAAGTGCGTCTGTTGTCTTGGGGGTTGTATACTGATAAACTTATTAAAAAGAAGTACCTCATCATGTGGAGTCCACTTTGTAAAAGTTTGTGCACTTTGGCAACCTGAGGCCAAGCAGTCACAGGTGAAGCAGTTGTATTAGGAATGGTTGTGAGCATGTGGATATCTCATCTGCCTGAGAATTTCAAAGCAAGTAGTGCATTGCTATGAAAGCAACTGATGTGCCCCCTTTGAAGTTTCTTACACACAAGCTTCTTAGGACAACATATACGGTTAGAGGGGATTTTGCCACATGCCACAGCACTCACTTTGAGCAATTCATTAAATAATTGCACTCCTGTGTAGAAATTGCCGACGTATAAATGGAGATCCATATGAAAAAATGTTCTGGCAAGTTCCCACACAATTGTTTCACTGACTACCAAAATGAAAGGACAACCTGTGGGGGGGGACAATTAAAGACTCCCTTCCAGTATACACCCTGAGATTAAAAGCATATCCAGTGGCACTTCTACACAACATTTACATCTTAATACCAAAATGTAGTCTCTTGCTGGGTATGTACTGTCTGAAAACCAAATGGACCAGAGACTCGTTCACAGATATATTTTGAACTGGAACATAAATATTTGAAAAACAATCTACTTATTGGTCAAGGACAGGCCGAAGATACAATCATTATCAGGGTAATCTTGCAATAATGCTGTAGCATTAGCCACAAAATGCAGCATCCTCTGGAGAATTAAATACCAATCTCTGCTCATGGTTGCTGGGAAAATAGAAGTTGCCATCAAGGGACTAGTAGACCAATATTATGTGTAGGATGGCTTCCTTAGCAATCCAATCAAAAATTATAAACCCCAGAACTGCTTCATCTCATGGAGATTTATTGGAGTCCACTAGGGATCTCTTGCATGGGTCTTAAATGCAGTACCGTTGTCCCTTAGAAAATGTTCTGCTTATAAATTTGTCTGCTCAATAATATCGTCCAAAAGCACATGCACATCATTAATAAAGAGTTTGAAGACATTGATTGACAAAAGATTCTCTGAATTAACTCTACATCCTGAAACACCACTAAAGGCATTCAAAACAGGCTGCATCATGTTAGGGCAACTCAGGATTCAGCCCTTTAAATCGGAAACCTTCCAGCACCTGGCTAAAATCGACCTTGCTCATGATGTCCTGCAGGCATTTCAATGTCTTATTCTAAATCAGGCACTTTATCTGCACTAATAGTGGATTCATCATCAGATGATTCCTCTCAAACAGAAAACTCACTGCCGGTATCTTGAACTTCGTCCTCTGCCTAAGATGCATCATTAGTCTCAGAGCCATATTTAGAGGCAGACTCAAAAAGCAATGCAACCACCTGTTGGGTGGTCACCCTTTGGGCAGCCATATTACTAACTTATTAAACTGTTCCAAAAAACATAACAACAACAGAAAACACTGCTGCAAATTAGAACTCAACCAACTGTAACTGTTTCAAACAGTAAATATGACTATTGAAATAAAAAGATCTGGAAATGATCTATTAATTCAAACTCCACATAGAACTTTATACTAACAAAAAATACCTAAATACCTCTCATTTACTATGATCAGATAGAATGAGTATCAACTGCACCTACTCTGCACAGACGTACACAAGGAAGCACAATATAGATTTTAAACAAGTCTAAACATGAATGTGAAACACAAAAATGTAGGCTAAATATGCTGAAATTACTACAGTGTTAAAAAAACATTGAAGCAGGGCAATGATACTCATTTGAAGTAAACATTACAAATTTGTGTTCTTACCAAACACATGCAACTGCAGATCTACCAATACCAAAACCGTAAGCAGTATTCACCACCAAGGAAATCAGGAGCTTTGCACTGCAAAAAAAGGAAAATAAAATTATGTTCACAAATGCAAACGATGTTCAGAAATAAAACAGTTGCAATATAAAATACAATTCAGTCACATTTAAATAAATATTTTCAGAGCAAGAGAAATACATCAAATTACACCAAGAAATTACCAATGTAAAAAAAACTTGAATAGCGCAAGCACGCAGGACACCATAAAAAGTGTTGTACTTGCCCGTTGCCATCCCACAGCCATATATTAGAAGGCAAACTCAATTTCTGGCCATTCACTACTTTAGGTGTAGTAACAAGGAAATATTAAATGATGGTGCACCTACCTGAAAAAAAGAACATGCACAAAGCACCATAACACTCATAACAAGGTTACCACACAAAAGTGCCCATAACAAAATAAATACATTGTGAAGTTGCCACCACAAATCACTGAAAGACTAAATGGGGTACAAAGAAAACACCAACAAACATGAAAGAGAAGATGCAGATAATGAAAGTGTAAATTCAGATTTACACCATTGCAGTTAGCCATGGTAAACATAAACAAAAACCATGTTTCAAAATAAAACAAACTCCAAATGTTTCTCAAAAGCATGCATATAATGAAATAAATCAAGAAGCGAGAAACCAGTTGTGGAAACATACTGCATGTCACAATCTAGCATGATCCACCTTTTCTTGTAAGGCTCATTCCACCCTGGAAATCATGTACCTAAATGTTTTTTCAAAGGAGAAAATCCATGCCAAATACGGCTTCCCCTGTCCACTAAAAATAATCTGTTGGTCCAGTAGTTTTTCCACCTCAAATAACAGACAATATTCACCTAGATGGTGGGGACCAAAGAGAAATAGTTGCCTGCTTAGGGGCCGCCAACCTTGGCTCATGCAGTTGCTCAACTACACACAACGTATTAAATCCCTGGTGTCTAGTAAT
The DNA here is from genome assembly GCF_964263255.1 of Lissotriton vulgaris. Lineage (NCBI taxonomy): Eukaryota > Metazoa > Chordata > Amphibia > Caudata > Salamandridae > Lissotriton > Lissotriton vulgaris. The sequence goes on along the minus strand of NC_141689.1, from coordinate 1,549,467,839 downwards.
ATTGCGCTCCCATCTGGAGAGCAGATTGGTTTTAAAAAAACAATCAATTGATCTGCCATCAAGGAGGGAAGAAAACCAGAGATACAAAATTGGCACCCCAAGGGGGAGCAACCCTCATGTACCAACGTGTTTCCTGGTTTCTAGAGATTTTCAATGGGAAGAACCAAAGATTCCAAAACTTTACTCCCGGGGTTGGCTATACGCAAGGCAATTAAATATTATCTTATGTTAAGAAAACATAGAAAATTACTGAAAAAAACAAAGATTAAGTAAATGTATAGTTAGATGTGATAAAACAACATTAAAGTTTAGATTTTTTTTTTAAAAGGTTAAAGTAATGTTATAGTTAGGTGAATATGTCAGTCACATTAATGTTTTGAACAAAAAAAACACAGATTTTCACCAGTTATAGTTGGCACAGTCAACTATAACTTGCCCCCCGCCATGAACTGCTTATGACCTCCCATATTTCATCACTCATGACATGTTCTATGACATCACTAATGACATCTCAAATGACATCATTGATGACATCACTGATGACATGATCCAAGCTTCTTTTTTGCACATTACTCTGTAAACTAGTATGGAATTAGAGACCTGAAAGTAAGTACAAAATAGCTCAGAATATTATGAAGCATCATTAATGCCATCACAGATCCAACTCCCTCAAGTGTAGGAAACATGTGTTACGTACAACATTGACCCTATGCCTGGACAGATGTTGTCCAGGTGTTGCATCCCGGAGCTATCCGCCCCATCCCATTCTAAACGTGCATTATATAACCCAACAAAATTAAACCTATACCGAGAAAAAATAAAAGAGTAGATACTTCAAAAATCAAAAATCAATGACAAGTGAGTCAACAAGTGAGTCAATCCAGTCTCAAATCATCTTCCGTACCTATTTCTTAATTTGATTTATACAGGATAGGAGGAAGAAGGATTCAGTGCTACAATTCAATATTACAGCAATTACAAACTAGCTAAACCCAAATAGTCAAAAGCTCCTAGGGGACATCTTTACTGATGGTGTTAAGCAGCTCATCTGCCTCCTGAACCGATCACAGGTTATGCATTTTAATGTTATGCATAACTTTCAGGAAGGCACCACTGCACCTACTTTTTTGAAATCGTCCATCTTCCTGCCTAGCTCCCACTTCCTTTCAAGGGTAACTCTGGCAAGATCTGACCGAATTTCAAAGGAGAAATCTCTAGCCCTTGAGTTTTTGCCTTTAAAGTCAAATTGAGAATACTCTCCTTTAAAGAATATGTAAGCAAAGTAATACGAATTTTTCTTCGCTTTGTTCTAGTTGGGTTCCTTGGAAAGGGGTCTCTATGAATTCTCGGTATATCAATTCTTAAGATTTCATCTGATTCTTCGAGCAACAGAGCTTTTTTAAGCGCGGAAATAATAAATGTTTTGAGATCAGACCCTTCACTTTCTTCTGGAATATTCATAAGGTGAAGGTTGTTCCTGCGGGAATTGTTCTCCAACAACTCCATTCTGTCCTGGAGAAAAACTTCCCTCCTTTTTAAAGTCTGGATATCGGCCTCTGCCGTCCTGAGATTGGCTTTCAACTCTTCCACGGATTTCTCCAGAGACTCAGTTCTGGAGTTTAGGAGATCCACCTTCCTCTCTGGGGACTCACAGGCATTTCTTATCTTGCCTTGATTTGCAGCCGATACAGAAAAACCATGTCCTCTGTTAGTGTAGCAAAAAGAGTTTCCAAAGAGGCTACTGAGGTCCCAACCGAATCATGAGATTTTAGGCCTTTGTCTGCTCCTCCACTTTCTTGACTGACAGCTCCAACATATGTCTGGTCAACCAACTCTATTATTTTATCGCTGTGATCTCAGGTATATTTTCACCAACTGTGGTTAACATCTCAGCCTGAATAGTTGAAGAACTGGCAGACTCCATATTGTCAGTTAATAGATTAGTCGACGAATGGCCTGGGGACCCCCCTCTAAAATCCTTCCCTTTTTTGAAATATTCAAGACCTCAGGTTGTACCCTGAAGAATGACCGTAAAGAAGGGGTGACCCTGACTTCACTGTCTAGGGGGGTACTTTTGTTCCTCCCTGACTTTATACTCCTACCTTTAACCTGGTACGTTTGGAACGCTGTGCATTAACTGAAAGTTGCCTCCTTTGGTGAGCCTTCCAAGGCTTGCTCCTCAGCTGATTTTATTGCTTTTTCCGCTTCCTCTAGCTCTCACAAAACCTGGGGGGACCCCTAGCATTTCCTGCCTTTCTTGATACCTCCCCTTATGATGCCCCTGAGCCCCCTGAGACCTCTGCAGTTTCCCTCACCTGTGGAGATATTAAAACCTGTATTTTCTGTCCTCCTGCAGGCTTTCACTTCTCCTGTGACCTCACAAGTACTGCTTCTGGGGGTAACTACCCAGCTCCCAAACACTCTGGAGGGGAAAAAGTGTCAGGAGTAGTTGTGAAAGCAGACTCAAAGTCCTTGGAAGCCGCTCTCCGCTATCTCCCGTCCCACCATGTCGGATCAATGTAAAACAACTGACCAATACTGGCTCTGCCTTTGCCGACCCAGAGGACCCAGCGAGGGCCCCAGGCTCCAGGGTGACCTCGCACCAGCACAACAGGCAAAATGCACTAAAGGCGCTGGAGACCCCCACACACATCCTAGGCTGGCAGACCTTGGCAAGAAATCAGCAAAAGTACCGGCACCTCAACAAACAAAAGGCTTCAGGTAAGCGCTATAGTGCTCATGGGATCCAGGAAAAACACTCTGGGCACAAGTGGATACTCAGGTGGCAGACGCCATGTTCTTCGATAAATGGGGGAAGGGTTATCCAGGACGGGTGGGAGGGGGTTGGGGGAGCACAGGGGCAAAAAACATAAAAATACCTAATTCACCTCAAGTATTTTAGATTCAGTCCAGATAGAAGCAAGGGGGCTTGGTGTTGGTTCTTTTTTAGTTTAGCACAGGTCCGGAAGCTCAGATTTAAGCCACCATGAAAACACTCCAGATATTCTCCTGGAATGTCAATGGTCTGCGCGTGAGGGCAAGAAGAGCTAGAATTTCGCAATATCCAAGAGACTCTCCAGCGCAGGTCATTGTCATCGAGGAGACACATCTTATTAAGGAGGAGATTAAGGACATTTTTAAAAATCAGAAATGGGTGGACTCTCTTATTTGCACAAATATTAGAGGGGTCTTGATTCCCTTTAAAAAGCAAGCCAATGCCCAGATTTTACTGCATATGGAAGACTCATGTGGCAGATGGATAATATCGAAGGTTACTTTAATGGCCATTCTTCTTACTTTGATAGTCTTTTACAGCCCGAATCTAGATGACCCTCCCTCTCTAAAACAATTTTTCCACACCTTCTTGATTTCCCATAACCAGTGATTATGGCAGGGGATTATAATATAGTTCTGAATATTCTTGTCTTTTCTGCAGACCTGGAAACAACATTCCCGGCAGTCATCAGAATGGCCCAAGAATTTGGGCAGGTCTCAGGATGTGAGTTGAATGCTGAAAAAACTGAGATCATGACGTGGAATCTTGGGAAGAGCCAACATCAGGTTAGCCCTAGCATGCGATTGTTGGGTATTAGAATCATCCAGGACATAACCAAGATTGCAGATGTTATTTTAGTGCACGTCTCAAGGGAGCGTCAAAAACAGATGAAAGTTTGGGCCCATATCTCCTTAACCATTACTGGGAGGGTTACCCTAATTAAAATGGTGTTATTACCCAAGAAAACCTTTCTTTTTAATCCAACCACCCTACACTTTGACAAACTAGCCATTGATAAATTTCAGCAGGCCATAAACTCTAAAGTTAAGGCATAGGAGAGAGAAGGGGGGTCTTGCGCTACCTGACTTACAATACTATGCTTGGGCATTTCAATTCTCACATTTCCGGATGCTGTTAAAAATGCATGTAAGTACAGGGGCAGGAAGCATGTTCTTGGCCATGTTAAGAGGGGCCAGTCTACCGGAGGAGGGATTTTTGTATACATTTAAGGAACCAACATTTTTAAAAAAGGTTAATCTCAAGGTCCTTCAAGCAATGTCTAGATCATGAGCTAGACTAAAAAACCTGGTGGGCCTCAATTACTTATCAAGTTTAGCGCCACTCTGGGACTCACTGGATTCCCAGGAATGTCTTCAGGACAGGCTTGATTTACCACTCAGAGAAGTAGGTCTAAAAGTTTGGGGAGATCTAGTCTATGAGGGCACACTCATTTCATGGGAACAACTAAGGGAGAGATTGGCAATAGGCCTTCGCAAGTTTAGGTATATCCAGTTGCAGAGCTGGGTTCAAACCCAGAAAAGACAGAAAAAAACGATAGGCGAGGGCAATAGTCTCGAACAACAGCTAGTTGCCAGTCCAGTGAGAAAGAAGGAGGTTTCCTATTGGTACTGAACAATAGAAGGGGCAGTGGATGACGATTTCAAACTTGCAAACAAAATATAGAGTGAACATCTCACAAAATGCACAGTGTGAGCAAATCTGGCAGAACTCATTTATACCACTTTTTAGCATAGTAAAACCTGCCTGGTAGAAGAGACACCATTTATTCACTGTACATAGCACCTATCTTTCTCCTCTAAGACTGTCTAAGTTTTTGAAAGGGGCTAAAGTTAGCTGCAGGATGTGCGGTCTTGTTGACGCCTCAGATATACACATGTTCAAAGAATGTCCCGACATTGTTTTGTTTAGGGAGGAATTACGGAAGACATTGGAGAGTATTTTGGGAGCCTCATTTCAAATAGACTTAGCCATGATAATATTTGGCCTTACTGAACAAGCTCCTGGCCCAGCAAGTTTTGTTTTATTTTACGCCTTGCTGCTGGCAAGGAGGCAAATATGTAAGCATTGGATAGATCCTATTCCTCCAACGCACTGTGAATGGCTGGCATATGAGACATCTAAGATAGACTTGACCAGAGCTTGCAGCAGAAAAATACAGTATTTTGGGATCTGCTGTTCAAGTGGGTTATGGCATGAATAAAAGGGAAGCTTGTTCTTTTGTTATCTATGTTTCCATGAAGAGTGGGTCCTTTGTTTATGCCTCCTTGGTTCTCTTTGGACTACGTTGAGCTTCCTCGTATGTGAGTCAACGAAGATGTCCACCAGGTCCTTGAGGATCTAGTCGGAGAGAAACCCCTTCCCCATTCAAACGGAAGTTACATCTTAAGATTTCATCTGATTCTTCGAGCAACAGAGCTTTTTTAAGCACCGACATAATAAATGTTTTGAGATCAGACCCTTCACTTCCTTCTGGAATATTCATAAGGTGAAGGTTGTTCCTGCGGGAATTGTTCTCCAACAACTCCATTCTGTCCTGGAGAAAAACTTCCCTCCTTTTTAAAGTCTGGATATCGGCCTCTGCCGTCCTGAGATTGGCTTTCAACTCTTCCACAGATTTCTCCAGAGACTCAGTTCTGGAGTTTAGGAGATCCACCATCCTCTTTGGGGACTCACAGGCATTTCTTATCTTGCCTTGATTTGCAGCCGATACAGAAAAACCATGTCCTCTGTTAGTGTAGCAAAAAGAGTTTCCAAAGAGGCTACTGAGGTCCCAAACGAATCATGAGATTTTAGGCCTTTGTCTGCTCCTCCACTTTCTTGACTGACATCTCCAACATATGTCTGGTCAACCAACTCTATTATTTTATCGCTGTGATCTCAGGTATATTTTCACCAACTGTGGTTAACATCTCAGCCTGAATAGTATAAGAACTGGCAGACTCCATATTGTCAGTTAATAGATTAGTCAACGAATGGCCAGGGGACCCCCCTCTAAAATCCTTCCCTTTTTTGAAATATTCAAGACCTCAGGTTGTACCCTGAAGAATGACCGTAAAGAAGGGGTGACCCTGACTTCACTGTCTAGGGGGGTACTTTTGTTCCTCCCTGACTTTATACTCCTACCTTTAACCTGGTACGTTTGGAACGCTGTGCATTAACTGAAAGTTGCCTCCTTTGGTGAGCCTTCCAAGGCTTGCTCCTCAGCTGATTTTATTGCTTTTTCCGCTTCCTCTAGCTCTCACAAAACCTGGGGGGACCCCCAGCATTTCCTGCCTTTCTTGATACCTCCCCTTATGATGCCCCTGAGCCCCCTGAGACCTCTGCAGTTTCCCTCACCTGTGGAGATATTAAAACCTGTATTTTCTGTCCTCCTGCAGGCTTTCCCTTCTCCTGTGACCTCACAAGTACTGCTTCTGGGGGTAACTACCCAGCTCCCAAACACTCTGGAGGGGAAAAAGTGTCAGGAGTAGTTGTGAAAGCAGACTCAAAGTCCTTGGAAGCCGCTCTCCGCTATCTCCCGTCCCACCATGTCGGATCAATGTAAAACAACTGACCAATACTGGCTCTGCCTTTGCCGACCCAGAGGACCCAGCGAGGGCCCCAGGCTCCAGGGTGGCCTTGCACCAGCACAACAGGCAAAATGCACTAAAGGCGCTGGGGACCCCCACACACATCCTAGGCTGGCAGACCTTGGCAAGAAATCAGCAAAAGTACCGGCACCTCAACAAACAAAAGGCTTCAGGTAAGCGCTATAGTGCTCATGGGATCCAGGAAAAACACTCTGGGCACAAGTGGATACTCAGGTGGCAGACGCCATGTTCTTCGATAAATGGGGGAAGGGTTATCCAGGACGGGTGGGAGGGGGTTGGGGGAGCACAGGGGCAAAAAACATAAAAATACCTAATTCACCTCAAGTATTTTAGATTCAGTCCAGATAGAAGCAAGGGGGCTTGGTGTTGGTTCTTTTTTAGTTTAGCACAGGTCCGGAAGCTCAGATTTAAGCCACCATGAAAACACTCCAGATATTCTCCTGGAATGTCAATGGTCTGCGCGTGAGGGCAAGAAGAGCTAGAATTTCGCAATATCCAAGAGACTCTCCAGCGCAGGTCATTGTCATCGAGGAGACACATCTTATTAAGGAGGAGATTAAGGACATTTTTAAAAATCAGAAATGGGTGGACTCTCTTATTTGCACAAATATTAGAGGGGTCTTGATTCCCTTTAATAAGCAAGCCAATGCCCAGATTTTACTGCATATGGAAGACTCATGTGACAGATGGATAATATCGAAGGATACTTTAATGGCCATTCTTCTTACTTTGATAGTCTTTTACAGCCCGAATCTAGATGACCCTCCCTCTCTAAAAACAATTTTTTCCACACCTTCTTGATTTCCCATAACCAGTGATTATGGCAGGGGATTATAATATAGTTCTGAATATTCTTGTCTTTTCTGCAGACCTGGAAACAACATTCCCGGCAGTCATCAGAATGGCCCAAGAATTTGGGCAGGTCTCAGGATGTGAGTTGAATGCTGAAAAAACTGAGATCATGATGTGGAATCTTGGGAAGAGCCAACATCAGGTTAGCCCTAGCATGCGATTGTTGGGTATTAGAATCATCCAGGACATAACCAAGATTGCAGATGTTATTTTAGTGCACGTCTCAAGGGAGCGTCAAAAACAGATGAAAGTTTGGGCCCATATCTCCTTAACCATTACTGGGAGGGTTACCCTAATTAAAATGGTGTTATTACCCAAGATAACCTTTCTTTTTATTCCAACCACCCTACACTTTGACAAACTAGCCATTGATAAATTTCAGCAGGCCATAAACTCTAAAGTTAAGGCATAGGAGAGAGAAGGGGGGTCTTGCGCTACCTGACTTACAATACTATGCTTGGGCATTTCAATTCTCACATTTCCGGATGCTGTTAAAAATGCATGTAAGTACAGGGGCAGGAAGCATGTTCTTGGCCATGTTAAGAGGGACCAGTCTACTGGAGGAGGGATTTTTGTATACATTTAGGGAACCAACATTTTTAAAAAAGGTTAATCTCAAGGTCCTTCAAGCAATGTCTAGATCATGAGCTAGACTAAAAAACCTGGTGGGCCTCAATTACTTATCAAGTTTAGCGCCACTCTGGGACTCACTGGATTCCCAGGAATGTCTTCAGGACAGGCTTGATTTACCACTCAGAGAAGTAGGTCTAAAAGTTTGGGGAGATCTAGTCTATGAGGGCACACTCATTTCATGGGAACAACTAAGGGAGAGATTGGCAATAGGCCTTCGCAAGTTTAGGTATATCCAGTTGCAGAGCTGGGTTCAAACCCAGAAAAGACAGAAAAAAACGATAGGCGAGGGCAATAGTCTCGAACAACAGCTAGTTGCCAGTCCAGTGAGAAAGAAGGAGGTTTCCTATTGGTACTGAACAATAGAAGGGGCAGTGGATGGCGATTTCAAACTTGCAAACAAAATATAGAGTGAACATCTCACAAAATGCACAGTGTGAGCAAATCTGGCAGAACTCATTTATACCACTTTTTAGCATAGTAAAACGTGCCTGGCAGACGAGACACCATTTATTCACTGTACATAGCACCTATCTTTCTCCTCTAAGACTGTCTAAGTTTTTGAAAGGGGCTAAAGTTAGCTGCAGGATGTGCGGTCTTGTTGACGCCTCAGATATACACATGTTCAAAGAATGTCCCAACATTGTTTTGTTTAGGGAGGAATTACGGAAGACATTGGAGAGTATTTTGGGAGCCTCATTTCAAATAGACTTAGCCATGATAATATTTGGCCTTACTGAACAAGCTACTGGCCCAGCAAGTTTTGTTTTATTTTACGCCTTGCTGCTGGCAAGGAGGCAAATATGTAAGCATTGGATAGATCCTATTCCTCCCACGCACTGTGAATGGCTGGCATATGAGACATCTAAGATAGACTTGACCAGAGCTTGCAGCAGAAAAATACAGTATTTTGGGATCTGCTGTTCAAGTGGGTTATGGCATGAATAAAAGGGAAGCTTGTTCTTTTGTTATCTATGTTTCCATGAAGAGTGGGTCCTTTGATTATGCCTCCTTGGTTCTCTTTGGACTACGTTGAGCTTCCTCGTATGTGAGTCAACGAAGATGTCCACCAGGTCCTTGAGGATCTAGTCGGAGAGAAACCCCTCCCCCATTCAAACGGAAGTTACATCCATGTCTGCTAATGTACCTTATAGGCTGAAGGCACTGTGAAATCCTAAAATAACGCCTACTCATCTCAGATAGGCACAGTTTTTTCATCATTAATTGCACTGAAATTTTTTTAGTGATAATATCAATGATGTCATAAAAGATGTCATGAATGATGTAATATGAGTGTTAATTAGCAGTGCCTGGCAAAGGCAAGAGTTATAGTTTCCTTAGGGCACAAGTTATAGTTACTTGAGATAACTATAACTGCCAAATTTCCAGGGCATTGTGTGTGTAAAATATAAACCTAGCCCTGTAACCTTTTTTTTGTGTGAATTTCTAAGGTTTTTTAAATTTTACTTCCTAACTACAACATCCTTGTAATATTTGTTTATCAGTAAATTTCTATGTTTTTAATGCTGTTTCCTAAGTATATTGTCCCTGTAACTATTGTTTTTTTCAATGAATTTCTAGTTTTTTTTAAATGTAAAGCAATATTTAATTGCCATAAATTAATCCACCCGCTACAGTGCATGGCCTGTGTGTGAGTGGTTTTATGGGGGTGTGAGTGGGTCTGTGAGTTGGTGTATTTTTTTTTAATTGTGTACTGGATCCGTCGTGGATTCAGATCTGCAGATCCATCGCAGATGCTCACAGGGGCCATGCTAAGCACCAACATTGATATGCAGGTCCTTGGGCATCCTCAACACAACATTTTTGGGCATTTTCTTGCCCTTGAGGGGTCCCACACATATCCCTCCATCAGTCCCTATGTCTATCCTGACCCCTTATATCTTAATTTTATTTTATCCCCCCAGTAACCATGTCCCAATTCACAAAATGGCATCCGCAACTTTTCTCTCAGTTTGTGGCAAGCCAATCACAGCATTGCATATTGATTTTGCTTTAATAACTCCAAAACTATTGAAGAGATTTACACCAATTTACAAAAAACACTCTTACTGGACCAATATCCAGCTTTCTGCCACATTTGGGGTCATTCTGTTCAGGGTTCGGTCTGTAGTCGTGTCTAAAATCTCTTGGGGAAATTGCATGGGGGAAAAGCATTTTGGGAACCCACCTTTTCTTGGCATCCACTGGACGGATCATCCCAAAACTTTCCAGACAGCAGCTGAAGTGAGTGACAAACTAATTTTGAACAATGTATGATGATTTTTCAAATTTTGCCAACATACTGACGACCATATATAATAAATAAAGTTACTTGAGATTACTATAACTTTTGAATTTCAGTGTTTTTTTGTCTCAAAATGTTACATTGTCCCTGAAAGTTTTACCTAACTATAGCATCACTTTAACCTTAAATTTTTGCAGTGAAATATGTGTGTGTGTATATATATACCCACACACACATATAAGTATGTTTGAATATATATATGACATATATATATGTCATTTGAGATGTCATCAGTGATGTCACTGACCATGTCACGAACGATGTAATATGTGACGTCATCAGCAGTGCATTGCAGGGGCGTGAGTTATATTTAGTGGAACTAACTATAACAGGGGAATTTCGATGGTTTTGTACGAGTGAAATTAAGTGAAAAACTAACTATAACATATCTGAAACCTATGGCTTTTTCAGTTAATGTCTAATTTTTTTAAAATGCTAATTTCTAACTATAACATGCCTGAAACCCATCGTTTTTTCAGTGAATTTCAAAGGATTTTTAAATGCTAATTTCTAACTATAACGTGCCTGTAACCTATGGTTTTTTCAGTGAATTTCAAAGGATTTTTAAATGCTAATTTCTAACTATAACGTGCCTGTAATCTATGGTTTTTTCAGTGAATTTCAAAGGTTTTTTAAATTTTAATTTCTATCTATAACGTGCCTGAAACATATGATTTTTGCAGTGAATTTCAATGTTTTTTTTAAGACTAACTTCTAATTATAATGTTCATTTAACCTATAGTTTTTTTCTGACACCCAAGAAGGACACAAAACATACTTCCACAACCCTCAGGACCTCTCCCCGTACCACCCCTCACGCTACTTCCACCAAGGAAGTACAGAACAGGACAGTGAACCCTCCAAAAACGGCATGGTCCCTCAGTCATATAATAGCTCAATGTTGAAAAATGTGGCAATCATTTTTTCAGTAAATTTGAATGTTTTTTTAAAATACTCATTTCTAACTTTAATGTTCCTGAGACCTATGTTTTTTTGCGAATTAAAAAAATTATTTAAATTCTAATTTCTACTTATAATGTTCATAAAACCTATGTTTTTCTCAGTAATTTTGAAAAAAAGTGATATTTGGTAACTTTAATAGCCCAAAAATTGTTTTTGTAATTTTGTTTATTTATTTAAACTATATAATGTCTTCTTGTTTTTTAAATATTAAACAACTACATACAGTATGAAAGGGAGCCCAGCCCAGAGCCACATCAGAAGACCAACACATGTCACAGACCTACTGATCAAGCAGCTCCGACACCCAAGAACGCCACAACACCCACCACCACCCCCAGGACTGCCCCCTCTCTACCACAGAACAAGACAGCAAACTTTCTGAAAACGGCATTGCCCCTCAGCCACACAATAGCTGAATATTGGGACAGATGTGAACAAACTATATGTGAAGGAAGCAATTCACCCATGAATAACAATGCAAAGAATGCAAAGTGTAGCAGTGATGACCTGGACACATCTCATAGTATGCAGAACACACACTTCTCCATGTGCACAAATAATACTGGTGCTTGTAGTGTTGTGGACAGTGGACCCAAACATGTTACGTCAAACTCTAGGGAACATCTCAATCATGTAGCTGTGCCGCCCCTGTAAGCATAAGCGTAACCGGAGTGGGCTGGTCCGACGTAAGCCACTTCAGCGTAGGAGTGTGAATAATAGGCCGGAGGTCTGGGCGTGGTTCACTTGTGGGAAGGCCAAAGCGTCTGCCAGGGCGGCATCCCTCACCCTGCCATGGGGCCGTCGTTGTGACCGCCAGCCTCCTCAGCCGATCGCTGGCTTCTGCCACACAGGCCCCCAGCGGCACAGCACCACGGACTTTTGTCTGTACAAACTACTGCCTTCTATATACACTGTGGATGGCAAGGCTCACAATTCAGATCGAGGCACAGACTAGGCAAGGCAGAAATCACACGTAACCCTTTCTGTAGAAAGACCCATTAAGTACAACAGTAGACAAAGAATGGGCATTTCTTTCAGCATTAATATAACGTCAATCTTTCATTTGCAGGTGTAACAAATTAAAATATTCCAACCTTATATAAGATTTTTTAGGCAAGTACCCTATGATGAACTCTGCTGAGGGTACAGACTTTAAACAAACAGCACCACTTTAATGTTATGTTCAGGACTGGTTATTAGGACATTTGCCCACTGGGCCCCTTTGTGCAAGTATCCCTGTTTCTGGGCCAGCTTGCCCCAGGGAGCTGGTGTGGTGAAGAGTTCTTAGGGTTCAGGATGGGGTGATGAGTATTTATGTGTCAAGGATGACATGTTTAAGGGCTGTGAGGGTTTTCTAGAGTTCCGGAAAGGGTGGAGTTTGGATGTTATTAGGTGTTTTAAGGGGTTTTGAATGGGTGGGGTTTAAGGGTAGAACGAGGTTCTAGGGTTCAAGAATAGGTGGGGTTAGGGGTAGTGATTGATTTTAGGGCTCAGGAATGGTGGATGTTTGGGGTAGAAAGGGCGTTTAGACTTTAGAGATGCTATTTAGGTGTGGTGAGGGATTTCAGGGGGCAGGGATTGCCATTCATTCTAAAAACTTTCCATTAAACAGTTTAGATTAAATGGTTTCTCAGTAATAGTATTCAATGAAATCGTTTTGTATGAAAATACACACAACCATTTAAGTAGCTATGGAAAGAACCTATTTGAGCTAAGAATTAACCATGAATGTCCTATCTATTGAGAATCATGTCCAAAAAGCCTTCAGGAGAACAATAAAAAGATTCTCGCTAGCCAACAGATAACACTCAGCTTTGACGTTGAGAGATTGTTGAGACCACCTTATGGAAAAAGAAGACCAGAGGCAATCCTTTTGAGGTCACACACCTAGGATCTGAAATAACATTATTTAACAAAACCTTCTCGCTTGTCATCCAGTCACTTGAGAAAGAATTTGAGAACCCATCTGATACACGTTGCTAATACAATTGCTGAGATTTGCACCTTCTGGTAGCATCTGAAGAGAGCCCACACTCTTTATCAGTATGTTGAAATCAAGTAGTTATAGAACTCAGCAGGTGTTTAGCTAGATATAAGCTATAAATCATTTAATAAATTGTACATTATAATAACATACCAGCCCACAGAGCGTTCTGTGGCCATATAGAGGTATTAGATTGAGTTTCCTCTCATGCGCGCCAATATCCACGGTGATCTGTTATATCTGTTTCATGTACAACTGGTGGCATTTAATAATGCATGTTGCTTTACTGTCTCATGTGCTGCTTCAAGTCGCCCTCCACTCACTCCTGTGATAGTTGCCTAGTGTTTCATTGTCATATTTTATGCCTTCAGCCAGTTCTGGCTTTTTAGACAAGAAAAATGTTCATGCCGAGGATTTTAGCTTAAATGTACTTTGTTACTGTTACCACATGTTCCAATTGAGACCATGTTCTTAACGACAAAGGCAGCACTGGTGAAATGTGTTACAGTTGTCAGGGGCCTTTTATTTTTTACCCGAGGAACAGTTTTCAAGCAAAAATATCTGCCTTGAGCAGTTATTAGAGCTAGCCGAGACCTGAACATTATTTACAGCTTCCAATAAGAACCTTTTATATCAATTCGCAAAACTGCAAAATACATCATTCTAGTGTTGGAAGGGGTCACGTTGACAAATACTGCCACGGAGATGCCTTCAATTGGTTATTTAAGTATATTATGATTTATTTTGAAAAACTATTTGCACAATGAAATCAACCTTGCTGCTTACAACTCATGCTTACCTGCTTTGGTCTGGTAAAGCTGAGACACTGTACTCGGTGAGGTGGAGAGCTCTCGATGATGTAGAGATATGGTTCAGACTAGGCTCAGGCAACATTTTGTTTACCCCAGCTTAATCTTATGTAATTTCCAAATGTCATGCTTGTTGTGTGAAATTCGCAACATTGCATCTTTGTGCCATATAACAATATTTCAAATCTGTTTGGGTAAAAACCCTATTACAGGAGAACAGGAGCAAAACACACAAACAGATCATCAGCAGCTGTTTTTCGTGGCATTTGTGTTTTTTGTGCTATGATTTTTAGAGCGCATTGAGTTCTCTTGTTCAAAAAGGATCCAAGAACTATTTTCCCGCCAAAATATAGCACTAAAAGCCATTTGGACATTTTGTGCAATTTTGCATAATTTTCCCTAAATCTCATGTAATTATATAAAAGGAAATTATGCAAATTTCATGCATCCCTATTTCAGTCCATAGCATAATTTCTTTAACACAATCATAACATAAAGCCCCATCATTTTTCAAGGCCTATCACATATAATTTTCTGTTATCATTATTCGTGCGCAGACTGTAACCCTGGGCGTAGTTCGCGTTGTAGCGCTACGAGTAGCTATGCAAAGTGCACTTCGCACTATGCGAGCTACGCGTTGCTACGTGAGCTGCGTAGTGCACTGTGCAAAATCCTGTTTGTATTGATTGCACAGTGCCGGATACTTGTCCGTACTGTGCAATCCGTGCATACCGCATCTTGCACAGTGCAAGTGGTCGTTTCCTGCCACTCGAGTAGATGTCTACTCAAGCGGTAGCTTTTTCAAGGCGGACTGGTAGTTTCTCATCGCGATGGGTCACGAGCATACGAGACCACTCGCAATGACAAACCTGACCTCCCTGCGTTGAGAACATTGCCGGGAGATTTATTTTCCACGCTCACGATCGGCAACTTGATGTTGCTGATCGCGAACAAGGAAAAAGTCTCACCGGGATGTCATTTTGCTCACTCGCGGTTGCCAACTTGACGTTGAGGACCGCTAGCAAGCAAAAAATGACCGCTACGTGTGTTTGCACTGTGCTACGTGCAATTTGCGTAGTGCGAAGTAGTGCAAACTTCGCAACCTATGCGAGCGTAGCTTTGTACTTTGCCCAGGGTTAGCGTAGAGACTTTTTGCAGGAACTAGGAACCTGGATGAGTGCATTGTGTGCTATGTTAGCAATGTTACCTATGTAACTCCCAGAAACTGTAGGGATGTAACTGCTTTTTGTCTTTCTGCACATGTATTTAGCAAAATTCCATTCAATTTTTACTATGAAAATACCAAGGGGGCGGCTGAATGCACAGTAGCAACTTCACCTTTACAGCCTCAAGCATTCTTCCTCATAACTGCTGACTGTCCGGTCATTTTGAATTTGAATACTGGAAGGGAAGCATCACTCATCCTTTGTTTGCATCACCTGTGCATTATTTAAACTAATGTAAGGTATTTCTGATTGTTGGGCTGATGGTTGAGGGAGGCTTAAGGGGCACAAGTAATTACCCTGTTCCTTCTTTTTGATTTGTTTGTTCCTAAATGACCTGGATAATATGATGATGGTCCAGACTGGCCTTTGTGGGGAATCATTTTTGTAGTATACTGGGTTGGCGAGGGCTCTGTGCACACCTCCACATATTTGCTGGTCTTTGCTCATGTGTCATGCGCTCATCAAAGGACAGAGGAAGAGAGAACGAGAGAGAGCAAGAAAGGGAAGAGAGAGTGAACGGAAGAAAAGGAGAGAGAGAGAAAGAGAGAGAAAGAGAGGGAAAGGGAGAGAGAGAGAAAAAGAGATGAAGAGAGACAGTGAAAGGAAGGAGGGAGAGGGAGAGAGAGTGCAGACACTGCAGACCCAGGCCTCACTACTCACCTGCTGCCACTGATGTGTCTCCAACCACGTGCTGGTATACACTGCAGTCCACTAGGTCTCTTATCTGAAACAGAGTCCAGATTTATGAATGGCAGTGTTCCTATAATTGCACACGCCATCATCGCTTGCCCGCCCCTGTGCACACAGGCTGCTGCACCCCAGGCCCTCCCACCGCCCAGGGGTGATTTTCCACCCCTGTGCAGCCAGGCCTCACTGCTCACCTTCCGCCACTGGCGTGTCTCCATGAGGGCCCATCACGTGCAGGTGCTAGCTCTAAGCACAGGGCCTGCAACCTTGGCAACCTCCAAATCATGCAGCCCGCACTGCGGGCCACCAGGTCACACATGTGATTCTAGGTCTTGATTTTGCAATGGCAGAGATCACATCAGTGCACAAAGCATCTTTGCAGGCTGCACAACTGCTCAGCTCTTTAGGTGCCACTAACTCTGTAAACCGCGAGGCAACGCTACATGGCGGTAGGCCCGCTCTGCCCACTGGCTCAGGCCTGCACTGCGATCCAGCAGGGCTCTCACAAATCCTTACCAGTTCGAACTGCCGGGATGGTGCATCATCGCAGGCTGCACACCCACTCAGCACTTAAGGTGCCCCTACTTCAGTGCACTAAAAGTCACCATCCCGTTGCGTTTGGCCCGTGCCGGCCGCAGTGTATCTGGTGCCACCAACTCAAATCATGGACCCTTTATGATTGA
Source organism: Lissotriton vulgaris (assembly GCF_964263255.1). Lineage (NCBI taxonomy): Eukaryota > Metazoa > Chordata > Amphibia > Caudata > Salamandridae > Lissotriton > Lissotriton vulgaris. Next base: position 1,549,451,313 of record NC_141689.1, on the reverse strand, counting down.
GTATCATGGTGCAGACACCATCATGTCGCCTCCGGCAGTGGGGAATGTGATGTGGTAGGGCCCAAGGCCCTCATGCTTAAATAATAGCCACATGGATACACCGAGATAGACAGTAGAAATGGCGTTGAGCACGTGCGCCCGTCCCTTTTTATTGGCAGTGTCACATGTCCTGTGATGCGTGTGCTGGATGGGTGTGGGTGTAAACCAAACAAAAAAATATAAATAAAAAAGGAGGTCACCATGATGACAAGGTTAGAAGCAGAGTGTGGATAGTGTGTAAACAAATATTACTATCAGTTGGTGGAATAAACTGGTCGACATGTTTCAGCCAATCATGGCTTTCTTCAGGACCTATTGATATAAAACTACTGCAACTGTGAGGACATTATATTCGCCCAAAGAACAAAGAACAAAAATACCATGTAAAAGAAAATAGCTTACCGTATGTTGAGTACTAGATGGTAGGTTAATGAAGTCATGGTAAGAAGAATTCTCTCCTGTAACAAAAAACAAGTGTATACAAACACACAGTATAGTAAGACATGAAAGCAATACATGTGCAGATATGGACATACAATATCCTGCGAGCAATTTGCTCTTTCTTTGCTTATTAACTCACCCAAATTCTGCTTGGGGAAGGCTTCACCTCGCCTGGCACTCACTCAGGTTAAGAGGCCCCGCTGTAAAGAAATGGAAAGCAATGTACAATGAAGTAAAAGTTATGGTAGTACAAAACCATCTCTTTGAATAAACTCAGGTGTATGGTGATCATAAAAGAAGACAGCAATCTCAGCTTGCCAAAATAGCTGACGATCGACATTGCTCAATGGCCTCTGTTGATAGTTGTTAAGAGGCAGAGGCACTAGAGATTATGCTACTGTGGTAAAAAAACTAGAAAGATTGCATAATTAGAAGGCGAATGTGAGAAGGTGGCCTGATATGCAGTGCTCACTATTCTAGTGAACACTATGTATCAGTCCAGCAACCCTTATTGATGATTGGTTGTAAGTCAACCTTATAGACCAGCTATCCTAGTAGCGTGGATACGAGCAGTCTAAGGCTAAAGACTCGAGAGGGCGTGTTAAGCCAGCTGTTTACCACACATATACCCCTTGAATACCAAGTGAAAGGACACCACACAAGTGTTATGAAAATAAACAAGATATTTATTAAGAATCACAACAGCCCTGTACTCTTTATGAGGACAGGGTACTAAGCACAAAACAAAACTCTTACGAAAATACTTAAGTTAGCACAGTATCTACAAATGCCCGAGGGGCACGGAAAACCATATACTCTGAAAGTGGAATGCGAAATTACTAGCAGGTAAGTACAGTACTAATAGGCTTAGGAATCGCTAGGACTTGACTATAGAATCTTCAGATTACTTCTAGGAGGCCTAGGGGACTCGGGTGCAGAGTGTGCACTCTCACGCGTGATGCGGGACAAAGTCTATGGTAGCTAGTAATGACAAAGTTAGTGTTCTCGGGCGAACCCGACCTGGTAGGAGGAAAACGAGAGTGGATCCTGACCCTTTGATAGTGAGGCTATGCTGGGGCACCGAAATGCCGAAGTTACCTAGCCCAGGGGCTGCAGCTGCATTGGTCTCAAAAGACGTCGGGAATCCTCGTAGACGGACCAGGAGCCTGGAAGAAAGAAGTTGCTGGCAGGCGACCAGTGAAGAAAGTTCAATGGATTCAAGCCTGGATCGAAGGAAGATGACACCTGAAAGCAGAGGGGACCAAGTTCGAGACTACTAGTCAGTAGTCAGTGGGCACCAGGAGGGCACCGGATGGTAGCCACCTCGACTAGGTGAGTGGGTGACGCTGTGCTCGCAGATCTCACGGACCAGGAGGCGTTGTCGGTGACCAGGATGGAGGAGCGAGCTGTCCCACGATGGATGAAGCTGTCGGCGTCGCTGGACCCAGGATTGGGCAACAAAGCCTTGGCAAATTCAAGCCCACGCGGTGGACTCAAAATGGCGTCTGGAGTGGACCAGGAGGGGCCGGGGTGCCTCTCTTGAAGAAGGAAGCAAGGGCCAGTCTGGAGCAACCAGACCAGCAGCAGTGATGTCGTCGGGCGTCGTGAAGAAGGCCACAAGCCAGCCGGCTAGTAGCCACACAGCGCGGTGATCACGCAAAAGCAGAAGGGCCCCACGCAGATCGTGGAGATGCTGGAGGGCTGATCTTCGGTGCTGGAGCTGCTCAGGGTTGGGGCTTCTCGGACCCCAAAGCACTCACCAGTGGAGCACACGGTGGGCTTGTTGCAAAGAAGTCGTGCAGTCTTGGCGATCGTCGGTCCCTCGAGGTCTCGTCGCACTCACAGTTCTCAGCTTTGCTGTAGAGGTGAGTAGAGGTCAGAGGTGCCAGGGAAGCCGGGTCTCGTCGAGCTGGGTCATCGGATTCATGAAGAAGGACTTACAGCAGACCGCAGTGTTCTTAGGATGGTGCCTGCGGATGCAGGGTGACTACTCCTTAGCCACAAGGGAGAATCTTGAAGAAGAAATCTTGATGTCCTTTCGCAGAAAGTCGTGTCTTGATTCCAAAGATGATCTAATTTGAACAGGGGGCCCGCTCCCATCTTTATACTAAAAAAGGGGGCTGACCCGGTGACTAGGTCCTGCCTATGGGTGGGACTAGGAGGGGGGTGGTTACACCCCTCTGCCATGCCGGACTTTCCCCAGGCCAGGGGCTGGTGTGCCCCTGGAACTTGTTCTGACCGGCCTATGCGTAGTGAGCACCGGGGTGCCACTCAGCAGTCACCTTCCTGAAAAGCCCTGCCTACCCAGGATACACAAAACCATGTCTGGGACGGTGCTAGCACCGCCCCTGACAGGAAACCCTTTGTCCAGGCTCCCCTCGCTGGAAGGACTCCCAGCTGCGGGGGGTCAGACTCGTGTCTGTGGTGGCAGCATCCATTTTGTGGAGCTGAGGCTTCGTTTAACTTTAACCGGGGTTCACAGTTACATACATGTCGTGTCCCTCTAGAAAGGTGGAATGCTAACCCCGTCACCAGAATTGGCGAGGGGTTAGTATTCCAATTCGTATGACACCTTACTCGACATGTTTTGATAAAGCAATACCAAAGTTAGCATTTAACCGCGAGGATTATAATGCACTTAAGAGTATATGGTATGCGATATCATGGAACAGCTATTAGGACTTGGTTCCGCAAGCTGCAGACAGGCTCAGCTCATGCCAGAGCACCATCTCACACGATTCCAAGCACTCTGCCTTCAAATTTGTCAAGGCCTGCCATAGGAGTGACTGATAGGAATCTGTGTGTCCATTTTAGGGTTAGGTATAGGTATACTACACCTACAGCAAAGGGTGATTACACGACTTCGCCCCAGCTGTCATGCAGCCAGTTGTGTCAAATTTAGGAGGCCAGCCAGGGGTGGCATAATACATGCTGCAGCCCCTGGCAGCCCTGGGCACACCTATGCCCTGAGTTACAGGGTCTGATAAGGTGGCCCAGTACCAATTGGTAAATGCACCTAGGGTACATGTTGTAATTTAGAGAGAGAACAGCCAGGCTGTGGGTCTGATTGGCAGGCCCACAGCCAGAGAAAGTCGTAAACCAGTGAAACAAAAGCTAAAAAATCTGGGTGATCATAGGATTGCAGACCCTACTCTCCTACATGACCCCCCCCCCCAAACTTTGGGACAATAAGCTAACCTTGACCAGGTGAGTCTTCTTGTTCTAAGTGGAAATATCTGGAGAGCCCATCGGCATTGCCATGATCAGTACCAGGTCTATGTTCCACTGTAAAGTCCATCCCCTGTAGGGAAATGGACCACCTAAGCAGTTTGGGGTTTTCACCCTTCATCTGATTTAGCCACAAGAGGGGCTTATGGTCGGTCTGAATCTTGAAGTGAGTGCCAAACAAGTATGGCCTCAGCTTCTTCAGGGCCCAAACCACAGCAAAGGCCTCCCTCTCAATAGCTGACCAATACTTCTCTCTGGGGGTCAGCCTCCTGCTTATAAAAGCAATGGGCTGGTCTTGACCATCAAAATTCAGTTGAGATAGAACAGCTCCCACACCCAACTCAGAAGCATCTGTTTGGACAATGAATGGTTTGGAGTAGTCTGGACTCTTAAGGATAGGTGCTGTGCACATGGCCTGCTTTAGGTCATCGAATGCTTTTTGACAGCCTGCTGTCCACTGAACCTTTTTTGGCATTTTCTTACTTGTCAGTTCATTTAATGGAGTCACAATTGATCCATAGTTCCTGACAAACTTTCTGTAGTAACCAGTCAGGCCCAAGAAAGCTCGAACCTGAGTCTGGGTGGTTGGAGGAGCCCAGTCCCTGATTGACTGTATTTTGCTCTCCAGTGGCTGAACCTGGCCTCCACCTACAAGGTGGCCCAGGTATACAACCTGTGTCTGCCCTATCTGGCACTTGGTGGCCTTGATAGTGAGGCCTGCTGCCTGCAGAGCCTCTAACACTTTCCTCAGGTGGACCAGGTGATCCTCCCAGGTGGAGCTAAAGACAGCAATATCATCTAGATATGCTGCACAGAAGTCATCCAGCCCAGTGAGGACTTGATTCACCAACCTTTGGAAGGTGGCAGGTGCATTTTTCAGACCAAAGGGCATTACCACAAATTGATAATGCCCACCAGGGGTTGAAAATGCTGTCTTGGGCTTGGCATCCTCAGCTAACCTGATTTGCCAATACCCAGCTGTCAGGTCAAATGTACTTAAGTAGTTGGCGGAAGCCAATCTATCTATAAGTTCATCTGCCCTTGGTATTGGGTGGGCATCAGTCTTAGTGACTGCATTGAGACCCCTGTAGTCTACGCAGAACCTCATCTCTCTCTTACCATCCTGGGTGTGAGGTTTTGGCACTAGAACTACTGGACTAGCCCAAGGGCTATCTGAGGGTTCAATGACTCCCAACTCCAACATTTTCTGCACTTCAGTTTTTATGCAGTCTCTAACATGATCAGGCTGCCTGTAGATTTTACTCTTGACTGGCAGGCTGTCACCAGTGTCAACCTCATGGGTGCACCAATTGGTCTGACTGGGTGTCAGAGAGAACATATGTCTGAAAGACTGAAGAACCTGTTTACAGTCTTTCTGTTGATGCTCAGAGAGGCTGCCACAAAAGACAACACCATCTACTGACCCATCATCAGGATTCTGAGTGAGCAGGTCTGGGAGAGGGTCACTCTCTTCCTCCTGTCCCTCATCTATGGCCATGAGCAAGCTCATGTCCTTCCTGTCGACATATGCTTTGAGCCTGTTGACATGGAGCACCCTGTGGGGGCTCCTGGGAGTTCCAAGGTCCACCAGGTAGGTGACCTCTCCCTTTTGCTCAAGAATTGTGTGGGGCCCAGACCATTTGTCTTTGAGTGCTGCTGGGGCCACTGGCTCCAACACCCACACCTTCTGTCCAGGCTGGTAAACAGTCAGGACAGCCTTTTGGTCATGCCAACCTTTTTGAAGTTCTTGACTGGCCTTAAGGTTTTCAGATGCCTTCTCCATATACTCAGCCATCCTGGAGCGGAGACCAAGTACATAGTCCACTATGTTGGTTGTAGGCTTTTTGAGAGGTCTCTCCCATCCTTCCTTCACCAAACACAGGGGGCCTCTCACAGGATGCCCATACAAAAGTTCAAAAGGGCTGTAGCCAACCCCCTTTTGTGGGACCTCTCTGTAAGCAAACAGAAGGCAGGGAATCAGGACATCCCATCTACGCCTGAGCTTTTCAGGTAGTCCATGAATCATCCCTTTTAGGGTCCTGTTGAACCTTTCAACAAGCCCATTGCATTGTGGATGATAGGGTGTAGTGAACTTGTAGTTGACACCACATTCCTTCCACATAGCAGTTAAGTAGCTTGACATGAAGTTTGCACCTCTGTCAGAGACAACCTCCTTAGGGAAGCCCACTCTGGAGAACACTCCAACTAGGGCCCTTGCCACTACAGGTGCTGTAGTGGTCCTAAGTGGAATAGCTTCAGGATACCTGGTGGCATGATCCACTACCACCAGTATAAACTTGTGCCCTGATGCTGTCTGGGGTTCCATTGGACCAACAATGTCAATCCCCACTCTTTCAAAGGGCACCCCCACCACAGGCATTGGTATAAGGGGGGCCTTTGTTGTGCCACCTGACTTACCACTGGCTTGGCAAGTGACACAGGAGCGACAAAACTCCTTGGTATCCTCATTCATGTGAGGCCAGTGAAAGTGTGAGACAAGCCTGTCCCAAGTCTTTGTCTGGCCTAAGTGACCTGCTAAGGGAATCTCATGGGCCAAGGTAAGGAGGAAACCTCTCTGAGACAAGGGTACAACCAGCCTCCTGGTCATGCCAGGCTTGGGGTCTCTTGCTTCAGTGTACAGGAGTCCATCTTCCCAGTATACCTTGTGGGTACCTGTGGCGTTCCCAGCAGCCTCAGCAGCAGCCTGCTGTCTGAGGGGTTCAGGAGAAGGGCAGTCTAACTGGTCCTTCCCCAGGTCTTCCCTTGAGGGTCCCCCTGAACCTAAGAATTCAACTTGATCAAGTTCAAACTCTCTAGGCTCAGTTTCCCTCAATTCCTGTAGGTCAGCCTCCTCTGAGACTTGATCCACAACCTGGGGCAAGGGGGAAGGCACAGCCTTAACCCTACTGCTCTTTTTCTTGGAAGGTGTCTGGTCCATTGTTCCAGGATCCAGCACCTGTTCAGTGGGGCATTTCCTGACCTGTGACCTGGTCACAGCAAACACATGTGCTGGCAAGCCTAAAATTTCCATGTGAGTCCTCTGCTCCACTTCTGACCATTGTGATGACTCCAAATCATTGCCCAACAAACAATCCACTGGGAGGTCTGAACTAACTACAACCTTCTTTTGGCCAGTTACCCCTCCCCAGGAGAAAGCTACAATTGCCATACTGTGATTGGTAGTGACATTGCTTGCATTGGTCACCAGGAATTCTGTACCTGGCATGATCTGTCCAGGGTCCACAAAGTTAGGTGTCACCATTGTGACACTGGCACAAGTGTCCCTATAGGCCTGAGCCATTTTTCCATTAATGAAAGGTGTCTGTCTGTATTTGCCCAAAGTATTGGGACTTATATCAGGGGACATATCCACATCCCCTGTACAAACAAGGACAGCCTGAGTGAGTGTGCCAACTAAGTTGTCACTCCCCTCAGAACCCAGGGTTAACCCTACTAAACCCTTGGGAGGTGCACTACCACTGCTGACTGTACTAGGGGGCACAGGTGCCTTAGGGGCTGCAGTGGCAGGAGTCTGCCCTCCTCCTTTCTTGGTGCACTCACTAAACCAGTGAGTTTTACTTTTGCAGTATTGGCACCACCTTTTAGATTGGCCTTCTTTCTTCTTCTGGGGAGCCTGACCCCCACCCTCTTTGGGTTGTTGGGGACCTGTCGAAGACTTCTGGTCATTGTGTTCCCCCTTAGAATCTTTACCCTTCTGGTCTGCTTTCTTCTGACCACCTTGATTCTGGCCCTGGTTCTGTTTAACTCTTGTTCTGACCCATCTGTCTGCCTTCTTTCCCAATTCTTGGGGAGAGGTCAGATCTGAGTCAACAAGATGCTGATGCAACAACTGGTTCTGACAATTGTTTAAAATTTGTTCTCTCATGATCAAATTATACAATCCTGTGTAATCAGTAACCTTACTGCCCAGCAACCAGCCCTCCAAAGCCTTAGTGGCACAATCTACAAAATCAGACCAATCTTGAGACTGAGTTTTCTGGGTATCCCTGAACAGCAACCTGTACTGCTCAGTGGTTAGGCCAAACCCATCAATCAGTGTATTTTTCAAGATTTGGTAATTGTTAGCATCCTCCACTCTAGTAGTGAGGAGCTTGTCTCTACCTTTACCTTCAAAGGAGAGCCACAAGATAGCTGCCCACTGACTCTGGGGAACACCCTGCACAGTGCAGGCCCTCTCCAAAGCAGTAATCCATTTGTGGATGTCATCCCCTTGTTTAAAGGGGGGCACTATCTTACCCAGGTGCTTTGTATCAAAACTCCTTTCCCTATTGCTAGGTACAATGCTGCCACCAGTGGGGACTACCCCACTTAACTGTTGCTCTCTAGCAAAGGCAAGCCTCTCTTTGGCCAGGGCAAGTTCTTCCCTTTCAATCCTCAGATTGACTGCCCTTTCTTTAGCTTCATAGACTCTCCTCTGAGGGGAAGTCATCCCTCTGTGAGAGAGCTTTGAGAGCCATTGGTTTGAATAGATCTGCCAGAGCCTCTTGATAGAGATCTGGCTCGTCCATTCCCAATGTTAAGCTGACCTGAGAGTGGCCCCAGGGGTCCCCCAGTACCAATCTCATGTCTGCTTAAGTTGGACCTGGTTAGTCTACTGACTTCTACCTGTCCCTTATCTGCCTCATCCCCAGAGGGATCCTCATCCTCCTCCCCCTCTTCAGTCTCAGCTGAGAGGTGGATTAGGTCAGGGTCTCCTCTGGTTCCCTCAAGGGGAGGCATGCTTCCATCTGGATTAGAAGAGCTAAGAAGTTTCTCAGCTTTTCTGGCATCATAAGTCTCTAAGAGACCAATCAGAAAGGAAGTTGTGGGGTTAGACCCCTGTTTTATCTTCCTAGAGGTACACACCTGTCGTAACTCATGGAAGCTAAGAACAGTATATCTGGAAGGGAGGTCCTGTGGAGGGTCTACTGACACAAGGGGAGACTCAGAGTTTCCTCCTTTGTCTGACATACTGTTTCTAGTGTGGTGTAAGTGATGCACCTACCTACACTATGTGTTTGCCTACTGATCCCTTGCTAAGAGTTGCAGCCAAGGTGTGCTAAGCCTTGAGGAGCTGCAACAGCTGGTTCAGTAGAACTCAGAGTATTCTAAGCTTAGTTATATGTACCTAACAGTACTTATGTGATCTTTCAACAAGATATTCTTAGGATACGTGTGGTAAAACAAAAGCAAGCTCAAATCCCAACCGCTGCTCACCAATGTGAGAAGGTGGCCTGATATGCAGTGCTCACTATTCTAGTGAACACTATGTATCAGTCCAGCAACCCTTATTGATGATTGGTTGTAAGTCAACCTTATAGACCAGCTATCCTAGTAGCGTGGATACGAGCAGTCTAAGGCTAAAGACTCGAGAGGGCGTGTTAAGCCAGCTGTTTACCACACATATACCCCTTGAATACCAAGTGAAAGGACACCACACAAGTGTTATGAAAATAAACAAGATATTTATTAAGAATCACAACAGCCCTGTACTCTTTATGAGGACAGGGTACTAAGCACAAAACAAAACTCTTACGAAAATACTTAAGTTAGCACAGTATCTACAAATGCCCGAGGGGCACGGAAAACCATATACTCTGAAAGTGGAATGCGAAATTACTAGCAGGTAAGTACAGTACTAATAGGCTTAGGAATCGCTAGGACTTGACTATAGAATCTTCAGATTACTTCTAGGAGGCCTAGGGAACTCGGGTGCAGAGTGTGCACTCTCACTCGTGATGCGGGACAAAGTCTATGGTAGCTAGTAATGACAAAGTTAGTGTTCTCGGGCGAACTCGACCTGGTAGGAGGAAAACGAGAGTGGATCCTGACCCTTGGATAGTGAGGCTATGCTGGGGCACCGAAATGCCGAAGTTACCTAGCCCAGGGGCTGCAGCTGCATAGGTCTCAAAAGACGTCGGGAATCCTCGTAGACGGACCAGGAGCCTGGAAGAAAGAAGTTGCTGGCAGGCGACTAGTGAAGAAAGTTCGATGGATCCAAGCCTGGATCGAAGGAAGATGACACCTGAAAGCAGAGGGGACCAAGTTCGAGACTACTAGCCAGTAGTCAGTGGGCACCAGGAGGGCACCGGATGGTAGCCACCTCGACTAGGTGAGTGGGTGACGCTGTGCTCGCAGATCTCATGGACCAGGAGGCGTTGTCGGCGACCAGGATGGAGGAGCGAGCTGCCCCACGATGGATGAAGCTGTCGGCGTCGCTGGACCCAGGATTGGGCAACAAAGCCTTGGCAAATTCAAGCCCACGTGGTGGACTCAAAATGGACCAGGAGGGTCCGGGGTGCCTCTCTTGAAGAAGGAAGCAAGGGCCAGTCTGGAGCAACCAGACCAGCAGCAGTGATGTCGTCGGGCGTCGTGAAGAAGGCCACAAGCCAGCCGGCTAGTAGCCACACAGCGCGGTGAGCACGCAAAAGCAGAAGGGCCCCACGCAGATCATGGAGATGCTGGAGGGCTGATCTTCGGTGCTGGAGCTGCTCAGGGTTGGGGCTTCTCGGACCCCAAAGCACTCACCAGTGGAGCACACGGTGGGCTTGTTGCAAAGAAGTCGTGCAGTCTTGGCGATCGTCGGTCCCTCGAGGTCTCGTCGCACTCACAGTTCTCAGCTTTGCTGTAGAGGTGAGTAGAGGTCAGAGGTGCCAGGGAAGCCGGGTCTCGTCGAGCTGGGTCGTCGGATTCGTGAAGAAGGACTTACAGCAGACCGCAGTGTTCTTAGGATGGTGCCTGCAGATGCAGGGTGACTACTCCTTAGCCACAAGGGAGAATCTTGAAGAAGAAATCTTGATGTCCTTTCGCAGAAAGTCGTGTCTTGATTCCAAAGATGATCTAATTTGAACAGGGGGCCCACTCCCATCTTTATACTAAAAAAGGGGGCTGACCCGGTGACTAGGTCCTGCCTATGGGTGGGACTAGGAGGGGGGTGGTTACACCCCTCTGCCATGCCGGACTTTCCCCAGGCCAGAAGCTGGTGTGCCCCTGGAACTGGTTCTGACCGGCCTATGCGTAGTGAACACCGGGGTGCCACTCAGCAGTCACCTTCCTGAAAAGCCCTGCCTACCCAGGATACACAAAACCATGTCTGGGACGGTGCTAGCACCGCCCCTGACAGGAAACCCTTTGTCCAGGCTCCCCTCGCTGGAAGGACTCCCAGCTGCAGGGGGTCAGACTCGTGTCTGTGGTGGCAGCATCCATTTTGTGGAGCTGAGGCTTCGTTTAACTTTAACCGGGGTTCACAGTTACATACATGTTGTGTCCCTCTAGAAGGGTGGAATGCTAACCCCGTCGCCAGAATTGGCGAGGGGTTAGTATTCCAATTCGTATGACACCTTACTCGACATGTTTTGATAAAGCAATACCAAAGTTAGCATTTAACCGCGAGGATTATAATGCACTTAAGAGTATATGGTATGCGATATCATAAAACAGCTATTTGGACTTGGTTCCGCAAGCTGCAGACAGGCTCAGCTCATGCCAGAGCACCATCTCACACGATTCAAAGCACTCTGCCTTCAGGATTGTCAAGGCCTGCCATAGGAGTGACTGATAGGAATCTGTGTGTCCATTTTAGGGTTAGGTATAGGTATACTACACCTACAGCAAAGGGTGATTACACGACTTCGCCCCAGCTGTCATGCAGCCAGTTGTGTCAAATTTAGGAGGCCAGCCAGGGGTGGCATAATACATGCTGCAGCCCCTGGCAGCCCTGGGTACACCTATGCCCTGAGTTACAGGGTTTGATAAGGTGGCCCAGTACCAATTGGTAAATGCACCTAGGGTACATGTTGTAATTTAGAGAGAGAACAGCCAGGCTGTGGGTCTGATTGGCAGGCCCACAGCCAGAGAAAGTCGTAAACCAGTGAAACAAAAGCAAAAAAATCTGGGTGATCATAGGATTGCAGACCCTACTCTCCTACAGCGAAAATAGAGTTGCATTATGCCTTTGTGTGGGAGACTGAAGCTTAAGCATGCACAAAAGCATGTATTGCTTTCATGTCTTACTATACTGTGTGTTTGTATACACTTGTTTTTTGTTACAGGAGAGAACTCTTCTTACCATAACTTCATTAACCTACCATCTAGTACTCAACATATAGTAGGCTATTTTCTTTTGCATGGTATTTTTGTTCTTTGTTCTTTGGGCGAATATAATATATTTTGTCCTCACAGTTGCAGTAGTGTTATATCAATAGGTCCTGAAGAAAGCCATGATTGGCTGAAACATGTCGACCAGTTTATTCCACCAACTGATAGTAATATTTGTTTACACACTATCCACACTCTGCTTTTAACCTTGTCATTATGGTGACCCCCCTAATAAAGTGTGTATTTTGGCACCATGATAGTCAATCTTAAACTTCACTCTTTATTATTAACACATTTCACATAGTTCTTTGAGCACTGCAACTTTTTCCATACAGCACCAAGTACCATAGCTTTTTGGCTTTCCATCACTGGTGAATCTGATACTAGGGTTTCCTCACAATTCCACAAGTGAGGAACCTAGTAGATACCAGTTTACAGAAAAATCCCAGATGATGAAGCTCCGCCAACGGGTGGGCTGATGTTTTTTTTTCCTCACACTGACTAGTTTCTACACACACTACACTCTAGAAAGCAGACAAACTTTAGCTTTTTCAGACCATCAGCACCCCTTTTGTGTTTTTTCCAGTTAGATTAGGGGATAGGGTGCAAAACAGGTCTTTAAACTTTTCCCCTCTAGACCCTCTTCCCACGTTGTGTTTTTGGTGGGTGTAAACCAGCCTTGAGGAAGTGGCTGTGGCATGCTGACAACCAGACCTGTGATCAGCAGACCTGGGACATGTAGCATTGTCGTCCCCCCTGTAATAGTAAGAGGAGTGGGCTGGCCTGACGTGTGCCAGTCCAGCATAGGGATGTGAAAAATGACCACAGGGCTCTGGGCATGGTTCCGTCGTGGGCTGGACAAGGAAGTAACTAATGCGTCTGTCTCTGTTGTAGTGTCGGCACCACCCGGACCACAATCTGTAATGTTGCACCCTGTGACTCAAGTCCCACAAAATGAGCAACATAGACGTAAGGGGGCATCACTGACCCTACATTCATCCATACTTCCACACTAGAATGATCATAGACATGACACATCTGTGTGAAAATGAATCTTTAATGCACATTCAGTGGAGTGTTGTAGCTGGAGCAATACAGGGCCACCTTACATTGTTGGCCCATGGAGGGCCAGCCAAGGTCCTTTAGGGAATGACAAGTTCATCGGAAGAGGAAGAGTTGAGTCCATAGTCTGATTGCTGTGTCATTGTTAACCAAACAGAATATGGCAGTCCATGTCGAGGTCCAAGGTGAGTGTCGCAGAGTGTATCGGGGACAGTGGAAGGTGATGAGGTAGAGGGCAGAACCACAGCAGAAACAGGACATATGGCGGAGATAAATGTTACTGCTTCCTTCTTACCAGTTAGGCAAATTCATCCACATCTGTTTCATGTGCCTCACATGTGGGTGGTGGTGTTCTGTCTCCAGCACGGTGTGGCAGTGATACCTAAGGGGCCAGAGGTGGAATGTCTGCCACACTGTGTGGCACTGACACTTCAGGGGCTGGAGATGTAGATGGAGTGGTAGCAGCAGCATTCATCCGCGCCAAGCCTTGTGGCAGCAATGCCATGAGGAGGGTCTGCAGGGCATTGAGGAACACAGCAACCTCTTACTGGTGTGCAGCCGTGGCAGCCGCTCTTTCCACCTGCATCCGCTCCTTCCACCTGCATCTGCTCCATGTTCTCCATGATCCTCCGCATGTGTCCCAACTCCCGGGTGACAGTGCTGGAGCCACTCTGACAAGACAGTTGTTCCTGTCTCCGAGTCAGGACACCAGCGATGTCAGACATGGATAGTTGGAGAGCATGGAGTGGACTGTGGGTGTCCGTTAAGGACTGTGAGTGGTCCCTGATGGGACTTAGACACCCATGTATGGCATCTAGTTTAGATGCCATACGGTCAAACCCCACTGCACCTGTTCAGCCATCCTCTCCTGGCACCCCAACACCCGGCACTGGAAGGCCATGTGTTGTTCGTGGGGGTCCTGGGAGGCAGCCGTGGTGGTGGGTGCTGCCTGCTGTGTGGTCTGTGCAGGGGTGGGGTCTCCTCGATGCAGCTGTTCTGCCCTGCTCCTGGAGGTGGGTTGACGCAGCTGTCAATGAACTCTTGGAGGGTGTAGGTGTTGAAGGTGTGTGGGTCCTCTTCATCATCAGTGAAGAGAGGTTCGGTCTACTCTGCAGGAGGTGTTGGTTTTCCCTCTGCAATGTGAACGGGAGATGCAGTTTAACATTGTGTTCACATGTATGTTAACGCATTGGACATGTTTACATACAGACTGCATGATATGGTACATTGTGACTGTTTGGGAGGAGCTGCCTATTTGATGCGGGACAGTGGACATTTCGACAACATCACGGATGTGTGTTTGTACTTGTAGATTATCAACTCGCATTTCCCTACTATGCCAAATGTGATTGGCCACTTTCTACACACAAGCGGCACCAGTTGTGTCCTCTGTTCTGCTGTGAACGTGTTGTGGTTTGTACCATATTGTTGTCAATGTTGAAGTGATCTGAATGTTATGTGTACGTGCTGCATTTTGGGAGAGTCACCCCTGCAGCTCTGATTTTGCTGCCCCTTATCCCTTTCATGCGGTGTGCCTTTGAATTCTGTGCTTATACAGTGCTGAGATGTTGCATACTTGGGTACATTGGGCTCTTGGTGGGAGTTGGGAGTCTGGGGCATGGTTTGACCGCAGATGTGTTGTTGACCTCAGGGGTTGTTTGTGCACGTGGATGTGTCAAAGTGTGACCTGCTCCTTTACAGATATGGTCCACACTCAGCCACCTCAGTGTTGTGGCGTGCAACATTTCATGATATATTGACTGCAGCAATGCTATTTGTCATGCAGTGTCACTGGCATTGTAGTGTTGCTCACAGACACATTACTTTCCTGGGTTTAACCAATGTGCATGGGTTGGTTGTGAGATTGGTGGTGTGGGAAGGACCCCCTCTGAGTACATAGTCGATGGGGGCCTACTTGCTGTTTTGCGGTGTGCTGCAGTGTGCCATCTTACACCTACAGTGTGAGTCTAAGTAGGTTAGGTTTGATATAGATAAAAAACTATTATCAATTATTAGTACTACCCCTGCAGATAGAGCAAAATCAAGCCATATTCATATGTTTTACGATATGTGCAACATTTATACAAATGGTGCACCATCTTTGACTGGGCTTTCACCTTTTGACTGTGGATTCCATGGTTAAAATGGTGGAAAGCATTTCTGGGATGTCAGAGAGAGCAAACGTAAGGTAAGTTAACTAAAGCAACTCAAGATCCAAATCAGTAGATTTCTGTACAGTGGTTGGGGTGAATGGTAAGAACTGAGTGGAGGCATATGAGTTAGGGGATGAGAATGTATGATTAAACAACTACCACTTAAATAATAAGGGGCATATTATCAAGGGGATTTTTCCCCGCTTTTTAGGCTTTAAAAGCCAAGAAAGCGGAGATAAAATTATCTCCTTTTTACCTAGCTGTCGCTAACACCAGTTAGCGACAGATAGTAGGAGATACCGACCATCTTGGGCCCCACTTTGCTTGTCAGTGATATTTATCACTAATGACATGCAAAGTGGGCGTGCCAAGATGTTAGCGACTGGAAACAGTCGCTAACATCGCTATCTCCTATTACAAACTTTTGGAGATATTCGCGCTAAGCGCGAATATCTCCAAAAGCTAACACCTGCCCTGAGCAGTTCTTAGCCATGTTATCCAATAGGGGTAGATAACATGGCTAAGAGCTAAGACTAATGCATGAATATCGACTACTTTTCAGCAATATTCATGCATTGCGGCCGATTTTTATAAAAATCGCCCTAGCTCGGCGATAATTTTTTCACGCTAACCAAGCAATAGCGATAATTATCGCTATTGCTTGGTAATATGCCCCCAAATGCCTTAATCACGAAGGCTAAACAACGACCAAGCCAAAAAACTATGTACTGACCCACGGCTTACTGAACCAAGAAAATTAATCTATTGACATATACTCTTGGCCTTATTTGTGAGGCCTTGCGTCACTTTTATGCTGCCGGTGCATCCATTTTTGTGACGCACCAGTGCTGTAAAAAATGGCACCATGTTGCGTCATATTTACAAAGTGACGCATCTAGGTAGATGCGTCACTTGGTAAACCCTTGTGCCGCATTATACCTGCGCCAGGAATAATGTATGCAGGGGGGGGGCGTTCTGACGCAAGAAAGGGCCGTAGAAGTGTGCCACTTCCAGGACACAAATGCATCAATATCTTACGCTTGCCTTATGGCAGGCATAAGACTGACACAGGCACATTTAACATGGGATTTGCCCATGTGTAATGACCCATTGCTGGAGTTGCGTCACTTTTGTGACACACTCTAGAAATGCACCATTTTTGTGCCTACAGATAAGTCAGAAATACTGACGTATCTGTAATTTTTTTGTGACTTGATGCGTTATTCTGTAAATATGACGCATCATAGGTGTCGCAAGGAGGGCACAATGAAAAGTGACGCATCGCTGTTTTCTCTCAGCAATGCATCACTTTTGATAAATGAGGCCCTCTGAATCTACCACTACGTTCAAAACAACGCATGTTTGAAACACGATCCCAAAAATATCATTAAATTAAAAAAAAATGTAATAAAGAATCTTGTGCCTCTACTGTTCCAGACTGGCCCAGGAACTCACGCTGAAGCAATGTTTTGCTACAGATCAGCCTTTTTAAAAGAAAACTCAGTAATGCTTTTGCCACGACTATTACTAATTGTGTTACCTCTTTCCAAAAATCCTTATCTTTGAAATTGGGTCATCACTTCCGCTGGTCACTAATTGATAAATGTTAATTGCGTGCTCTCAAAATAAGCGAGTGTGTATTTTTAACCGTTCCATGTCAAGTTATATCTAGCCACTAGATGTCAGTATTGCCAAAATTACTGTGCAAGTGCTGTTCATTTGCAGTTAGAAATGTCTGCTTATAATTAGCCCCAGTTTAAGTTTTTGTAGTAGATATGGGTTTTAAACTCAAGGTCATGAACATGGACATACTTTTTTAGCCTCCTACCCTTATCACACACGTTAAAAAAATACTGAGGCATCACTTATTGTCCTGCTTGCTTTTAATAAGATGTTCAGGTTTTAGTAAACATGATTTTGTTGAATTCTTTAATTAAACCAATTATACTAATATGATCTGTTGAAACCTATTACCATACTTATAAATGCACTTACCTCTGACAGTTCCTTGTAAATGAAGCAGTAGTTAAGGAGGTCATGGTTCAGGTACAGGTCGATGTTTAGTATTCGTTGTTAAGCCCACTCTTTGTTAGAAATTCGTTGTTAAGGTTGTTTCCCAGGGGGGATGCAGGTAAGGCATGCAAGCAGGGCTTTGTGTGGGCCGGGTCTCACCGGTGCTGAGCACCAGCAGTTTTTCAAAGGTGGCCTTGAAACGGGTCTCTATCGGGCTCTATTTTGTGCCCTGGCACAGGCGGTCCATTTTTTTTTCTCAAGTGTTATAGGAGAAGGGGAATCCTTTAAAGAGAGTCATTTTCTTTCTGGATTTCCCTTCTCTTTTTGAAACTCAGGAGCAGCAGCATTGTTGTTGTGTTAACCAGGGCTTTAGGTGGGAGCTTTTCAATATTATATACAATCCTTAGTTGCTGTTCATTTATCTTATGCAACCATTGACAAAGCCAATAGTCCTGACGTGTTGTAGGTGTGATGTTACTTGTTGTATCATATATCTGGATGCAATGACAGAAACAGAAAAATACCGGTCGGGCAACACCCTATGCTAAGCACACATTTTTAGCTTATATGTTTTAAAGCCACACCCTTATTTACATTGACCACGCCCCCTTGAGAGACCCCCCACTTTTTTGTATCCCACTTAAAGCCCTGCATGCAAGATTACCACAAGGAACACATCATCTGTAAAGCGGCATGGCATTGGAATATTTAGTGTGTTTGCTCGTGAGAATACCAACAAAAAAGACAGGGGAGGTAACAGAAACTCGAAGCTACATTCAGGACTACAGACTTAAGAATTGCTGTTGCTCTACTGTGGCTTAAATGTGAATGGCTTTTCATAGGTGGATGAGAGGGGATGCTCTACAGAGGAAAGTGACCTGAGATGCCTGGCTCCTGTGAGCTCAACAGGATATCAGAAAGCCACATGTGCTGCAATTATGGAAGTATTGATGTCCTCTTCTTGATCAGTGACAGATTACAAATAGGGTTGGTCAAAATGTGCATAATTTGCTTTTGTGTAATTTTGTAAAAATTCTGTAAAATTATGCATAATTATTTGAAACATAAGACTGATACTTTGTGACAATATTTTAGACTGAAATCCAACTGTGCATCCATATTGGAAGCATGACGCATTTTCCGGGTAATAAACTAGAACCAAAAATAAAAGCACTACGTACAGCTACTGCTTGTTTGGTGGTCATTCACACTGCTCCAGTCTACTTGCGCAAAATATTGCCATGAATGGTGTGTAACTACATGACACATGGCAGGACATAATAGCATAATTTGGGGAATTTCCCGTAACAACCGTAATGCAAACATTTTAAAAGTTATGTATACATATGCATGCGTAAGGGAACTTTCAATGTGCACGGTGCTAAAGAAATGAAGGCTGGCATTACTATTTCTAGCAGGCTTTCATACTCCTGCAGTGACCAATTCCAAGGTTTCATGCCAAGGGCACAAGTCCTAAAAAAGAATTGAAGGAACTAACCAGCTTAGGCAGTTTGCAAGTGAAATCATGATGCTTGCCATCACAGAGCATAATGTCACGACACGTGACATTGCACGTGACATACCAGGAAGTAACCTCACTGGATGTGGCCACAAGAAATGACATCGGATATTAAGACATCATACATGTTTATCAGGTATACGATGAGAAAATTTCAGCACATTATGAGATTTAACAAATGTGATTTGGCGTCAGGTTTTGCCAAAAAATTGGCGCAACTCTGACGGAAAATCTGGGCCTCAACTGATATATTTATTTATTTATTTAAACCAAGTAATTGGCAACAAGAGGAAGCATGGCAGTAGATCTATTCTGCTTAATTGGTTGCAAAGTATGCTTTTTAAAATATTTTATGGGTTAAGGCATCTGCTGTAAAGGTGCTCAGTGAATCTCAGGGAATAGTAATAATGGTGAGATAACTCCAGAGGTGGATGCATTTGTTAGAGAGATCTGTGTTTTGTGAAGTCCCAGATTTGAATTAAAGTAGCATAGCGGATTAATGTGTCTCCTGCAAGGCGCAGCACGTACCAAGCAGATGGCATATTTATTTTTTAGGTAGATATTAAAGTGGGTTATTGCTTTAATACACAGAGATCCTTTTGTTACCTGCAGTTCATAAATTGTAATCTTTGTAATATAGCACAGTGAACTATGAAGTACATGTGACTCCTACACCTTGTAACCCTGTCTCATGTACCTCATCTTGTACATTGATAACATATGTACATGATTTAGTGTCAATGTATAATGTGTATGTTACATAAAGAGCTCTGACACCCTGCATAGGGTTGTGTAGCACTATAAAAGAAATAAAACAGCGCTATTGAAATTGTTATTTGTGTAAATACTGGGACTGACCAGCACATCTGATATTTTTACAGTTCATGTACATCTCATATATACATGGACTGAAGAAAGGCAAACGCATGCCTCTCTTAAGTACCTGTGAAGAGATAACATCCTGTGCCTTTGTTTCCCCTCTGTTGCAAGTACAATCAAGTGTGAGGTTCCCTGCCACCTCCAGTCAGGATATTCAAACAAAAGGAGGCCTGGTGGCCCCTTAACTTCAGACTAGCTGGAGGTGAAAAAAGCTCCCTCCCTGCCTGCACGTTACTGCTGGGAATGGTAAGCAGACAATGTACAGGTGCTGCAGAATGTGTCTTACTGTCTGAAAATTACACTGGGACAAGTTCAGCATATTTCTGTGGGGCCCATGTTCTTGGCAGGGGGGACGACGTCCACCCTGTGAAACTAGTGGGTGGACGCTGTGTACCTGCGTGTACCCCCGACTTGTGCCCTTTTCAGGCCCAAAAGGGAATTACTATGTGGGTCTTACTGGGCCTTTTTCTGCATATTTTGTCCAGCGCCAACCCTGCTTTCTCACAGAAATGCTCCTGCTTCCCGGTTTCTGCCATGACTATGGAACAATGTAGCCACAAATACCAGACATGTTCCTTCCCCTTCATTTTTCAATACAGATTGAAAGACCACTTCCTTGTGAAACACCTGAGCACCCCTCAGTTCATTTCTACAACCCCACTGGCTTCATCCCAGTTCTAAATTTAAGACTGTGGTTTCTGGTGCTCAGCAAAGGCACTTAATTGTCAACAACAGCACTTATAATAGTCTGCCACATGGTGGTGCCATTTGTCTAATTTAGAGATGAGCACAACAACTGTATTGTATTTATTCAAAATGCATTGGAAATGACTAATACCTGTCACCCAAGCCATTCTTATAGCTTTGGGGGCCTGGAATAGTCTAAAATGTCACACTTGTAGGTGCATGATGCTTAGTAGTTGTCTTGGTACTGTTGTTGGCTAGCAGGGGCAATTAGTGGTGCAAACTGCAGTGGCCACCTCACCATGGCCCTGGCACTTATTTATTTACAAATTAAGCACTGCTTTATCCTGGTAGTGTGCCGTCTGGTAACCTTACATCAGTCGAACAAACAGACTGATTGTGGTTATGTTTTCCCTGATGTTCTAGACAATAATCTAACTCTGAAGGACAGGCACTTCCATCTTCGTCTGACGTATGTGATATGTAATGTTATCTCATTCATTTTATTTATTTTGTTTGTGTTCTTACATCAGTGATGGATTTTTCGACACCTTTACTGATCATGAGGATGTATTGTATTTTTGCTATCAATAAACCTGTATGAAACAACAGCACGCAGAGCATACTCACAACTGCTCAGTCTGTGCCTGCACTATATGAAAACTGAAATGAATGAATGAATGAATTAATTAATTAATTGATTAAGGAGGTGAGTTACATTAGGTGTATTGGGGCAAATGGGCCTTTCCCTGTTCAAAGAATATTATTTGCTACTCTTTGACCGTGAAGACTCATGCTTGGCGATACAATGGGATTTCACCCAAAATGTTTGCATCCTGATTAAGACCACAATACTTCTAATGTATCAGCACTGGATAATTCAACAGATTCTGAAAATAAATGAACATTCAAATTGTTGCTTATTGGACTTTTGTTTGGAATCTTTCTTTATTGGCTTTCAGTCTAACAGGATAGACTCAACAGTCCAGTCTAATAAGTCTGGGTGTAGATTAGGCTGTTTCTAAAGTACAAATCATGTATTATTACAGTATTAAAGAATAAAGCAATACACATAACACATGGATTAACATAAAAAAATACTACTCCATCCCTGTTCCACTTTCCACCTGCCAGTGATCTATATCTCCAAGTGTCCAGGTACGTTCCTCTTCCCCAATATAGACAAACTTCAGGTAGTCAGTTTGTGTGGTCAGGGCAACAGTGTCATATTGTGTAGTTCATACATTGTCCAGCTACACTTGTCCAGTCAGTCCGGACCAAAGGGTAAACCTCCTAGGCCAGAGTTAATGGCCCACCTTGGTGTGTATAGAGAGAGTCCTCCATAGGAGTGAGGGGTCCTAGTCCACTGTTTCATATTGTGTAGCTGCCTAGTGATAGCAACGAAGATGCTTTCAGGAGTCTGTCAATCTTAGGAATGGGCCCTACACATCATAAAACTGAGAAAGTTTAAGTTTGTAATCTTTCCTCTCATACATGGCCTGTCGGAAGAGTTCAGCCGAACATTCTTGGGGGCAGATTTACAACTTGCATACATTATACCGGACGCAGGTATAATGCGATGCAAGGCTTTTCAATGTGACCCATCCCATAGATAGATGTTGTAAATTGGCCACATTTTTTACACCGCCGCAGCATCACAAAAGTGGCGCGACAGCGGCGCAAAAGTGTTGCAAGGGCCTTGTAACGCTGCCCCTTGGTGAGTGGGTACAGTCGGTGAATGCCAGTGTATCAAGATATAGATTTTCGCAAACATCAGAGCGTTCGACATTTATTTTTTCCATGGAGCTACTTTCACCGACATTTGAAACACCATGTAGAATTGACAATTTAGCTGATTCAGTAAAATCATAAAGGCTGGTGCTATGTAGTGTGCGTCATACAGTCATCCAGAACTGAGTCAGATTCGGGCAGGACCATAGGACATGCAGTAGGCCACATTCAGGTTTCACACATGTCAAACAGTTGGCATGTGGCAGGAGACAGGCCTTTTTCAGTTTATATGGGCTCTCATTGGATCTTGCATCTTCTGTCATTTGCACAGTGGGGTTGATTTACTGGAAACTAAACAGGCAACGCTCCTATAAATTCAGCAGTGTGGCATTGCATGGCTGGTGTTTTACTAACATATGAAGCTGAAAAAATCTCCTATCATATTGTTACCTTTATATCGTGAGATCCAAAATATCATCATCTAGACTATTGGAAGTACGAATATTGTTTTTTTGGTGTTGTATTTAACGTTGTTAAAAAGATAATTCTATATTACATAGATCTATGTAGTAAAGTTTATTTCTCTATTATTGTAGTATTACAACATGTATCAGTTTGTATTAATTTTTTAGCTATATTAGGAGAGGGATACTGTTTTGAAGGGGGTTGGGTATGTAGTTTTTTCAAACTATTATTTGAAAACATAACTTTACATTTACATTATCTTTAGAGGATTCATTATTTTTAATGTTTTTATATTATTTTGATTTCTTTTATATATTTTAGAGTGTCAATGTAATTTTATAGTCTATGTGTTTGATTTTTTTAATGGTAGTATATAGTGTTTATTGGGGAAAGGTGTGGAGAGGGTTTTATTATTTTTCTTAATATATCAAATATATTTGTGAATGGAATGTTTATATTCTATTTTGATATGAGTTTAAAACATTGGCTTGAGATTTTTTTATTTCTTTATGTAGAAAATGGTTTTGAATTTGTGTTTGTAATGTTTATGAAATATGTGAGAAATATTTAATAATAATTATTTAATTTGTTTTAATTTAGAATATTTTGTATGTTTTTATTTAATTTAACTGATCAAACTAGAGTCCAGAGGCTTATCCCGAAGATATCCAACTGGCCATTTCCCCTTAGATCTGCCCTCTTCCCCGCTGTTGGCCTGCTGTAGTGATTCCTGATGCCCCCAAGTGCTGTTCTTAAGGTCCTGGGACCCCTGGCTGGGTTTGGCTGGACTTCTCCTGCCAAGCCACAAAACCTGGGACTTGGATACTTTTTAGTTCCAAACAACTCTGTAGAACTGGGAAAAAACTGCCAAGTTTTTCTGACTAAGGTGCATTATCACTGGGTTGAAATTCGAGGTTTCTCCTGCTCAGAGGGGTATATTCACAAGAACGTTTGATAACTACAGCAAACGTAGAGTAACGCAATTTTCACCATTGTGGCTATCGCGGAAATTAACCATGGGGTCGACGTCAAATTCACAACACGGCGACAGCATGCAATAGACTTCCGAAACCGCGGACAACGTCTGAGATACAACCACCTCGATGGCGACAAAAACACAAACCACAACACCAAAAAACCTCCAATGGGCCAAAGCGCAATTAGGAAACCAGCGATAAGCAGCACCAGGCCTGCAACACACACCTGGTAGGCATAAAAATCAACATAAAAGTAGAAAAAAAAACACAAACACAAACTGACCAACACCCTAGCACCATGGAGGCTGCCGGAGCAGGCGCAGAGGACGAGCGCAACCCTAAACCCACCCTGGATGACCAGCCCGGGACCTCGGGGACAGGGAAGGGCAAGGACAAGAAGAAGAGGAAGAGGAAGATGAAGTTCAGTCCGCAGGCGAACAGGATCATAGTCACGGAGGTGATGGAACACCATCAACAACTGTTCATCACCTCCAACGTATCATTGGGCACCAAAAATGGAATATGGCTGTACATCGTGGACAAGGTGAATGCCTTCGGGGAGCACAAGAGGACAATGGACAAGGTCAAGAGGCGATGGAATGACATCAAGCAGCGGACTCTCTGCCAACCGGAAGGCAGCAATGCAGACTGGAGGTGTGGGCCCAGCGCCAAAGCTCGAGCTGGATGACATGGAGGAGCTGGTGTCGACCGTCATCAGTGTAGAGACTGGCGCCTGAGTCAGGGGATCGACACTGCTCGACAGGACATAACACAACCACAACAGGGTCAGTGACCTCCAGGTACTGGTGGGATGGGTTGAGATGGGCACTATGGCAGACATGCACAACCAAGCACAGCCCAGTACAGTGCACACCCACAATGACTCTGGGTCATCGCCCAGATCTACAGACTGTCACAATGTACAATGCCATGCTGTCTGAATATCAACATGTACCATGCTTCTACATACATGTGGACACATTGTAATACACCATCTCCCCTTCACATCGCAGAGGCACCATCAACACCTCCTGCAGAGTAGTC
The DNA here is from genome assembly GCF_964263255.1 of Lissotriton vulgaris. NCBI lineage: Eukaryota > Metazoa > Chordata > Amphibia > Caudata > Salamandridae > Lissotriton > Lissotriton vulgaris. The sequence goes on along the minus strand of NC_141689.1, from coordinate 1,549,426,981 downwards.
CCAGCCACTCTTCACTGATGATGAGGAGGACAAAACCACCATCAAAACCCAAGCCATCCAAGACATCACTGACCTCATCGGAAACTCACCTCCAGGATCAGGGCAAGCCAGCTGCATTGAGGAGACCCCACCCACTACTCAAAGCACCCAACAGGAGGCACTCAGAGCCCCAGCAACCCCTCCAAGAACCCCAGGAACAACACATGGCCTTCCAACTCTGTGTGCTGGAGAGCCAGAGGGAGGCCACTGAGCAGGTGCGGTGGGGTTTGACCTCATGGCTACCAAACTTGATGTCATCCTTGGGTGTGTAGCCCCCCTCCATGGTCTCCAACGAGGCCTGACTGACATCGTGGGGCTGCGGGAGGGCCTGGGATGCCTCTGGCTGTGTGTGCATGGGCGGGCAGGTAACGTTGTCTTGTGCAAGTGTGTGTACTGTGCCAATCATGTCCCGGGACTCTGTTTCAGATGACGGCTCTGTCTCAGATGTGTGACCTGGTGTGCTGCTATATGTACCGGCAAGTGGTTGGAGACACACCCGTGGCAGCAGGTGAGCAGTGTGGTCTGGGTGCGCTGGGTCGTCTCTCTCTCCCTCCCCCCTCTCTTCTTCTTTCTTTCTCTCTCCCCCTCTCTTCTCTCTCTCTCTCTCTTCTTCTTCTTCTCTCTCTCTCTCTCTCTCCCCTGTCTTCTTCTCTCTCTCTCTCTCTATCCCTCTTCTTCTCTCTCTCTCCTTCGCTCTCTCTGTCCTTTGTGCGCAGGACACACCTTCTCATCATGTTTTTTGTCTTGCAGGCTGTGACCTACAGATTGTGTTGAGGGGAGCCGCCATGTGACTTCATTTTATTTCTGTGTTGGTTCAAGAAAGTCTCATTTTTTGCCACAAAAGTGAATGTGTGATGCTCATTTCTGTGATGACACATGCATGTCACAGTTGTGATTGTGCGACATCAGGCAGAATATTTTGTACATGTTTGGGTTTGGCTGATATGGCATGTCTTTGCCGGGGTGGCCCTGGGGTGGTCCTGGGGGTGGTGGCGGTGGGTGTGGTGGCCCTCTTGAGTGTCCTGTCTGCATAATCAGTTGCTCCATGGCATCTGTTGCCCTTCCAATGACGCCCTGGGCGGTGCTCCCTTTTGTGGTGCAGGCTGCCGTCAGACTTTACACCAGGTCACAGCAGGTGTAAAATTCCTGCTGCTAACGAACCTTATTGCGTGTTTTGTGTTCTTATCGCCAATCTGGGGGATCGTTGTGAATGTTGAGGTGTTGTGTTGTTGTGGATTTTTGCACAGGAACGGCTACTCTGTATCTCATTAGTGATAGTTACGAGGGTCCTCTGTGGCAATGTTTTTTGCTGCTGCTATCGCAGGAAAAGTGGTGCTGTGGCCTGTTAGCACCTGCTTGTGAATGGTGGGGTAAATTTATCACGACTTCGGCTGCAATAAAGGGCAGGTAATTCCGCAACAGCTCCTTGTGATTATGCCCTTGAGTTTTTTCGCAACAACAAATACTATGCAGTGGGTCCTCACAGAGACAGTATCCAACCTTGTTGAGCCCTCCTCATTTAAACCCTGCAGCCCTGCACTGCTGGAGGAATCACAATTGAAAAACCTTTATTAAGTGTTAACAAAGAAATGTTGACCAGGCGAAGGCGCCTAAAGTATGCAACTGGCGATGGAGTGTGGAATTTGAATTTCTCCTAGTGAATGCTTTCCCACCAACAACTTCACTGAGACTTGGTCCGAATGTGAATCAACCCTTGTGGAGTACTCTTCAGCTACAGTCTGTTGCTTTGCCCTGCTAAAGACATTGGACTTCCATTTTTGAGACTCCCAAGTAATTCTCCAACCGGGCCAAACCTGGTCCTTGTATCCATCATATTCGCACCTAGGTCCTAGTCTAACGTCACCAGTAGACTGCGATTGGTGCAAAAAAATTGTTGCACTATTTTTATTTAAAACTTAAAAAATGCATGTCTCCAGTTTCTCTAATATGAATTTTGGCACTTTGGTGTCTTTTTATCTATTAAAATTGCCTCCGTTTTTCCAAAATGGTTTAGAATTTTTATTGTGTTGTGTTTTGACTTTATTACTACTTTGGTACTCCATAAATACTTTACACATTGCCTCAGAGTTAAGCCTGTCTGCTCTGTGCTATAGCTACCATGGAGTTGAGTGCAGGTTAATTTAGTGACTTTAGGGGGGCCTGGCCAAGATGGCGACCGTGTAAGAGGTGCTTAGTTCGTCTACACACTCCCATCCGCCCGCTGAGCAGTTAAAAGCTACAGAAAGCTGCTGAAAGTCCCCACGAAGAAGTGGGAGAGACGCAAGAGTGCAGCAGATGTCAGCCTTGGAAAGAAGATTTCACAGAGAAGGCACACCGGCAAATGCACCAGAGATCGCACGCGCCGGATCAAGATGGCAGATTGGCCCTCCCAGTGAAGGAGGAATGCAGAAGGAAAGCGCTGCCGGGAAACGGAGACCGCAGGCGCCTTAACACAACTCTGAGCCGGCGCAAACGATAGGGCACAGCACACGGAGGTTGGTTTCAAGACCCCGACAATGAGAGAAGGAAACTGAAGATCCCGGCAGGGTGGGGTCCAACTTACCAGGTCCTGAGGAGCAGAAATTTTGACCGCATCAGACCAAGTAAGCAGAACGGCAGGAAGGCGATCGAGCGGAGCCCTGTAAATGGGCGGCCAGCTCTGGAGTGTAGCGGCGATAGAGCATGAGTGGATTTTGAAAAGCGACTGAGAGCAGTGTAAAGGCCCAGACCAAAGAGGAGGCCTCAGTTTAAGGAAGTAACCCTGGAAAAAAATGCCCAAAAAGCAGTGAAACCTGAGGGGCACCTAAGAGTCAGGCAACACAAGGCATGCGTGGGAGACTGGAGAGGAAGATGCACTTCCACAGTCCATCCGGCATAGCAACGCAGCCAAGTGGGGACAGAGAGAGGGTGCCTAAAAGAAGAATATGAGAAGGCACACGTGGACGACCCAGGGAGGCCGAAGGCAGAGGAGACTGGGGAGAGTGCAGGGGGGCTGCGAAGGTCAGGGCAGCGCCTAGTAGTTGTAGAAGGTGAATAGGCACAAGTGTACACATAAAAGGGCCCCAGAGAGCAGCATTTGGTATCAAGAGCCGATAGAAGGGTTATAGCGGCATTGCATGGGAAGCAAACCAGGGAAGCCATATAAAGAAGCAGAAGCCCAGCGAACTAGGCTGCTGACCACACAGCAAGGGGAATGCAGAGGGACCTAGATTTCTCAACTTGTCAAGAAAGACCAGAGTACAAGGGGAGATCCTGAATACAATTTCACGGTAAGGATCCGCAAAATGGGAAGAGGTGGCCTAAAGCACCGGAGAGCAGTAAACGCTGAGTGGAGAGTCATATCAAGAGCTAGCATGACTACAGTGCATGGAAAAAAGGACCGTAACCGTAAAGATATGCTGACCAAGCCTCCGATGCAAACTGGCATAGCAGGATGCAATTCCCCAGCCCCCAAATGGTACAGGACACGGAATCAAATGAGGCGCTTGTTACCCGTCTTTTCTTAGAGCTGCTATTTAATACACTACGGGAGGACCTACAGACCCTGAACGGCAAAATAGCATCATAGTTGAAAGATGTGAGGAGGGACGTAGATGCCGTGGGCAAGAGAGTGGCCAACATGGAGGAACAAAACCAAGCTCGGGAGGAGGAAGTGGAACAATTGCAGCAGGAGGTGATACGGCTTAAGGCACAACAAAGCGTCCTCCAGGCACAAGCGTGAGACTTGAAGAACCGGTCACACCGGAATAATATCCGAGTCAAGGGAATCTCGCCCAAAGAAGCGGGCTCTGAAATCACTCAATACTTACAGGGCCTGTTTTGCCACATCCTAGAGGTTCCTCAGGACTTTGAAATAAAAATTGATCGACTGCATAGGGTGGGGTTGCAGAGACAAACACCGGCACCTCCTCCAGATATTCCTGCTTATCTGCCGGACTTTCAGCTGAAAGAACTAGTATTACACAAAGCCCGGGACAAGCAGCCACTAAATATCATAACATCCCATTGCATTATTTCAGGATCTAGTCATGATAACCCTACAAAGGAGAGAATTTCGACCGGCGACAACATACCTATGGAACCAGGGGGTGGCGTACTCATGGGGTCAACCTTCAGGCTGATATTCAAATGGCAGGACAAGCTACATTAACTTCGATCACTACGAGACACATGCCGGATTCTAGGGATCGAACACCTGGAGCATGTAGAAAACAAAGGACAAGGCCGCTAAAACTCTGAGGGTCACTGGCAGAAGGTTGGAGGAAGCCGCACTAAGGACTTTACAATGAAACTGGACCCCTCCATGATAATGTAAGAAAGACAAGCAGTTTTAGAATCTTTGACTAAAGAGACGATGTCCCCGGAGGGAATTTGAGGGAACAAGAGGCAGATAAGAGTATTAAATATGACTCAGTGGGTGCCGGGGGATTTCCTCGGGAACAGGGAAGTCTTTATGGGATTGACCACACTATGCACCCAAATCTTTTGTTCACCAAGAACACGTGAGCTCGACCTGCAGGTACTGGACAATGTGGGGAAATGTTGGGGTTTCAGTTGGGGTAAGGGAGAGGGAGGGAAGGTTCTGGCACTCATGGTAAAAGTGCTACTGGATTAACCAGCAGAGCTTGATATTGAGGGCGGGGCGGAGAAGTGATACAGGCTTGCCAGGATATCTCTAGATAGCAATACTCTTATTTACATGATATGTCATATTACACCCTGAAAGTTCTCACGCTTAATGTGAAAGGGCTTAATTACCCTACTAAAAGAAAAGCTATCCCTTCAGATTTAGAGAACTCTGAAGCAGACATGTGCCACCTCCAAGAGACCCATTTAATATCAAAGGACTGGCACCAACTGCGGTCGAGAGTATTTCCCCAGCATTTATTTTAATCCACATCAGACAAGAAGGCAGGAGTGGCAATCCTGATTGGCAAACGGTTCTCTCAGAGGTCATGAACAGTCCAACTCGCATGACATTAATAGGGGGGACTTCAATATAGGTATGGAAGCAGCTAAAGACAGATCGGGGAGTTGTTACACACAAGGGGCGCACTTTCACGCTTAGGGATTGGATGGCTTAGGTCCATCCGATTGGTAGACCTGTGGCTGGAAAAATACCCTCAAGTTTTGCAGTACTCATGGTACGTATGCCCGTCTGGATAACCTAATGGGCATGACAGAGCTGAATAAGCTGGTGACAGAAGCGAGCATAGTACCAGCAGCTCTCTCGGACCATGATGCGGTGACGGTCTCCATGCAATTGCCTTCACAACGGAAACACACTGGGGGGGTGGAGACTAAGACAAAGTTTGCTACATAAGGACACTGAGAAAGAACAAATCACTAAATGCATCAAAGAGTATATAGAGCTGATTGACTCTCCAGACAGTTCTAAAACCACGTTGTTGGAAGCCAGGAAAGCAGTGGTTAGGGGTAAGATAATTGTTATTACGCCAGCAGAGCGCAAGAAACGAAAGGAAAAAAGAGCCAACTATTGGCACAAGTCTTAGAATTAGAATGGGTACATAGGTGGATAGGAGCGCCCAGGGTATGGAGGCAGCTGAGAGCGGCGAGGATGCCATTAACAGGGTTAGACCTCGATAGGGCTGAATATTCAGTGTTACGGTTAAAGTATTGCTACTACATAAGGGAGATTGGACGGGGCAAATGTTGGTGAGCAACCTTAGGGCCCAGACACAACAGACTAAGATTCAGGCCATTAAAAATAATTTGGGGGAGGAATTCACTGACGGCGAAGACATACCTTATGTATTTAGAGACTTTTACGCAGAACTATAGAAGGGGGAGAAGAGATTGGAAGAGATCATGACGCAGTATCTAGAAGTGGTCCACACATCTAAGATAGCTAAACATCAGGCGGAGATATTAGATACCCCTATTAGGCTTGAAGAAGTGATTGGGGCAATAGCAAGACTTAAACTTCTTAAATCCCCAGGGCCAGATGGGTTCTCGGCGGGTTTTACAAATCCTTATCTCATATCCTAGTGCTGGTGTTAACACAGCTGTTTAATTCATCTGGGGGACCAGGATCAATACCTTCTGGAATGTTGTTGGCAGCTATTGGGGTCCTACCCAAGCTGGGGAAGGACAACAAAGTGCGTGGTTCATACCGCCCAGTGTCTCTTCTCAATGTGGACTTGAAATTGTTCACAAGCAATTAGCCTCACGATTAGGCCCCCTGATGCCCAGGATCATTGAACCGGATCAAGCGGGATTCGTTTAAGGTCGGCCAAGTGGAGACAACACCAAAAGGATTTTACATTTAATAGAAAAAGCACATCAGATACGCATGGATGCTCTACTACTGACGGTTGATGTGAAAAGGCCTTCGATTAACCTTGATACATTTTGGCATAGGGGAACGCTTCCGGTTTTGGATAGTGGGATGTTATAGTTCTCCCACAGTCACAATTAGGGTTAATGGCATCTCTTCTCTGCCCTTCTCTATTCAACGGGGCACTCGGCAAGGGTGCCGGTTGTCTCCAATCTTATTTGCCCTATATATTGAACCGCTGGCCCAAAGGGTTAGGGACAATCCAGAGGTCAAGGGCATACCATTTGAGGGGAACAACATGTAATAAGCTCATATGCTGATGACATACTCGCTTCACTGGAGGCTCCCGAGAGGTCGCTTCCATCCTTCTTAAGAGAAGTGGAATACTTTGGCTGAGTCTCTGGGTTCAGAGTTAATGTAGGGAAATTGCAGATCCTCCACTTAATATGATCATTGTTGGGCCCTGAGACACAGGGGCATAACCTTTTGGGTATCCAACCAGCAGATTCTATTCCCTATCTGGGGATTAAATTAGCCTCAACTGTGACACAAACGGTCACGCTTAATTATGCTAAGCTAAGTCGGCAGATCACGAGGGAGCTTAACATTTGGAAGCATCCCCGCTTATCACTTCTGGGCTGCATAGCTGCCGTTAAAATGTCAATACTACCTAAGGCATTATATTTATTTCAGACGCTACTGGCCTCTCCACCCAAGGTAATTCTCATGAAGTTCCAAAAAGACATCTCATTATGTCTGGGCAGGTGGACACCCACACATGCGAAGATAACTTGAATATATGAAACTAGAAGAGGGAGGTCTGGGTGATTCCTAATTTTTTGGAGTACTTTAGGGCAGCCCAACTGAGATACTTCGTAGAGTGGAATAGAATGGAATCAGAAAAATACTGGTTATTCCACGAGAGGGCATTAGCTAGACTCCCTTTATGGAAAATCCCTTTTTTAAAGAAGGCGGATTGGCCGCAGAGCCTCTTGAAGTCACCTGTTACAAAATTATTGCTAAAGGTGTGGGAAGGGGTAGCTATCAAGAAGGAACTTATGTCATTCCCATCCCCGATGTCACCACTGATGGACAACCGGGAATTCACTCTAGGATGAGATTCACAGGCATTTGCAATATGGCAATCTACTCCTTGCAAAGCAGCAGGACACCTGTTCTACACGGAGGGGATCATTCCATTCACATAGTTAAAACAAGATTACTCATTACCTGAGTCAGAGCAATTCCATTATACGGAAATCCGGCATTGGTTACTCCACGCAGATTTACAGCCAAAGGTCAGTCAAAAACTGACCAGATATGAGAAGTGGCTAGTTACAAAAAATTCTGATAAAAAATTGGTTTCCGAGCTTTATGATATGTGTCCCCAAGCAGTCCCTATACAATCCACCACCAACTAGAGGTGATGGGAAAAGGAACTCGGGAGGGAACTATCAAGAATGGAATGGGGAGAAATGTACTACAGGGTCAAACATACAGCACGGAATACGGCTAGCAAAGAAACAGCTTTCAAAATAGCTATATATTGGTACTTGACCCCCGTACATCTCAATAAAGGGAACCCAAACTGTAGTCCCACGTGCTGGAGAGGGTGTGGGGAGGAGGACACCTTGCTGTATTTATTGTGAGACTGCCACATTTGGCAACGTACTGGCCCAAAATACTAGATGAACTAGATTTATGGTTTGACACACAGATCACACGATTTCGGACATACGTTGTCCTTGGACTGCCTAACCCCTTAATGTTCCCATTGAAATCTCGCAGAGGGAATCAAATGAGCTTGGCCCTTGAGGCTGCACATCAAAATATCTTGGCTCACTGCGGAACGCAAGTAACACCCACATATATAGGGTGGCTCAATAGAATGTGGTTTACTTTGGGGATGGAACGTATACATGCCTCACTAACAAACTCTGAAGCAGCATTTAAAGAGGTATGGAAATCACTCCTTGCTCTATTGTCAAAGGAATTCCATGAAATTACGTGACTGAGATACTTCCGGCTTCTCCGGATAACAAACACAGGAGAACCCCAAGATAAACAATAAATTCTGAGCTAGGAAGAAAGTGGTAAGCCAGATCCACAATAGAACAGACAATAATAATGCCAGAAGGGGGCAGGGAGGGGGGAGGGGGGATGGGAGGGAAATTTTTTGTATATTTATTTTGTTTAATTTTTCTGTTCTTGTTAAGTATGTCTTTAATATAAGATGTTTCCCACAAATACCATGTGCATCAGAGCAGATGATACCTGTAATAAGTAGACTTAGATTGTACAAAAGAATGTCTCAAGTATGAGAGTGGGTACAAGATATGGTGATATTGTCATAAACTGAAGGTATGTTGATGACATTAATAAAAAACAGAGTTAAGCCTAATTTAGTGACTTTTGCAGGTCACACAGACAATGACTGTGTGCGTTGCTTTTACGTGAGTAGTTAGTCCCTACACTAACAACCTAATTTCGTAGTTGTTATATTTATTATTTATTGGGGTGGTTTGTGCTGTGTCGTTGAATAATTTGTGGGTATTTTGGGACTTTTTATAGGTTTTTAAGTTGAGGGCTTCTCCCTGTTTTTGTAAGCATTTTTTATAACAAAGGAAGTAAGATTGGTTATATGTTAACTAATATTAGTTTTAATTTCCTGTCATTTGGTTTTCCTGGAGAGATTTTCACTATTTTATTTTTCAGATTTTAGATGGTTCATGACGAACATGATTTCTTTCCCTACAGATTTCTTGTTTACACATAAAAAAAATGCCATTTACGAGATTTGTTTTATATATTTTTGTGGATGTCTTTTTTTATGCATTAATTCAAGATCGTGGACGTCAGCAACAGAAAAGTAGGTTATTTTAATTTTTATTTTAATTGGTGCGAAATGATTATTTCCTTTAAAGTTGTGTCGGTTAGTGTACTGTTTTATTATGTGGTATGTATTATATTCATTTCTTGGTCGCTGGAATTAGGTTTTGTGTTTTTACAAGTTGTTTTTTGTGTGGTTAACTTTCTATTAATTTCTTTATCAATATTTATTTTTAGTTATTATTGATACTTGGGTATTTTAGATATTTTAATAGCAATGCTTTTTGCAGTCCATATTTGTGTTTTTTTGATTAAGCATATGATCACAATTTTTTTCTTATCGATATTTTTTAGCCATATTTCTGTAGTTCAACATTGTTTTATTGGCATTCTTGTATTCAAGGCTATCTTGAAGTACAAATATCTTCAAACAGATGACCAGTAAAATCACAAAGGGTTCAAATTTACGATCCTACCATGGTGCATGATACTTACAAAGTGACGCATCTAGGTAGATGCGTCACTTTGTAAACCCCTGCGCCACATTATACCTGCGCTAGGTTTAATGTATGCAGGGTGGGAGTTCTGACGTAAGTAAGCCTCGTAGAAGTCTATGAGATTTCACTGCGTCACTTCTAGGACGCAAATGTGTCAGTATCTTACTCCTGCCTCCCAGCAGGCATAAGACTGCTGCAGGCTCATTTGAAATGGGACTTGCCCATGTGAAATGACTCATTGATGGAGATGTGTCACTTTTGTGACACACTCCAGCAATGCGTCATTTTTGCGCCTACGGATACGTCAGAAATACTGACGTATCTGTAACTCCTTGCGACATGATGCATCATACTGTAAATATGATGCATCTAGCACGTCGCAAGGACGGCGCAATGAAAAGTGACACACTGCTGTTTTCACGCAGAGATGTGTCACTTTTCATGAATGAAGCCCATAGCATTTTGCACTTTTCTTTGCTTTTCTTTGCTCCAATGTTTCATTACATACAATGCCTCAGCAACGTCGGAATACAAGGAAAAGCTCTGGACTGGATCATCTCGTTCCTCGCAGGAAGAACCCAGAGAGTCCGCCTCCCTCCATTCAAATCAGAGGCCACCAAAGTCATCTGCGGCGTACCACAAGGATCATCGCTCAGTCCCACCCTCTTCAACGTTTACATGAGCCCCCTCGCATCCATCGCACGACAACACAACCTCAACATCATCTCCTATGCAGACGACACCCAGCTGATCGTCTCCCTCACCAAAGACCCAAACACCGCCAAAACCAATCTACATGAAGGAATGAAAGAAGTAGATGATTGGATGAAGAACAGCCGTTTAAAACTAAACTCGGACAAAACGGAAGTCCTCATCTTAGGATCACCCCCCTCTGCCTGGGAAAACTCATGGTGGCCACCGGCCCTGGGTACAGCACCCATACCTACAGATCACGCACGTAACCTAGGCTTCATCCTAGACTCCTCCCTATCGATGACCAGACAAGTCAACGCCGTCTCATCCTCATGCTTCAACATCCTACGCATGCTCAAAAAAATATTCCGTTGGTTCCCCACTGAAACAAGAAAGACAGTCACCCACGCACTGGTCACTAGTCGACTGGATTATGGAAATACCCTTTACGCCGGTACCACAGCCAAACTACAGAAAAAACTCGAACGCATCCAAAACGCCTCAGCCAGACTCATACTAGACATTCCCCGTCATGCTCACATCTCCAGCCACCTGAAAGACCTCCACTGGCTCCCAGTACACAAGAGAATCACATTCCGCCTCCTCACCCATGCACACAAGGCTCTCTACGACCTAGGACCGGAATGCCTCAACCCACGACTATCCTTCTACACACCCACCCGCCAACTATGTTCATCTAATCAAGCCCTCGCTGCAATTCCACTCGTCCATAGATCCACCATGGGAGGAAGATCCTTTTCCTACTTAGCAGCCAAGACTTGGAATTCTCTCCCCACTCACCTTCTTCTTACGCAGAACCACCTCTCCTTCAGAAAGCAGCTCAAAACCTGGCTTTTCGATAAGTAATGCACCCATCCTCCCACAAGTGCCTTGAGACCCTCTGGGTGAGTAGTGCGCTATACAAATTACTGAACTTGAACTTGAACATTACATGACTTTTAGGCAACTTTCCAGCGCAAAACAAGTTGTGTGTTTTCTAAGGTAAATCCATCAAAAGACGTTTTGTGCATGTTGGCATCACTTTTGTGATGAAAACTCAGCGCTAAAGGTCTGCAAATCTGCCCCTTTAAGTTAGCTTTGCATAGCATCGTAGAAGCGCCTAAAAAATACTTCTGCAAATCCAGGCAAATTCGACCAGAACTCTTCTATCACCATATATAGGTGGTAGGGTAGAGGGGCTTGCATTAAGAAGATTTACCCATGGAAAGTAAAACTTAGGAACGAAACTCATTCAAAGGCATATTATCAACGGCCAGCGATAATGGATTTATTATCAAACGTTAGTTTTTGGCGAAAACTACAGTTTTTGCCAAAATCTAATGTGTGCTAAAATCCTGTGGGCTGCCTTGTAAATATTGCGATGTGACCATCAGCGATATTAGCTAGGTAGTCCATCCGGGGAACGCCCTGAGATGCCCACTTTGCATCTCATTAGCACCCTCTTGTAAATAGGGCGATATTTTTATCTCTGATTTTTTGGCTTTTTAAGCCAAAAAAAGCGGAGATAAAAGTGGAGATAAAGCCCTTGTAAATATGTCCCTTTTTGCTTTTGCAAAAGGGGGGACCCAGGGGGAGCTGTGCGCGAGCCAGTCTCTCCCTGGGTTGTTCGCACAAGGGAAACTGCCACCAGGTGCGGGGGGGGTTAGGTGATTGAGGAGGCGCGCTGGCGGGAAGTTATATATAGGGGTTAGAAGGGCGGGAAGGTCACTGTGCCCGGGGGTAGGGGGAGGTGGAGGTCGTGAATCTTGTTGACCGTAGGCTGCGCTACTCACTGGGTTCGTAGAGCAGATTATGGCGGCGATTATGTGAGGGAGGCCATCGGGGTGCTGTGCTCTGCCGGCAGAACAAACCTGCTGCAGCCTGGAGTCCTGGGACAGGCTTGGGTGGGGCTTGCTCGCTCCACCCGGAAGGCAGCTAGGGGCGTAGCAAAGGCGGTGACTGCATGTATGTTCCCGCAGCCTGACAACGAGAATGACTGCTCCGCCGCCATGCTGGTGGGCATAGAGCAGGGAGAGGTGGCACCTGTAATGGAACCTGCGGACCCCACCACTTTAGTCCCCGGTGCTGCGAAGGTACCTGCAGCTCAGCATGTAGTCACAGGCAGGACTCTGGCAGCGGGTGGGAGATGGGGGCGGTCCTGGGGGCGGGCTTTGAAGTTACAGGGCGGAGCCATGGGCCAGGCTGCTCTTAGAGGTACGATTGCCATGCGGGGGAGGCGGAGGAAGAGCGCTGGGGGGCCGGTCACCGCTGCAGCAGTCCTGAATGAGCTGAATGACTCTCCCTTGGATCTGTAGGCTGGTTTTAAGTGGCATGGGGGTGCGCAATGATTGTCAGTGCAGGGACAAGATTATTTACTGAGCCCTGTTTCAATGTTGCCTGGATTTGCTAACGCGGCTGTGTCTCTGGAGGCCCCTGTGGTAGGGTCGGTGGGCAAGTTGGCAAATAAGGGTGACACCTTGCATCCTGATAGGTCTACGCAAGGGCAGGTTATTGGCAGTGGAGAGGTAAAAGTGCTGGCTGGTGCAGGTGTACAGGAGGAAGCATTGCAGTTACCCCTATGGTCACAGACAGTGCAAGAGTCGGGGTCCACAGTTCCCTTGGGTGGTGCAGCGCGCTTGGTGCATCAGCCCTCAGACAGTCCGGCGTTTTTGTCAGATACTACTGGAGTGAGCACGGGTGCCCCCCCTCGCAGACGGTGGTTCAGGTCTCCCGCAGCAAACATTGGGTATGGATTGGGTCGGGGAGGGAGTCGGCGGAGATGGCAAGTGGCACAGTGGGGGTTTCTACAGGATTTTCGGGAGGGGAGAAGCCAGGTCGGAGTGGCTTGATGGGCAAGGTTCCAGCTTTGAGAACAGGGAAGGCAGCTGGCAAAAGGAAGCTGCGGGCTGAGCACGCTGCGGCTCAGTCAGGGGGGATATTCAAAGGAAAGGGATCTGGAGCGGATTTCCTTTCCAATAGTGACAATGCTTTGGGGCTCACAGATATACAATGGCAATTTTACGATGGTGGGGTTGGTGATAGGGAAATGCCCGGTGGCAGTGGGGAATATGTTGGATGTGGGTAAACATTGGGGTTTGATGATGACGGGGATGACTTGGAAGAGGGCGAACTAAGAGATGGGGACTGTGGGGTTGAGGGGATAAATGTTCTGGCTCCGACATTGAAGGAGAAGAGGGGTGTTTCAGAGACAACCAGTGTTTTTAGTCTTTTGCAGACGTCAAGAGCGGACCGAGCAAATGGGCGGAACTCCTCACCTATCAATAATCGGCAAGATGAATCTATGGCCTTTCAGCGGAGAGCCTCTCAACTGCCAAAAGGTAAAACAGGATGGTGGTCTGTTTGGCAACATGGTGATAGTGTTAAAAAGTCTACCAGGTCTATTGGCATTGGGGGAGAGTTGGCGAACGCAGTTCCTGGTGAGAAGCTGACTGCGCTGCATACTAAAGAGGGGCTATGGCGGGTGGGGCTTCTGACAAAGTTGATCTCAGTCCTACGGAGGGGGAAACAGACAAAAAGGTGGCTGGAGAGGAGGATAAGAACATACATAAAAAATGCCTTGCATGGGGATTGGCATGTCTTTAGGCTCTCATTTGTCGGATAAGACCAAGAGCAGGATTTGGTGTCATGAATTTCTGGATGTTTTTAAATTGTTATATCATGATATCCAAGCCAAAGAGGGGTCAAAGGAGGAGGAAAGGGAGTTGGCCTGACGTCTTAGGGTGCCCAAAATGATTGAGAATTGGACTTCTGCCTTTCTTATATACGCCAGTGTCTATTGTGAGCAACACCAGGATGTAGCGGTAGCCATGTTCAAGTATATGGATATTATCAGAAAAGCTCAGTGTTATTTTGGGGATAATGCTTGGCTCTCATATGATGAGGAATTCAGAGCGCGCATGAGTCTCTTTCATGATCGTCCTTGGGGTGATGTGGACTCAGAGTTATGGCTTCAATGGATGGTGTCTTCTCAGCCGCCAGCTACTACACACACTGCAAGTGGGTTGCCAGTATCTTACCGGCCCTTTCAATATCGTCTCACCCAGTCAGGGGCGGGGGTTAGTGGCAGAGGTCAGACAGCAGTTTTTGGGGCATGTTGGAATTACAACAGAGGATTCTGCAGTAGACAGTTCTGTAGGTACATAAATAAGTGCTCCTAATGCGGAGGCAGACATCCCCTCACTCAATGTTTCCCAGGGCAGAGATTTAGTGTTCAAGGACGGGGGAAGAGGCCAGGCTTTCCAGTTTGTCCCAAAGGGCTCATACTCCTATTAGGGTGGAAGTTTTGGAGCGTTGGTTGACAGCTTATCCAGACACTGATGCGGCTAATAGATTGTTTTGGGGTTTCAAGGTGGGATTTAAGATCGGTTATCACGGTGCCCGACAGAGCCGATGGTCGGATAACTTGAAGTCTGCTAAAGAATTTCGCCAGGTTGTACAGCAGAAATTGTGGGCTGGAGTCGCTGCAGGTAGAGTTGCCGGTCCTTTCGTTCATTGTCCCATGCCTGACCTGATTGTTTACCCACTGGGGGTGGTGCCTAAAAAGAAAGCTGGGGAGTTCTGCTTGATTCACCACCTGTCTTGGCCTGAGGGCACATCTAATAATGACTGTATATCCTCTGAAGATTCTAGTGTGTCTTACGCCTCGGTGGATGATGCATTGAGTTTGGTGAAGTCAGCAGGAAGGGAGGCAGAATTGGCTAAAAGTGACATCCTGTCGGCATTCCATTTTTTACCCATTCAACCCTCTGATTCTGGTCTGCTGGGTATGTATTTCCAGGGAGAGTTCTATGTGGACAAAGTCTGCCCATGGGGTGCTCTGTATCCTGTGCGCTGTTTGAAACTTTCAGCACTTTTTCACAGTGGCAGTTTACTTACATCAGTGGCCACGAGATGGTTTGTCACTATTTGGACGATTTTTTGTTCATTGGTGTTCACAATACAGGACAGTGTCAACAGGCAATACAAACTTTTCAGGGCAAGGCTCTGGAACTTGGAGTGCGTTGGCACATGACAAAACTGAAGGGCCTAGTACCACAGTGACCTTTTTGGGGATAGAAATAGACACTTTGGAAATGGTAGCGAGATTGCCTGAGGAGAAAGTACAGGAAATTTCTGCCTTTTTGTCATCAGTGGTGGAGGAGCGTAAATTGGAGCTCAGGAAAGTACAGAAATTGTTGGGCTACCTGAATTTTGCCTGTAGAATGGTCAGAGCTGGGAGGACATTCTGTAGGAGGCTTGGGATGTCTTTGTCAGGCGCCTATCTCCCACACCATAGAGTGTGCATTTCGGCAGCCATCAGGGCGGATCTGTTCATATAGCTCACATTTCTCAAGGATTTCAATGGAGTATCTTTGTTTGTTGTGGACGAGGATATGATCTGGCAAGTGCAGGTTTACACTGATGCTTCTGGCGCTAAAGTCTCTGGCATATTTTGGGAGTGGCGGTGGTGTGCAGAGAGTTGGCCATTGCATTGGCATTGTTAGGGCCTCAGTATTGCTTTTTTTGGAGTTGTTTCCACTACTGGTTGCATTGTACATCTGGGGTGGGATATTCCGGAACAGAACAGTTTTGTTCCATGTTGATAACTTAGCGGTGGTGGAGTTGATTAACAAGCAAAGGACCAAGGACTTGAGAGTGTTAAGGTTGCTACATGCCTTCATGCTCAGGTGTTTGCAGCTGAATATTATTTTCAAGCAAGCAGGCTTCTGGTAAACAGCTGCGGCAACCGGTGACTTTTGGGTTGCTACAAAGGATATTGCTTCAGTTGTCCTATTGCTGCTACATCGAGCTTGAGTGTGGGACGTTTAGGTTATGTTTTTTGTGGTTGTTTTTTGGGGCATTCAGGGTTTCGAAGTTGCTGTGTTTACGGAACAGGGCAGGCATACACAGCAATGATGTTTTTGTTGAGGGCAGCAGGATGAGAATTTGGTTTAGGGCCTCTAAGACTGACCAATTGGGTAGGGGATGCTGGGTTTTCTTGGGAAGGAGTGGTATGGATTTTTGTTGTCCAGTCAGAGAATGGGAGATTTTCCAGGCCTCATCTTTTTTCACACCTGGGGTCTTTTTTTGTCATGCGCAGGGAAGTCTGAATTCCATTGCTCAGTTGTTGGCTGTTTTGAGTAAGGTGTTAATTAGTTTGGGGGAAAATCCACGGCATTTTGGAACACACTCTTTTCGCATTGGAGCTGCAACCGAAGCTGCGAGATTGGGGTGCCCTTGGGCAGACATACGCAGGATTGGGAGATGGAAGTCCAAATGCTACAAGAAGTATGTTAAGAAGTAGTTTCAGTGCTTCTTTTTCCTTTGCTAATATATGTTTCTTTACCTAGGTCCATTTCCAAGGCTTGTACAAGGTAAAAGGACTACTTGGATTGTAGGCCACTCCTTCGTTAAATGGGCTGCGTTTTATGCTGAGCAACAAATTGTGGGAGATCGCTTGGACTCACAAGTGTTCACCATGAGGTGATATGGAATGGGAAAGGGGGAATGCGTTGGGGGGGATTATTTTTGTTGTTGTCTTTGATGTGTTCAAAGGGGGGCCCTCCAGATTTGCTGGATATCCACCTCGGCGAGAACGATCTTGTAGACTTATCTGGCCTGACTCTGATCAAATTGATGAAATTGGATCTATCTGTTCTCAAAGAAACGTGGATGAGCACCACTGTGGTTTGGACAGAATTCATACCGCGACCTGCATTGGAGAGAAGCAGGAAATCATGCAGCTCCGGAAAAAGCGAGAAAAAAACTCAATAGAGCAATACGACTTTTTTGTGGGGGCATAGGGGTTAGCGTTTTACCTCACCCTAATATACAGTGCTCAGAAGTGCATCGTTTCCGGGATGATGGGGTCCACATGTCACAGATGGGGCAAGCATTCTATTTACTAGAGTTTCGTGATTTGATTGCCCAAATATGGAAGGAAAGTTTGTGGTGCTCTAGCAGACGGGCATGAAGGTTCCTCTTGGTGGGCCAGGAAAACTCTGTTAGGTTTTCCTGGTTGGCGTCTTTTTCTAGGGGTGGGCAGCCTGGAGCGGGTTTGTCCATCCTCAAAGGGGGGAGGTGGGGTACTCAGTAAAAGGAAATGAGGGGGTATCAACAGGAGTCAGTTCCTTCTAGGTTGGTTGGGTTAACTTTGTTGGGGATCATCAGCTTTCATAGGGATGCTAACCTAAGTTGGGGGGATTTTGGTTTATTTAAATGAATGACAAAATGTTTTGGAAAAAGATTGTATTTTCTCACCTGTCTTAATAAAGTGGCCTTTCTTTCTAATAAAGAAGTTGTGGACAGTGAGTTATTGCGCGATGTGGTTGATTTAGAAAACTTTGCAATTACTTAACAACGTATTTATCTATATCGCGTTCTTGAACATGTACTTTCAGACAACTGCATGCATGTTTATAAGATGCCTTAGTAATTATAAAGGCACCGATTTGCAAATCAATGAGCGTTTTCCTTTGTCTACCATCCAGTTGTAGTCATTACGTTTATCAGTTGAGACCAGACAGTCTGAGCACAAAGTGCAGTTTAAAATATCTGATGGGTTAACAAGTGAAAGTAATGTGTGGCTGGCGTAGTCGCGCACACATGCATAATGGAAGACAGATAGGCCGACCTGTGAATCTCAAAGCGGTCTTCCTGTCCAGCTGGTGAATGCTGAAATATGCTTATTTAACGTATTTGCCAACCGGCACGAGAATAAAGCACGTGGTGATGTTGGCTGGCTAGTAATTCTTAATTGTATCCACTAGATGGCAAAGATGCTCCATTGTCTTTTTGTTCCAAAAAAAAGCGATAAGAGAGGCATGTGTTGAACTGCTCTATTTACACCTTTATGCACTTTTTGATGCAACTTCCCTCATTGCAAATCTTACTGCAAGCACAATGAGGGTTATTCGAGTAGAGTTGGCTTTATGTAGCCTGGTAATCTCATTTAACTGGAGATTTAAAAAAAATACTGTAGAGTGTCAACACTATCAATATCCCCAAGAAAACACACATTCTAAATCACCTGTACGGCTGGAAATGGCACTGAGGCATTATTTGACTTCAGGCTCGTTGTACTGGGAGCTGAATCATTTACACGTGTATTCCCGAAAAGGAAGCTGCACATAAATAGGCTACACTGTGTGCTTTGGGGTAATTGTTACCTTATAGAGCATGTGTTTACATAGTGGGTTTTCACACCACGAAGCGACAAAGGCTGAATTTTGGCTTCCTTGTTTCGTTTGACAAGGAAGGATTATTTTTTTTTACCATAAATTTGATTCCTGCTAATGTGTGTGGTTTATAGAAGGTTATAACTACTGTATGTGCTAATTCTGGAACAGGAACATGGCTGTACAGACAAGTGAGGAGACAAACGGGGGCCTTCACGCCTGCATCTCAGGAAAAATGTAATCTAAGCGCGTAATGTGGCGCAGTTTGCGTCCCATGAGTCTTTCTCATGAAAATCATTCATTCTGTGGTAATTTTAATCTGCAGGGCGCAGGAAAGTTTTCATCTCCTTCTCGGCAACGTCATTGTGTACGTAAAAAAATCTGGGTATAATCTAGGCGTAGAGAAAAAAACTTTGCAGTGCCTTACAGCGGAATTCTGGCAAAATGCGAAATTCGTCTTATGAATGACAATTTATGAAACACACGGTTGCCAATGGAAACAGCGGCTTGGCACTGACCTGGTGTTTCATGCTAAAGCAGAGAGGAAGGCCCAGAATACGCTGCTTGCTGCCTTAACAATGTCCACCATACAAAAGTCCAGATATGGATGCGGAAGACTACTGTAGTACAGCGGTGAGGCATACCAGGAAATTGGTCATATACCAGTAAACAAGATCTTCGGTAGGCTCTGCTGATGGTAGGTACTGGCACTCATATAGCACTTATTGACCGTGACAAGGCACTGAAGCACTTAGCAGATGTGTAGCACGTTACTCCATGGGGTCCCCATGGTAGTTATTCAACTAAGTATAAGGACGGATTTAGTTAGTCATGCTGTTTCTATTAGTGTCCTGCAATTTGTAAAATTCATCCCATTAGGATTTTAGAACCATGTGACGCATATTTGATCATAAATTAATGTCTTGAGTTGATAGGTTTTTTCATACTATTGTTAATTCTTACATGCATAAATATAAGAGATTATATTCATGGCCACTGGAATTATGTAGCAGGGAGAACCAAACTATGTTGCAGGGTTGACTAAATTATGATGCAAAAAAAGCAAGTTATGTGGCATAATGTAGAACATTTTCTGTACATTTTTTCTAGTTTTTTTTAATATTTACATACGTTAACACTACCTGGGCAAAGGTTTCACCTCATTAGTACCAGTTTGACAACCAAAAAGAGAAATAAGCAACATCAAGGTGACGAGTTCAACTTAATATTGGTCCCTCCACTGCACTTCAATGCATGTTGCAACAATTTTAGTAGCTTTTGATCAGTTTGAGGTAGACACAATGGGGCTTATATACAAGCCCATTGCGCTGCTGGTGCGTCAGCTTTAGTATGGGAAAAAGTGATGTACCGGTGGCGTAAGGGGCTTGTAAATAAGCCTCAATGGGGCATATTAGCAAGGGCCTTATCGCCGCTTTAGCGGCAATTTTTCCAGCTAAAGCGGCGATAATTTTATCGCCCTATTACCTAGCTGTCGCTAACACCAGTTAGCGACAGCTAGTAGGAGATAGCGATGTCAGCAATATTTATCGCTAATGACATGCAAAGTGGGCGTGCCAAGATGTTAGCGACTGTAAACAGTCGCTAACATCACTATCTCCTATTACCTACAAAGGCGTACTTTTGGAAATATTCACGCTAAGCGTGAATATCTCCAAAAGCTAACGCCTGCCCAGAGCAGTTCTTAGCCATGTTATCCAATGGTAGGTGGATAACATGGCTAAGAGCATTAGCTCGGTAATGCATGAATATCGCTGACTTTTCAGCGATATTCATGCATTTCGGCCGATTTATATCGCTTTTGAGATAAACCTTGATAATAGCAAGGTTTATCTGCGAAAAAAATTGGCGGAGCTTGGCGATAATGATATTGCCGCTAACCGTGTTAAGCGATGATTATCGCTTGATCTTGGTAATAGGCCCCCTTATCTTTTTGCAGAAATCTGCAGATTATGCAGCAGATTCTAGAATATGGGACAAATGAGTAAAGCAAATCCATAATTAAGCAGAAAACTCTGAGGCCGAAAAATCTCATAATTCCAGTTTACAAAGCTGTATGTAGTCAAGTTGTCATGTCATTCGTGCACAGTCATTTATGCCATTAATTTTTAGGGTAGCTTTGCTATAAAAGAGAAATAGAGAACGGCATTTAGTCTGAGGAGCACGTGCATTTAAGGTCATAGTACAAACCTGCATTTGATCAGAAGCAAAATGAGATTAAGGAGGAAGAGAAAAATGTGTATATTTGAAGTTCATGCATATTTGAACAGGGTCTTTTCTGAAGCTGACTTGCAAGGGTCAAGTAGAGTGTAAAATTAGGTAATAGTGATTTAACAATTTCTCAGATCACTGTGATTTTTTAATTACGGAAATAAAATATTAGCACATTCCATGTAGTGAAGATTTACCCTTTTTTTGTTTTTCCCTTGTGCCAGTTTGTGTTCTATGAGTAAATACGTTTTTCTAATTCATAATATCACTTGCTGATTTATCCAATTAAACCAGTACAGTCACATTTTTTATTAGATGGACCTTGCAGATGTTTACTCTTCTACAACGATGTCTCAATATTCTGACTTTAGTGTTGATGAATCTAACACATTACCTGTTGACTTCTGATCTAGTAGAACAAATTCTTAAAATGACAGCATAAGCAGTCATCATGCTTCCTTGATTCCTCTTCTCTCTACCCAAGACCATCACCACTGGAACAAATACCATCTGTGAGCTGGAAAAAAAAGAAACATTTCACGCAAGGAAGACATTTTTAGAGATGATGGAACAGTGTTTGAAGGTATAGGACCATTCTGTAATTACAAAAGATGCCACAGTTTGTGTAATTCAGCCTCATTTTCTAGTTTCAGAATATTTGGTGAAGTTGTAATTTTTAAATTAACGGTACTTTGGTGATTTTGCACTTATAAATTATGAAATTCTACATTTCTTCTGTGCATTTATTCCATGAGTTGGGTATGGTGCAGTGATGGGCAGAGAAAAGAGAAAACACAGATAAAAGACCTGGGCCCTTATTTATGAGGCCTTGCGTCAGTTTTGCGCCGCCGGTGCGTCACTTTTTGTGACGCACCAGCGGCGTAAAAAATGCGTCTTGTTGCGCCATATTTAAAAAGTGACGCATCTAGGTAGATGTGTCACTTTTTAAACCCCTGCGCCACATTATACCGGCGTCAGGTATAATGTATGCAGAGGGGGCGTTCCCCCGCAAAAAGCCTCGTAATAGTGACGCAGTGAAATCTATGAGATTTCACTGCGTCACTTTTAGGATGCTGTTGCTTCAAAATCTTGCGCCTGCCTCACAGCTGGCGTACGACTGACGCAAGCCCTTTCACATGGGGCTTTCCCCATGTGAAAGGACGCATTGCTGGAGTTGCGTCACTTTTGTGACACACTCCAGCAATGCGTCACTTTTGCGCTTACAGATACATCAGAAATACTAACGTATCTGTAAGTCCTTGCGACATGATGCGTCATACATTAAATATGACGCATCATTGGTGTTGCAAGGAGTGCGCAGTGAAAAGTGACGCATCGCTGTTTTCACGCAGCGATGCATCACTTTTCATAAATGAGGCCCCCAAGGAGCAAATTAACCTTATATCAGATCTTTATGATGGAAGTCTTTGTGTAGTTCGATTCAAATAATAAAAACGTGTAGTGTACATGAGATAGTGCTGTCTAATTCACAACAACACACAGGCCAGCAGGTCTACAGTGATGTTTGTAATCATGCATGAGTCATTGTGTTTAGAGTTCTATTGCGTGGAAACATTCAGAGGTTTCAAATCTTAAGCATAAGTATTTCTTGGCAGCTTCCCAGTAGGCAAAGCCAAGCAGTTATCTGCCATATGAGCCATTGTCCTGTGCATTTGATAAACTGAAATAATAAGAATGGATTAAAAAATAGATAGAAAAAGTCCAAATCATCAAGTTGATGATAATATTCATTTATCTAGCACTTTGCATATTATCTAAGTAGTGCTCATGGAAACTCGGCATGCTGGTGTTAGCATAGAAGCATTGGCACAACAGACACAGAAAAGTAATTGTCTCCAATCTAACGCACCAAAAAAAACCTCCCAATTCAATAAAAGAGGCATAATTACCCACTGGCTGCGCACATCCACAAAACTAAGCCAGACTCTGCTCTACAACAGAAATTGTTTGAAAGTCACCTTTGAAATACCAGAATGTGCTGTAATGCCAAACTAATGGCAGAGTATGCAGTATTCAAGTGTTAAATAACAAAACAAATAGAAATCAAAATGACTCATGCAGAGTGCTACATCTGGGGCCAGTGTTGGACTGGCCAGAAATAGGATTATACTTCGTTCCAGGAAAAATTTTGAAACCTACAAGAAAATGTATAACTTCATCTAACTACTGAATCACCCTTTGACGATTAAATTCTCGGTATTCTAATAAGTGTTCTCTCTAATCCATTATTCCAATAGAGGCTTATTTTCCTAATACCAGTTACAGAAGTTTGTATTATATATTTTTTGAGTCAATTGAATTTCACATGTAAACATTTTCTGGAAGCACATTTTAGCCACGTATATAGAAAATGTATAACAAGTTCTTCAAATATTCTTAGGTAACAATCTTGCGTTTACATCAGTAACTTCTTAAATCCTTCATGCGTACAAGTACCCTACTCAAGTTTGCGGTGTAAGAATAGACAGTAGAATAAATATTCATTTATGCAGTGCCAAAAGAGAGGAATGATAAGACAAGAAGAGATTATTCTGAAAAAGTACGGCAATGGTGGTTGCACCTTAAAAAAATGGATAGGCACCAATCACATCAGGAAGACTTCTTGGATGACCATGTCCATTTTCATTGCAAAAGGTTTCTTTTCTGGTCAACTCCTGCTTCTGGATACCTCAAGTACAGCTGATTTTGAAACAAGAATCAAGAATAGCTGCACAAAAAATGACGAGTTACAGCAATGGGCACAAAATGTGTTCTGATTATGAAAACCTCCACATGGGATTGTGGAAATAATACATAGGGGCCGATTACAGTTTCGGAATTGTTTCCAACTGAATCGGGTTCTCTGAGTTCGACGGACAGATGTTGATGCTACTGAGCACCTTTTGGTCAGATTTACATTGACATCAATGGAAGCCTGTTTTCCGAACGACAACACAGGCTCCCATTGTAAAAAGGGGTTGGTGGGGAAAATGTTGCACCCTGTGGCAGGCACCCCATGGTGCCTGCCACACTGCATGGTTGTACAAGGGGGACCCATGGGTATCCCCACGGGCCTCATTTGGAGGACCCTGGATGAAGGGAGGCCTGCTACGGGCCCCCAAAGTCAGATTCTGACAGCTGATCTGTGTCGGAACAACCGATTCAGAAAGGCTGTCCAAATCTGACATCGTAATTACTCGGTCAGAAAAGCAATCTGTAGACCTGTATGACTCCGCTCTGACTGACTCTGTTACTCCAAATGCCGTTCCGAACCGAGTCGGAAAGTCCAAAAGCTTTCTGAACATCACAATCAGTTGTTTGGAAAGTGTCTGAGTTGGTCGGAAAGGCAGGTTCCGAATAGGATTCATACTAATCGAATGTCATTCGGAGCCTTTCTTACCAACATCGTATTCGGACCCATAGTATGGACAGAAGCAATGGAGAAATACACAAAGCAGAATGTGACTTGGCACAGATTCATTGGCGACTTGTTTCTCACACAACCAGTACAGCAGAAATAGTGAATGTTTGTAAATAATTAAAGTCAATAACCTTAAGCTAAAATTCATGATGTACATGAGTCAAAAGTAAATATGTATTTCATTATATTAATGTTTTTTTCAGAAGGAAGGAAGCTGTAAACCTGTCTGTGATAATCCCACTGAGGAAATCAATGCTGTACATGCATCAAGTGCACTTCCCCAGAATATGAGATCTAGCATACCATACCGGGAATTCCTTCGTATTAACATTAATTTAATTGTTGAAAGTGATTTTGCCAAAGAGAAGAAAATGTGGCTTAATTTATTTAGAGCACGAGTTTACAATGAGAAAACCCTAAGTCAAGCTGAGGCAAGAGCAAAAGACATGAATAGATGTGACCAGTTGATCAAACCAAACAAGAAACAAGAATCTGACAAAATCTGTCTAACAATGCAATGCAACTTGAATAACAAACAGATCACAAGAATCATTAAAAGAAAACACTGAATATCTTCATGACAGACAATGTGTTAAAAATGTCATGGGAAGAATATGTGACATAACCTTTAGGGAGTCTTGCTCTTTAAATGACAGCCATGCACATAGTCCCCTTTAAAATACAAAAAGAGGCAGTTTGCTTGAAAATATACAGTGTTGTTTTCACTATAAGAGATGCAAAGTTTTAATCCGGAGCATTTTGCTCAAGTAATTCTCAGTACTACTCCAGAAATGCAGGCAGAACATAAAATCATACATTGGATGTAGGATGAGTTACATGGTATACATTATTGAGTACTCATGCAATCAACAGTATTTTGGAAGTTCTTTATTGACAACGAACAATAGAATTATACAACATATTAGAGCTATAAAAAAATTATGATTTCATCTACCTGGTCGGAAGGCGCTAAGCTATGAATTAACATAGCAATGCCAAATTGATCAGGTGTTTTGGAATTGACACAGTGAATTGCAAAGTCAGAGGTGGCAACAGAGCTACAGAATTAAGGCAACTGTAAGATATATTATTACATTAAAAACAAAACATCGGAAAGATTTGAATAGGAATGAAGAATCGAGTTGTCATCTGAGGAATTGAATTTCAACTAATTTAGAGTCAATGGTAAAGAATGATGCAAGCTTTGGACTAAACAACAAATAAATCATCAAGTCAAAATTTAAATTGCCTAAGAAAATACATGAGCCATAACCGGATGCACTGATAGATTTAAGAATATTGAGAAACTCAAACCCATGCAAAGTAAAGAAAACTCAATACATATTACAAATGTATCATGATATTGATATGCAACTTTATCTAAAGTTGTAATCAGAGATATAAAATTTGCTGTAGATTTGGATAAGGGCGAGCATCTATGGACTAGTTCAAGTTTTCTGATCAATGGAGGCATCTGAGATTAAGATATTAACATATGCTTTTTCAGTGTTTACAGATATGTTTGAAGGGGCCAAAAGGAGACATGATAGTCTCAGTAAAGGGATTTTTGAGAGAAATTTCAAAATACGCCAATACCACAATAATGCACATTGAAATTTGAACTGCGAAACAAAATATGCATTTTTCTAACTAATTTCATTGAGAAGTAAGAATATAGTGCATAGTAAAATGTGAAGATTTGTAGGAATATAAGATGTTTCTGTTGAGCATGTAGACTGACAATCATCTGCATAACCTTCGCAACCATAGTTTTAAATTCCAGTTGGGATTGGCTTACGTGAAAACTGGGAGCGGAGGGAAGGTTCAATGATGATTACAATGAAAATACCCTGAGCAATGCTGAACCTTCAAATGCAATTTGATAGTTTGTTCTAATATCGATAACATGCCTTAATATTGGCCAAGTTGCTATTTTCTCTTATTTTACAGCAGTTCCCATGATATTAAATTACATGTTTTCTATTGATTTATGAATTACATAAGCAGCATATGTTCACATCAAACCTGTAGAATCTTTATGTTTATTTTTATGGTCTGGAAACTGACCTAAACATGGTTACACTGAAGAAATCAAAAATGTCTAAGGGGTTCACTGATACACCTGGTCCTTTAAACCAACAAAGAAGAAATTGGCATGGAAGCTGTAATATAAAAACAATGCATTTATTAACCTCACATGAGGGAGACTGCATCATACGGTACCCTCAGGCCACTGTAGGAGGCATTCTGAGGAATACAGAGAACAGGGGTCTTATGTATGCATAGGTTACATAGTCAGCATAAAACCAAGGGGAGGTCCTGGCACATACAAGCATGCTTATTGACTAACATAAGAGCAGATGCATTCTGACAGCTTGGCCTTTCTGAGCATGTGCAAGGCTCTGCCAGAGGGAGAAAGCACATGGCGAGCACATGGCTAACTAAGATGGCTGCCATATATAAAATGGTTTTCAGCTCACGCTAGCAGCAATTCCTGCAATCTTTAACAGCACAAAAGTCTCAAGGGTGGACCCAGAGCCATATTTGCGTGGATTGGACTATACACACACCAGCACATACACCTGCACACACACACACAAACACACAGTGCACAGACACACACACATTTATATATATTCACTGAAAAAAACACAGGTTTCAGGCCTTATATAGTTAGGAATTAGCTTTTAAAAAACCTTTGAAATTTACTCAAAAAACGATAAGTTTTAGGGGTGTTATAGTTAGCTGGACATTTCACTCATACAAAACCATTGAAATTGCTCCTATATAGTTAGTTGTACTAACTATATTTCGCGCACACGCAATCCACTGCTGATGATGTCACATATTCGATCAAACATGACATGGTCAGTGACATCACTGATGACATCTCAAATGACGTCACTGATGACATCACTGATGACATCATCCACGTGACAATCACATACACCTTTTCATACACTAGTGGATGATTCATCAGGCTGGGGCAGAGAAAAAAGGAAGATCCCAAAACGTGTTTTTCCCATGCAATTTCCCAAAGGAACCTTCAGTCGCAGCTACAGCCCGAACTGCTGAACGGAATTACACCAAATTTGGCAAAAAGGTAGACCTTTATTCAGACTTGTGCCTTTTGTGTAATGGTGTAAATCCGTTCAGTAGTTCCATGAGAAAATCAAAATCAAAATCACATATATATCTATGGCCGTGCAGGATCCGCGCACCCTGCCGAGCATGAGCTGTATGTTAATTGGCTGTCAACACTCCAAACCAGGAAGTGTTGGCAGCCATCATGTACCTCAGTAGAACTGAGGCACAAGAAAGTTGAAAAATAAACGCACAGAACGCAAAAAGGGGGCAGGGTAGAAACACTCTGATCCCCTATGCCTGCCCAGGGGGTCCCACAAGGACCCCCAGGGCTAAAAAAGCATTGAGATGTCATCAGTGATGTCATCAGTGATGTCACTGACCATGTCATGAGTGATGTAAAATGTGACATCATCAGCAGTGCATTGTGGGCGCGCAAGTTATAGTTAGCTCAACTAACTATAACAGACAACTTTCTCTGGTTTTATATGAGTCAAATGTTCAACTAACTATAACGTCTCTGAACCCTATTTTTTTAGTGAATATATATATTCACTAAAAGCTGAGCAAGACAGTGTTCCACTGTCGAAACGTGTCATGCTGGGCACTTGCTGGACAATGGAAACGCTAAAAATTAAGCAGTAAAAACCACACTTTACTTCTAAAGATAGGCTGTGGTCCGTACCTGATTGTTGGGATTTCCCGGCACTTTCAGGATTGTGGCAATCTATCTTTATATATATACATATATATATAAGCAAATCAGCTCCTCTCAACTTCACGCAGGCAGACAGGCACGCCACGCCGGCGACGAAGGAGATGAACCACCAGGTGCAGAAATTATGTTTTATTTTACCGCAGACAACAGCTACGCGTTTCGGGCTGAATCGCCCTTGTTCACACTGTAACAGTTAGTAAAATCAATTGCTTTTTTTATATATATGTTTAAAGTGAACCACACCTCTATCCGTGATATCAGTAATCACATGATCATGGAAGGAGAAGATATACATTTACATTTTTGTGTGTTTATGTTTTCTAACAGAGTAATTCCTGATCTTCAACAATTTGTAATGATAACATATCATATAAAAGAAGAATACATATATTTGTTTATATATATTTTTTGCTATTATTTGTGATATATGCAATTCATAAATTTGGCAGTTTGTTCAAATTCTATCTGTTTAAATAGATGAACAACACCTATATTTATGGTGCAAAAATTATTTCTATATAATAGCAACAAAATGACAGTACTTCTTTTATACACACAAAACACATCTATATCTAA
This sequence comes from Lissotriton vulgaris, assembly GCF_964263255.1. Taxonomy (NCBI): domain Eukaryota; kingdom Metazoa; phylum Chordata; class Amphibia; order Caudata; family Salamandridae; genus Lissotriton; species Lissotriton vulgaris. The sequence goes on along the minus strand of NC_141689.1, from coordinate 1,549,398,420 downwards.
ATCTAAATAGTACAAAAATGGCAAAGCCGCAATTAATTTGTGCATAGAGAACTGTCCAAAAATACCTGCAAAAGAAGCAGAAAGTGCATACTGCATAATTCAAGAAGTATTTCAATATTATGAACTATAATATCTCAGATCCCTGAGATAACATTTGTATGTTAAAATTATGAAAACCATCAACTTCTAAAATTCATCATAACAGTATGAAATGAGATAGAAAAAGGATCACCAATACTTAATATAAATATCTATAAATATGTACAAAAAAGTGTGTACAAAAGTATAAAAAGTGTATAAAATCATCATATGCAGAGTCAAGTATCAGTTACAGTATCTCTAAAAATGGTCACAAAAAGACAGTATGAATGAGGTAAGCCATTTCATCCATACTAATATAATAAAGAGAGAGCCCAAACCTTTGAGGCGGGTAATCTCAGGAACCACAGCACCAATCACAACACCCAATACAGCGTTGGAAAGGGCAGTTGCAGCAGAAGGACATAGGCTATGCAGACGCCCACCATATACATTTAAAAGGTAAAAGAACCGTGCCAGCAAAGTAGTCCCTTGTGGGCGTGTCTGCATTGTGCTGTGAGCGTGTGCTGGGGGGCGTGACAAACGCTGGGGGCGTGTGGTACGTTCCACCTTCATGCCATGTCTCATATCGTGTGCTAATCCCACCCAGCTCCCTTTAAATACCCATGCACCCATAATCATAACCCACCCTTACTCCTTAAAATACCCCAACACCCTTAAACACTAACCCATCTTAACCCTATAAATATACCCTGTACCCCAAAACCCAAACCTAGCCTCAACCCTATAAATACCCCTGTACCTCAATTCCCAAACCTACCCATGAACCCTAAAAATACCCCTGTACCTCAAAACCCAAACCTAGCCCTGAACCCTATAAATACCCCTGTACCTCAATACCCAAACCTACCCCTGAACCCTAAAAATACCCCTGTACCCCAAAACCCAACCCTAGCCCTGAACCCTAAAAATACCACTGTACCCAAACCCAAACCTACCCCTGAACCCTAAAATACCCCTGTACCCCAAAACCCAAACCTAGCCCTGAACCATTAAAATACCCCTGAACCCCAAAACCCAAACCTACCCCTGAACCCTAAAAATACCCCTGTACCCCCAAGCCCAAACCTAGTCCTGAAACCTAAAATTAGCCCTGTACCCCAAAACCCAAACCTAGTCCTGAACCCTTAAAATACCCCTGTACCCCAAAACCCAAACCTACCCCTGAACCCTAAAAATAAGTCTATACCCCAAAACCCAAACCTAGCCCTGAACCCTAAAAATACCCCTGTACCCCAAAACCCATACCTATCCCTAAAACTACCCTTGTACCCCATAACCCAAAACTATATCTAAACCCTTAAAATACCAAAACACCCCAAAACATATACCTCAGTACCCCAAAACATATACCCATACTTACCTTATCCAAACATTAAAAAATAACATGCTTTTACCATTCATGCATTTACAACGAATTTAGTTGTAAATGTATGCTTGGTAAAAGCATATAAAATGTAATGCCATGCGTTATAATGGCATTGCGGAGACATGGTACTTTCGTAATGAAAGTATGCGGAGCGATGGTATGCGGAAAGAAAGTTGCGGAATAATGGGTGTTTACCCTCCCCCGGTAAGTACATTGGTGGCACGGCGGCCCACATCTCCAGCAACATACTTATATTTTTTCACCACCCATTTGCAAAATGCACAGGTCTCTCTAATTGATGGCCAGCACCAACATACACTTTAGGCACACCTCCCGCCACAAGTTCTAGAATTGCGAACTTTAGAGCTGGGGAGCTACGTTCGAATCTCGGCATCAGCTCAACATCCTGTGACTCCAGGCAAATCGCTTTGTCTCCCCGTGCCTACCACAAATGAATGTGTTCTTCTGTAATGTTAATTGTGCTCATGCCATGTTGTCGAGTTTGCGCTATATAATATTGCAAGGAAAAATAAAGTAGGGAAACTAAAGTTCACACACTACTGAACGCGCACTCTTAAGTGCATCAGCAGTGCACTGTGAATCCGAGCATTTCACAGGCCTGTCACAGATCAGAAATGCTATCAAAACGAAATCCTATAAAACAATATACTACTGGCCGGCAGCAATTCCTACCCAGACAACGTCGGGACGGGCTGCTAGATTATATATATATATATACACACAAAAAACTTTGGTCTTGTACTTAATAATAGGGATCCTAACTATTAAGTAAATTGTGCTTCATATATTGTATAGCTACTAGCAGCGAGCAATACAGAAGATATAAATATGTTTTTATCTCATAAAAAATTATGCATTTCTTTCATATTGTTAAGCCCATTCGGCCACTTATTATCAAATTCCAGAATAATTTTGGTTTCTAATTGCTTAGTAGTAATTCTATGTTTCCACCTCTCCTTAATTTTGGAATTGCTCCTACCACAATGTATTTTAAGCAAGCCACGTCATTTTTATGTGTGCTTTTGAAATGACTGGCCATTGGATACGCCGGATCACTATGTAAAATGGCCCTAAGATGTTGCAATATTCTTACATGGACCTGTAGCTTGGTACTACCAATGTAGTTCAAGCCACAGGTACAAGTCAAAACATATACGGCATATTGAGTCTTACAGCTGAAACTGCCAGTGATGGGTATTTCTCGTGTACCAAATGGAGTGGAATAATGAGTAGCATTTAGACCAAATTTACAAGCTCTACAACTATAACATTCACGAAAACCCTTCATTGGTTGGAGCCAGGAAGTATGTGTTTCAATTCTGGGGCGGCCTTAACCAAGACAGTCCCCATATTCGTGGCTCGTCTAAAAGTAATAGTTGGAGTCTGTGGAAGTCTGGAATTAAGTACGGTATCAGTTAGAATGATAGGCCAATTTTTCTTTAATATGGCTTTTAATTGTCTGTCTTCACTGCTAAATGTAGTTATCAATCGTGGACAATCTTTAGTACATATTTGATTAATAGATGTCACTTGCATTTCTGTCTCAGTATCTATAGGATCACTGATCTTGAAAAGGCTTTCTCTAGTTCTAAGTTTGGCCTTGTCAATAGCCTGTTTTAATACCGTATCAGTGTATCCACGTGCTTTAAAACATGTGACCATTTCATTGAGGCAAAGATCGAAATCATTTGTAGAGCTGCATATTCTTTTTAATCTAAGGATTTCCCCATACAGAATGCTGGGTATTAAATGCTTCGGATGCATACTAGTAGCATGAAGCGTAGCATTTCCCGCTGCAGATTTCCTATGTAATGTAGTTTGAATGGAGGAATTGTTAATATAAACCTCTACAAGAATTGCATGCAGGTCTTATGTATATGAGTAGTGAAATGTAGGTTTAGGGAATTAGTGTTTATTTCTTGTACAAACTTGAGTGCCTGATCTTCACTTCCCTGCCATAGGATGAAAATGTCATCTATATATCTCAGATAACATTTAACGTTCTCATCCACCCAAGTTTTGTGTTGAGTGGTGAGGACCTGTTCCTCCCACCAGCTGACGTGTAAACACCCATAGCTGGGAAAGAAACAGGCCCCCATAGCTACCCCTCTCAATTGTTTGAACACATCCTTACCAAATAAGAAGAAATTATTGTAGAGGCACCATTAAATGAGGAAAACAATAATCTTATTATGTTCATAGTATTCAATTTGTCTATTGGCCAAAAAGTGTTTGATTGCAGCCAATCCCTGTGAGTGATCAATGCTCGTGTAGAGAGACTCTACACCTAGTGTCAATAAAAGCATGTTCGAAATCCATTCCAGGTTTTTAATCTTTTGTAAAAAATGTCCTGTGGAAAATAGTCTATATATTCTCCTGCCTTTTCACCCATGCTTTGAATAGCTGATATAATTGGCCTTCCTGGTATGGGACTGACCCCCTTGTGTATTTTGGGGAATAAGTATAAGATAGGGAGAACCGGAAATTCAATATTCATGAATTTAAACTCCTCAAACGAAATTAAACCTTCCCTATGCCATTGTCCCAACATATTGTGCAGAGTCTCCTTAGCTTTTACATATTCTTTTTGCGTCTATTTCTCATAACAGATATTGTAATTCAATTGTCTGTTGGCCTCTTGTATGTAGTCCGTTTTTGGCAAAATGACCAGATTTCCCCCTTTATCAGAGTTTTTGATTATGATCTTATGGTTGTCTCCTAATTTCTTCATTAGTCTCACATATTCACGTTTTGTATTTAAAATGTTATTTCTCTTTTTGCCCTTTGTAAATTGATTAAGCTTCTTGATATCATTTGTTACACAGTCATGGAAAATGTCAATAGAATCTTTAGGCATGAGCGGCATGAAGCTAGATTTGCTTTTAAATGGACTCAAACCCGACCTTTTTGATGTATGCCAATTTTATTTAACCTTGATTGAGTGGCTAGATCTTGATCAGCTCCTGATAATTGAGGTTCGGTGGTACTATTTAAATCATGTATATCCAAAAAGGTATGGGCATCTGAGGCAGATAAACCAATACTGTGACTTGTTTGATGACCATCTGAGCTAATATTTACAGTCCCTTCAGATGCTATAGTGTCTTTGACAGTTTTAAGAGCAAAATGTTTTTTCAATTTCAGTTTACGAATAAAACAGAACAAGTCTATCCATGTCATAGCATAATTGAAGCTCTGAATGGGGCAATAATTTAATCCCCAGGATAGTAATTGTTCCTCAGCTTTGCTCAAAACAACTGTTAATAAGTTGATAATAGTACGGTCTATTGACGTTTGGTCACCCAAGTGCTTTTTTTTTTCTTTTTTTGTTGAGTTTTGTTTGCACTTGCATCTCCTTTCTTTTCTCCATTGGTTTCTTCTCTGCCTGTTTATTGTCTTTGTTGCCTCTGTCGTAATGTTTGGAGTCTTTCCTCTACGATAAAATCCATCTCCTGTTTTAAATTTAACTTTGTTAACCCTTGTAAATTCGAAGTTGCAAAGTCAATGCTAGAGTCACTAGTTAGAGAAACTGAGTCTAAACTCGAATGGTCTACATCTTCGTTTTCGTTTGATGGTATGTTTATATTAGCACTTGCAGAAGCATATGATGTAGATGAAATATTAGCTCTCTTTTTGCTATATTCTTGTCTTCTTTTAGCCGTGTTGTACTTTCGAGCAAATGTAAAAATGTGTCCATTATTGTAATCATCTTCATCACATGCAATTTTGTGTGTTTTACGGAATTTAATTTTCTCCTCATGTTGTTTCAGATGGTCATTCATTGTGTCAGTTAATTTCAGTTTCCCCTCGTGTATATATATATATATATATATATATATATATATATATATATATATATATATATATATATATATATATATATATATATATATATATATATAGCATCACAAATCAACCCATCCGGTTGACAAATGGCAAGCACACGGGTATCCAGTTATACAATTATTTATTTCAAACCCCCTTCACCCTCGACAAAAAAAATAATATATATATATACACATCCAACAAAAGCAGTGTCATACTTCGGCTTCTCAGAAGACTAGCACTCTAGGATGTGTTTTCTCAAGAAAAGTTGAATCAACAATGTGTTTTGACCCAAACAGGTCTTTTTCATGGCCAGACCACAGTGAAAAGAGTGCTCAATCCAGATACATTCTGATAGTCCACTTTAAAGGGGACTAGTCAATCCTGATTAATTGGTCAAAACCTGAACAATATGTTGTAGCAGCTATTACAGTGGCTAAGGACATAATCTCTGTGCCCTGAAAATAAGTATTATATATTTAGGGCAGGGTAAGCACACCCTGATTCCAAAGGTAATGTTGGAGATGGAGGGGGGCACAACACCACTGCATTGACAACATGTTGTGGAAGCCATTACAGACAACTGGGACTAAATCCCAAAATTAGAATGCAGTGTATAGAAAGGCAGTTTTGGAGGATCTCAAAAAGGAACACACACAAAGCCTGATAGCAGATAGTAGTCATAATATAAATCATTTATTGGTGGAACTATACTAGTTTTAGGACTTGTGATGTCTTCTAAGGTGATGTAACACTGTGTGAAATGTTAATCCTCTGCTGGGATTTGATATGTGATGTTTAAGAAAAAACTGTTTTATTTCATGATTTAAGGAAGGAGCTACATAAGCAATTTGAGAGAATATTTTATGTAAATTCACACTATCTTCCCTCAGCCAAGTGGGTATAAAATCTGACATCTGAGTAAAAAATGTACTTCCAACGGGTGCAGTAGCCTGTCAGATGATTCTCTAGTGTTCCACTGCAAAGTGTACTAATGAACAACTAGAGCGCTAACTTTCTTATTTATGACAAAAGTTTAGCATACCTGAAGCCATCATGGTTGAAACAAAGCAGTAAGATGTAAAATATGTCCTTTAGAACTCAACAAATATGGGTGCTCATTTTGTAACATAATTCATGGTTAGAGCTCTAGAAACCAATATTTGGAAACATTTTATATAAATTTTCAAATATTCCAGTAAAACATTCTGACATGCAGACTGAAACATGTACTTTCAACACCACCTGCAGCCTGGTGATCAACTGCAGGTTTGCCTTTCTAATGAGCAACTAGGGTGCCTTAATATTATTATTTGATTTATAAGTATTACCTGTCCCAATATTTTAATCTATTGTATTAAATTGAGCAGGCAGGAGACTGCCTAACTATAAGATAACTGTAGAGTTGCAGTTAGTAAAGAATTAGAAAGCATAATTTCCCTCTAGCACCTCTATGAAGTGGCCGCAATGTTGGAAATCTCATGAGAGTAGCTGGTACTTGGAAAGCAAGGACACAGTGTCAGAAACAGAATTAAATGTAGTGTTACATTCCTCTGCTAGCACAAATGGCCTCCTCTATGTCCAGATCACTGGCCAAGAGACAGATTGTCGCCAGGCCGACGAAAGACAGGTACACGAAGGAAACATTAGCAGCATCATAGAATGCCACAGATACAAGGATCAGTATCACAGCGGTCATAAGAGACAACACAATGACCAGACATGTCCAATGGACTCCTATGAGGGACATTGCGTGAGATGCCGGACGAATAGCTTTCTAACAGTGGGATAAAGCAGTGGTCAGAAAAAGGTGTGCACATGGCTCATGTAAATGATAAGCAGACTTCAAGCTTTGTTCTGCCTTATTGTCAAAAGCTTTGCTACACACTAGCAATCACTAAAACAGGACAAGAGATGTGAGGTGGCTTGTCAAAATTACTCTTTATTTCTCTTTATTCCTTTCAAGAGTATAGGTCTGGTATCATTCAAAACCAATATCTGCATCCTACTTCTCTTCCCCCATCCCAGCATTTTCTTTTCTTTGCTTCTTGAATTTACCATTATTGGAGATTTAGATTTGGATCCCTTCTAGTGCCCTGGTTCCCATATTCCTAAAACAGCACCATATATCATTCTGCTGATTGCACTACGCTGGCAACAACACAAGCATTTTGACCAAATTACCTTAATTATTCTTTCATTTTTAAAGCAGTATATATAAAATTGGTGCATTAAATAGGCATTTCACAAAGGTAGTTGTTGAATGTTTAAGAGAGCATTATTGAATTCCAGCTTCAAAATATTCTAAGTTATGTAAAAAGAGACAATAGACATTATGTTACCTCTAATCACTGGATGCACTCAAAAAATGAAAGTTTTTGCATGGAAGAGCACCTTAAGAGAATTAAGAGGCGGCAAAGATGGTATGGAGGCTGAGGAGACTTAGAAATAGAAATACAAATGGAATAAGTAAAAGCAACCCAAGTAAGATTGAGAGAAAACAGAAGTGCCAGTGTGCATTTTTCAGCTGCACTGTTGAATGAAAGTGCAACTGGGAAAAATGACTATTTATTTAGAAAATCGATGTATTCACTATGCTAGAATTGAATTTTAAGAACGCAATTCATTGCTATTGAAATGCTAATTTTAGAAAATAACCTGCTTAGAATATTTGTAAGTAAGCTGATAATGTCATATTATAACTAATTTAGCAGTGAAAGTAGTCGTTAGAAATGCTTAATTTACTTTAGCCTGTGTAGTAACTAGGCCCAAAGCTTTTCTTATGACCTTAGTTCATAGTAAAGCATTCTATGCAACTGTTTAGCATTGATGTCATCTTTAGAAATGTACTGACTCTAATGTCATGTTCATTTAGTTCCTCATTACATGTTAGATCATTTACTAGAATATAGTAGACTTATTGAAACTGTAAGGAATAAGTTGTGACATAGAATTTATAAATGTTGCTTACGAATAACTTGATATATGCTTTTACATTACTGACTGGTCTTTGTCTATGCAATTAACTTATAGTGCATCAATTAGCTTAGGTAAGAGGATTCTCATAGGAACCTTTCCTCAAGTAACAATAACGCTACAAAACAGTATCAACCTGGATGACAAGAGTGTAGACTGTGGGAATCGGAAGACGATGCATTGTATGACTGACAACAGCACCTTGCGAACTGTTCTGATTGGACATCAAGTGAAGACGCCTTCAGAAGTTGACACTTGTGTACGAACATTATAATAAGGATTATTCCTACTGAGTTACACACTCACCTCTCCACTCCCTTTACCCGTCTGGTGGTCCTGCTGCTTCTGGATTTTCCTTTTCTCAAGAGTCTTCTTTATGGAGAGTTGATTTTTTAGATATTCCTAAGGTGATTTGCCTTTCTAAATCTGTGATCAATGCTACTACACAGATCACTATTCTAAATAAAGTTGCTATTGCAAATGCAGAAAATTTGGTTGAGTTTATCAGAACTACTCTTTATTTTAAGTTTGTTCTCCTTTGTCCGCCCTTTTCCAATCGGACTCCTTATCGGTTCTTATTTAGAATGGGTCCAACAGATAGTTTATTGGGTTTCTTTATGGAGCGCATGTCCTAAAGTTGATTTTTAACCTCTTCTTTATTTCTGTAAATTACTAAACAGAATAAAAACATTAAGAAACTCTAACATTAGGATAAAAGAAAGGTTTTAAAACTATATCAAATTTATCGTCATTGACTCATCTCAAATTCTAATTACTTTCTTTAAGGAAGTTCTAACTCTCCAAATGGTGGAAAAGGTCCATTGACCTCTCTGGAGCCCCTAGGATTCTTGATGACAATTGTAAGTTGGTGATTGTAAAAGTCTGCACCATCCTGGAAAGTCCTTTTAGGGTTCCAGCACAACAATAACTCTCTTTTCTTCTGTTGTAAATGAAAAGAAAACACCAAATTGTAATTGTATTTATACAGCACTTATTAACTTGACAAATAGTTTTTGATGAGTAGCACGCTACTCCTGAACCCATTAGTAGAAGGAAATGCAATTGTTATTGAGAGTGATGGGAGTGGTTGACATGTGAGTCTGTTCGTTGGATGAATAGGATAAACGATTGATAGAGGAAGGAAGAGTTTAGAGGGGATTATTTGGGAGTTGAAAGTAGTAAAAGAGGTTTGGGATGAGACAAAAAACTAATCATACTCAAATAAAAGTGTAACACACCAAACAGACTGAACTAACTCTGTGTTACACTAGTTCCTATCCTTCATGAGCAATTGCACCCAGCAAGACAGACTTCACTCCTATCTGTCTTACATCACTTCTATTGACAGAGGGAACACACAGGCCATCTTGCTTCACATATCAGTCCCCTTATGTGAGTAGATGATATCAAGATGTACCTTGAATTAGTAGAGGATCAGGGAACACACTTGAACTGTAAGAGCAATTAGAATAACAGTGGAATAAGATAAGAAATGCAACTCTGACATCTTTTCACAGCATCAACTCTTTTTATGCCATTAAATGAGAACTTAAACACTTATTCCACCATCAAAATTTCCACTCACCTTCCTTCTAATCACATGCCTCTGCCTTCCGCTGTTCATTTCTTTTTAGCTTGGAACTGTGGATGTATAAGATACTTGGAGGCATATATACAAGAGGATTGTGCCACCAGAACATCACTTTTTTTGACGATCCAGTGGTGCAATGCCCTGCACCATATTTACAAAGTGGCATTAAGCCACTTTGCATGGCTTAACTTCACTTTGTAAATAATGTACTTTTTCACACAGGCATCTGGGAGAAAGGGGCATGCAATGAGTGCTGCTGTGAGTGTTCCACTGCAACACCCATTGCTTTTTTTGATTCTGCCCCAGATTTACAAGGATTTGTAAAATCTGAGGGAGTGCCAAGAGTAATGCCATGCAAGAGCAGGCATCAGAATGGCGAAACAAGGACAAATGCTTTTATTCCTCCTGGTTTTTGTTTTTTCCATGTGTGCTGCATTCCGCAGCACACATAGAAAGAGCAAAACACCATTAATGGTTGTTTATGTGAAGGAAGGTGTCCCAACCAGAAGGGACACCTTCCTGCACATAAAAAAATCATAAAATAATGACAATTTGCTACTTCTATGAGTGCCATTATGGATTGTTTATGTGCAGGAAGGGACACCTTACTGCACATAAACAATCATTCCCTACAATGCAGACACCCTTGAGATATGGTTGGTGCCAAGTGAGGGAAAACAAAGTGGTGCACCATATTATAATAAATACGGCACATCCCTGAGTTTCAGAAATGTCAGAGAGCGGCACTGCCAAATAAGGAGCACGTCCGCTCTCCAACATTTTGTTGTAAATAGGCCCCCCTATTTCATTCATAGCATATAAAAGGTAGAAAATACAGTGCAAACCCCACATAGTGCCCTATAAAGTGCAAATGTAAACAATTTTCCGCACTAACAATGCTTTATAACTACATGTAATTATAAAGTGACAAGTGGATACATTGCTGGCCAGAGCATACTCTTCAAGTTTTCCACACCCTAGGATTGTAAAACTAAGGGGCATATTATCAAGGACCGGTGTTAAAATTATCGCCATTTTATCGGCAGGAAACTGCCGATAAAACGGCGATACTGGGCTTGATAATACGCCCTTGTTAATTCCCATAGATGCCCATGTTCTGGTGTTAACCTGGGCTTTTATGGGAACTAACAAGGGCATATTATCAAGCCCATTATCGCCCTTTTATCAGCAGTTTCCTGCCGATAGAACTGCGATAATTTTAACACCGGTGCTTGATAATATGCCCCTAAATACGGTGGTGCCAGTGACAGATACAGTGCTGGTTAAAATACATATTTTCTGAACCTTCACTTCTAAAGAGGCAAAAAGATAACTTCCACAAGTGCTGGGTATTCTAATATTAAAATAGTAATTTTCTAAGTAGAACTTTCAACTGTAAAATTGCCCCATGGTTTCCTTTAACATAACAATTTGTTAACACAGGCATGAAACCAAATCTCCCTTACACCAATTTTTTCATCTTGTTTGACCATTTCCCAAATAAAGGACTAACTGAGGATTTCCATAGTTTTATATTAATGGACCCGGCCACTTCTGCTGAATTATAAATGAATTGTGCACTCTCTTTCCAATATGGGGAGGGAAAGGGAAGGCCTAACATGTTAATAGAAGTTGCAGGTTTGACCTTTTGTCTTAGCTTTATCGAAATCTGTCCAAAAATCTATGTCCAGTATTCGATTGCTGATTCGCACAGCCTAAATGTATGTTCTCGATCCCCTGTTCACTCGTACCTGGAACACTTCTTATTAGTGCTTCGAAACATTTTATTTAGCCTCTTTGGGGAGTAATAGAGCATACAACCTGTATTACAACATCATTCTATGGAAGTTTGCTCCCTCAATAATGAAAACCAAGAAAAAAAGACAAATGCCAAACATCCCTGTCTATCTTCATGACCATCCGGCGTTTTAATTTAAATCCCATGTTCTGAATAACTTGAGAGTTATGTTGGTGAAGTTCCCTGTACCAAAAAATCTAAGTAATTAACCGAATCTGCCATATGTCATTTCTTAACTAGAGTTAAAAAAAGAGAGAGTTGCCTAGGTTTAAACAAAAGGGACCGGGTATAATTGCACAATACAGATACATTTTCCCTTTTGTGTTCGTTAATACTTCGAAGATAAAATTATATTTAAACTACAGTGAACCAAAGGAAACCTCATCACATTGTGGTAAATATTTGATTTACCGTCTTAATTTCTATACAGGTAAGTACTTAATCAATAATAACTCAATCGGAAAGAAAGACGCAGAGTCCGTGGTGTTAGAGTTCTTAGGGGTTTTATTCCTTAAAAAGGAATGGTCATGACCGGATATCTGGTTCCTGCCACCACTGAGGGTGCAGGAAGGGATAGAGCAATATTTTATTGACAATACATAGCTTATATACTTGAGTTACATTATAGAAACCAATATGATAGGCGTAACAGCTGAGAGAAACAAGATAAAACACACACGTGGTCGTGATACGTAATTAGAGGGCGTAAACTAGGCGTGAACATAGAGGTGTGTGCTAGAAACGTCACAGGTAGGTGTCATAAGTGGGTGGCAACAAAAAGCAGAATCTTGCAATGTCAGCAGAAATCTGAGGCCTGGATGCGCGCGCAGCTGCATGACGTGTGATTGACGTGAAACTGGAGGGTGCAGGGGGCTTGACATTTACACTAGCGGAAAGAGACACAAATATAGCAACATGTAAGCAGATCTTCTTATTTTATTGTTGGCATCTTTATCAAAATTAAAACAGTACTTTATACATTTAAAAACACTTGAAATTTCATATCATTCTATACATTCATTGAAGACAATCACAGATATTTTGATATTTTTCTTTCAACAGTTGTTAGCATTATTCAAATAAATCTTGTAAGCTTCCCAACACATTTCACTATATTAAAAACATTGGTTTTATTAAAAACAGGTTAACTGTGCAGTATGGTTTAGGGCCTCTTTTTTGCGTGCATGTTATGTTAACATGGCTTATTAGAAGTTTAAACGCCATTTTGCCTTTTGCTGCTTTTGGCACACAACACTGCTTAGCTGTTTTTGCAAGTTAGCTTTCACGAAGGTCTATACATGAGAAAAGGTTTGTTTTTCGACATCTCTAGACATACATCGTGCCCCCGGTCTGTACAGTGAGCGCTGAGCCTTCAAGATTATCATAACATGTGAGCCTGTTTATCGGCATGTCGTGTAACACATTCTAGACACAACATTTTGGCAGCTGTGAGCCAAACAAGATTCTGGTGGCTTTATCATAGCTAGGGGTGGGCGGAATTTGCATAATCGCGTTACGCAAATCTTCGCGAAACTGTAAAAAATCTCTGCGAACACGCAGAAATTCTGCGAACACGCAGAATTGCTTTTTCGCTGTGCTTTTTTCCAGTTCGCAATTGCTGTTTACGTGCTTGGGGGGAAATACCTTGCGAACACGCATTTTGAGAACGCAAACAAGCAATAATTTCGCGAAGTTGCGGAACGCAGATTTTAAGGCAATTTTGCGTTCTCTGCGGAACGTGAAATTACCCAAATTCCGCAAATTCCACGAGCGGAACGGAATATACCACCCAGGCCTAATCATAGCACACTTGCCATAATTTAACACACTTGGAAGATTCCAGGGAGGCAGAGAGACTAGCCGATCCAGATGTAATTTACACTTACTGAGCGGACAGGTTATGGGGTCACCCAAAACAAGCTCAAGAGACCTTCTATAGCTTATAATACATAGTTCCTAAATAGGGAGGGTGTTTAAACTAGGCGCTGTATCACCTGTTTGCACTATCATTGTAATATGATTCCTCCTTTTGTATTTTATGGAGTTGTAACCATTCTGACCATATAATTTGTAATCATATTATCATATGTCTGCTTATGTTGACTAAAATACTGCGCATGAGATCACATAGTTAAAGTAAATATTTTAACCTTACAGTGTCTCTTTTTACTCCTGTTGTGGACTGGTATGAGAGTATAACAAAAGAGTGTTCTCACTTCCCACCATTCCTGAGATGGTCCTAAGTTGCATGTTCTAGGTTGTCTAATCATTGGTTACTTTGTTATAGGACGAAGAGCTAATGTGACACTGATTGCTAGCTGGTTGGGGTTGCTAGGTACTGCGGTGAGTTTCTGGTACACCACAATTCACTAATGTCCTAGGTCTCTGTGCACAGTTCTGTGTTTGAGTAGAAATCCTTGCAACATGGCACTGCCGAGTGTGGTCTTATTGTGAGATACTTGAGTAGTGCTTCTATCAGTCTACGGCCCCCTCACAGTTTTTTCTGGCTGATGATAGTGACAGATAAAACCTACCTATAGAGACATAGGTTTCTTCAAGCTTGATAATTTAAAATGGTTTTCTGTTTGAATTACTAGCCAGTTGTGCCTTATTATATTGCATTGTACTTGTCTATTACTGTTTCGATATGGCTGCGGTTGATATCCCAGCACACAGTCGTGCGGCTGTGCGGAATCATTTGCAGGAATACCTCGTTTCTTTAGAGGGACAGGCAGTGGTTTTTGATGTTTCGGCTGTCGCTGAGTACCCGTTTGAGTTATATTGCTCATGGGTTACGTTTCCCGTGGTAGATGCTAATACTGGTGTTTTTCACACTTACACCCCTGCTGATGCTCCTGCTACGTACGCTCCATATCGGACAGTGGAAATTCTAATTTCTGCTTGTCAGCATGCCGTTTGGTTTAATGGCGCCCTGCCTCATGTTCTTACAGGGGTCAGACAAGGGTCGTTGTCGATTTCAGGTGCTACTTGGCCTGTTTTAGCTGCATACACACGCATCCTCAGGCGGGGCCGCTATCAGCTATACAACTGAGTCCCCTGTATGCCTCTGCAGTAGCAGTTATTAGGGGTCTGGTTCATTATATTACCCGCAACTTCCCGGGTTGGGCCCCGGGTGGTACGGCTCATCCAGTTGGCATGGGCGGGCGGAAGCTTAGTCCCGTCATGGTTAATGCGGTCATGGGCAAGCGTCCCAAGGATAAAGAGAAGATGCCTTTTTGGTTTGCCGAAAAATTCGACCAACTGGAAGCAGTATTCCCAAATACTAGTCCTGTGGAGAAACACAGGATCCTTGTAGTTAGTTTGCAGAAAGACTTAGTGCCAGGCGTAAATGAATGTACAAATTGGGGTCTGATATTTGCGGCAGTCTATACTAGGTGCTTTGGCACCCTGTCAATGACTATCCTGCCCTCTGTGATCAAGCGTGTTCAGGATGAACACGGACCAGAGGCGGCTGTTGGGTTGGGAATGCAACTCGTGGGAGCGTTTGACATGGTACGCGATCTCGTCCTTGCAAATGTAATGGGGGATGCAGTAAGTTTTCAGGTCTCTAATGCTTTGCGCGATGTCCCCGACGCAGACAAACCCCGTCAGTTACCGAAAATTATTACAGAGGCTTATAAGACCTATGGCCTTAATAGTTTGGGTGTTAAGCCTTTTGCTAAAAAAGAAAAACAGCAGCAAACTCAACAAGTGTCATCTGATAAAGATGACCGCCCTAAAGTTCAGAAACAAAATTGGAGTAAGAATAAAAAACAGGGGAAGCAACAGAAACAGGGGTCCCGTCCCGCTTCACCTACACCTGCCCCTGTTGAGCGTACATATGAATTGCGCGACCGCAGTACTTTTAAGTCACTTGATAAATATCAGGTTCCTGAACAACGTTCTCCTCTCTCTTTGCAGCAAACATCGGTCACAACCACCGGTGGAGGAGGTGGCGGCAGAGGTCAAGGTGCCCAACAGAGCCGTGAGAAGCCTTATAAGGCTGACAGAAAATGCAAGCAGGATGAAGCTCCGCGTCAAAGGCCCCAGTTTCAAAAGAAGAAAGTTGCTGTTGTAACAGCGAGATAAGTCACAGATAGTGAGAATACAGCTTCGGAATCTGACATGGGCACTGACGCTGCTGGACAGCACGGCAGAGATTACAATTGTTAGAGAGGTGCTGCGTCCACTACTGAGGGTGACAACTACTGACACCTTTGGTGTAGTAGAGACAGCTGACACTAGAGTGGCTACCCTGACAGGATTTTAGAAATTGTCCTTGTAATTGAAGGTGACATAGAACGTACCATAAAAGGGATCTTTTGGGAAACTCTAACTACTACCTATAATATTTTGTTGGCGGAGGTCAATGGGCCCCCACCCTTTGTCTTAGCTGTTCCACAAGGGATGGAGGTGATCCTCCCCTCTTTCAAGCACACAGTGCCGAAGAAGCAGGCTCTGCAGTTTGCAGAAGATTGGGCTAAGGCGCTTTGCCGACGTTGTACCATACTCACTGGGGATGGGACAAATATTCCCCTCGACATGAGATTCATTTGCAGTTGATGCCACAGCCTCAAACCCAATACCCCATGCGACGTGAAGATAAAGCCTCCATTGTGTAGATCTTTGAAAAATTGGAATATCAAGGTGTTATTGAAACATCTGTGTCTCCGATGAATAACCCACTTTTTACTGTGACCAAGCCGGATGGATCGTACTGTTTGGTATTGGATTACCGCCACTTAAACTCCCATTGTTGTACGTGTGCAGAATATTCACAGTTCTGCTCTTGTTGATAGTCTTGTGCGTAAAAGGTTTAAAACCGCACTTGACATATCCAATGGTTTTTTTGCCAACAATCTGTCCTCTTTTAGTAGTCAATGGACAGCTTTTACCAGTGGCAACAAACAGCATCACTTCCTTCGCTTGGCTATGGGCTACTAGAATAGTCCAGGCGTTTTTGCCGCCTGCATTGTCTCTCTCCAGGAGAGGCTCGACACAGATGCATATTCATATGTGGGTAAAATTTATCTCACAGATGACGAGTTATTGCCGCATCTGTGCCGTATGGTTTAGGGCCTCTTTTTTGCTTGCATATTATGTTAGCATGGCTTATTAGAAGTTTAAACGCCATTTTGCCTTTTGCTGCTTTTTGCACACAACACTGCTTAGCTGTTTTTGCAAGTTAGTTTTCACGAAGGTCTATACATGAGAAAAGGTTTGTTTTTCGACATCTCTAGACATACATTGTGCCCCCAGTCTGTACAGTGAGTGCTGAGCCGCCATGGTTATCATAACATGTGAGCATGTTTATCAGCATGTCCGTGTAACACATTCTAGGCACAACATTTTGGCAGCTACGAGCCAAGCAAGATTCTGGCGCCTTTATCATAGCACACTTGCCATAATTTCACACACTTGGAAGATTCTAGGGATGCACAGAGACTAGCCGATCCAGATGTAATTTAAACATACTGAGTGGATAGGTAGTGGGGTCCCCCCAAAACAATCTCAAGAGACGTTCTATAGCTTATAATACATAGTTCCTATATACGGAGGGTGTTTAAACTAGGCGCTGTATCACCTGATTGCACTATCATTGTAATATGATTCCTCCTTTTGTGTTTTATGGAGTTGTAACCATGCTCACCATATTATTTTTAATCCTATGTCTGCTTATATTGACTGAAATACTGCGCATGAGATCACGTCGTTAAAATAAATATTTTAATCTTACCGTGTCTCTTTTTTACTCCTGTTGTGGACTGGTATGAGAGTATAATAAAATAGTTTTCTCACTTCCCACCATTCCTGAGATGGTCCTAAGTCGCATGTTCTAGGTTGTCAAATCATTGGTTACTTTGCTATAGGACGAAGAGCTAATGTGACACTGTTTGCTAGCTGGTTGGGGTTTCTAGGTACTGAGGTGAGTTTCTGGTACACTACAATTCACTAATGTCCTAGGTCTCTGTGCACAGTTCGGTGTATGAGCAGAAATCCTTGCAACAAATATGTCCCTATGTCGACACGTTTCGGTCTATCTTGTGGTTTTAAACACCTTCTTCAGTACTCACAACATAAATCATCTAATGTTCTTTGTACCAAACCATTTTATCCTTATTTTGGAATCCATACGGGGTGTGAGCGATACAAAGGAGTTATTTTTGATAACCTTCTATTTGCCTCCGTCCGAAAAAAGAATATAGGATTTTTTGTATAAACTATATCACTTTGTTTTCTTATACACTTAAACAAATGATGGGGGATATATCTTTCCTTCACCCCTTTATTAAAATTCAATATTTTCTAGAAAGCCGCAGACTTGTACGTGGCCTTGTGATGAATGGACGCCAGTTCGGTACCCCGCCTTGAACGCACAGCTGCCTTTTTTAAAAATTTGATCAGGTGTACAGTCCTAATTAAATGCGCAGGGTCTCCGCTACCGGGATTCTGGTTTGTGTCTTAACTAGACCCACTGATTAATTTATTTCTAATAAAGACAAGTTATTGAGGACAGAAACAATCTGCCTATTTGTAAAGCCATAAAAGGCTCCATCCTGAAGGTCACTTGGGCATATTTCTTTTTAGGATTTAATTTTTCCACCATCTAAAAATTTCCTATTTTACCAATATTTATTCTGTTCCACCTATTGATGACAGTAGTCGAGAGACAAGGAGATAGGTGCTTACAGTTCTCAAGAGGTATGATTTTTTTTCTTCTGGAGTTTTATATCGCGCTGGCTACACCCGGAGGTATCAGAGTGCTTTAAATAGGCGAGAACATGAATTTTTGAACAGGTAACATAAAAGTAGATACAAACATCAATGTCCAACATTTGAGAAGTGCAGAGGAGCAAGGGATAAACACAGGCAAATGCAGCAAGGAGCACAGGAGGATCGGGAGCCAGGCAGAAGGCAGTAGGAATAAGATTCAAGTCTGGCAGACTGCCACCCACCAGGGCACACCTGGGGCCAGTCCATCCCTTTGGGCCTGAAGCAAAAGGCAGACCAATATTAGTTTGGTGTAAAATCCCACAGGAAGGTTGTGGAGGCGGCACAGCAACGCAACGGTACAGTTTACCTCACCAAGCCAAAGACAAGCAGACCACCAAGAGGCCATCAGATGAGGTGAAAATGGCCGCCTCGAACCCACCATCTCCACCGACAGGAAGTACACAAACGGCGATGGGGTACCAAGAGTGAGTTTTTGCAGTCGGGCTCTAGGCAAAGGTCAAGCCGCCGAAAACAACACCCAGGAAGAGGCAGGCTGCAAGCAGTGACTCCCGTCGAAAACCTCCCACCTCCAGGTTGGAGGACTCCGTCAGTGATCGCCAGTCCCAAAAAAACTCGGCCATTCAAAAGTAGGGAGGAGACCCCTAAGACCCCAAATGACTCACCCATGGAGGAAAAGCTGTCCCGACTCCTGGACAGCAAGAGGGGCCGCCAGGGGGGTGAGAGGGCTGAAGACTGGAACCCAATGCTATCTCCCTGCTCTGACCGGGGGACGTTATCTCGAGGACCACAGCAGCCGTGGCAGGAAAACGTGAAGGGTCGCCGTCTGGAGGGAAATCCAATTGAATAATTGCCAGTGAGAAGAAATCATGGCAGGATGCATCGCAATAGTGGCCAAGACTGGAATGTAGGTGATAGCCAAGGGATTATATTCCAAAGGGTTAATAACAGGATTCTCACACTTTCGATACAGCTGTTGCCCATAAAGCTTGCAGGGATCTATAGCTCACCTTTTATAGGGTACCTTTGGCACCTTTATGCCCTGGACAAACTGGTAATTTCATAATTACCTAGCATGTAATTGTGAAATGACCTAGCATGTAACTGTAAAATAATAAAATTACCAAGTTGGGAGGTCTGCATCGAAAATATTCTTATCTTTAGTTCAATGGAAGCCAAATGATATAGTCTAACGTAAGGGTCAAATGTTCATCCAATCTGTCCTGGCCAGTCCAGTAAGTAAACCAAAGTAGTCAGTAGTTTTGCACTTGCTTTGGGTGCAGTGGGGGCGGGTGGCTGTGTGCTCTAGCAATGGAAAGATCAGAGTGCTGATTAGAAAGTTGAAAAGACTAGAAATGAGACATGATTAGAAAGTACCTTAGATGTTTCCTCAATCTAATCCTTATTTTGATCAAAGTTTACTGGGATCCCCACCAGCCTTAAGTTCGCCCATCAAGATCTATTCTCCAGAACTCCAGCGTGTATTTAACCTGGTGCATTCCTTTTAGAAGCTGAGATGCATCCTGTTCACTCAATGATGGGAAATCTTCTCTGCAGGTGTGCTGTCTGAACACATCATGGTGGTCTGAGCTCAAGGAGAAAAAGCAGACTGTCTCCCATCTGTGGCAGTAGCCAAGTTGAGGTGATGAGATTTTGCTTGGAAGCAGGGGTAATCACCAGCAAAGAGAACCTGGAAGCTACAAGTTCCTAGAGAAGTGCTGAATGATGGCTCGCTGCGGTGTCCCCCCGCTGCACTGGGAGCATTTCTGGCCCTACCTTCCTGTTTATTTGTCATGAGAAGATGCTCAGAGGCTGGAAATGGAGCTAGATCTTAAATGCACATTTATGTGCCCTTTTCATTATCAGTGAACTGATTATTGGTGCGGTAAAATAATGTAGAGGGTGAGTTTGTTGCCTAGTTCTGTGTTCATTGTTGCAAACTCTAATTGTTCATGTTTTGCTCTCTTAGGAGCGAAGGCCGCAGACCCTGCTCTCTTTCTTCCTGCTTTATTTTCAGGCCCTATGGGCCCGATTTACAGAACTAACTTAAGACAAAATCCTAAACTTACTACCATTTTGGTATTCACAGAAGGCACTTACTCATTTTAGTATTCACAGAAGGCACTTACTCATTTCGGTATTCACAGCAGTTAGGAGCCCTAACTTTAGGACCCCTAAATGTCTTCTGTGAATACCAAAAGTCTTAAAATTAGGATTTTTCACAATTTACTAGTAGTAAAGTTAGGACTCCTAACTTTAGGACCCCTAAATGCCTTCTGTGAATACCGAAAGTCTTAAAATTAGGATTTTTCTCAGTTTAGTAGTAGTAAAGTTGAGAAAAATTCAAATTTTAAGACCTTCGGTATTCACAGAAGGCATTTAGGAGTCCTAAAGTTAGGAGTCCTAACTTTACTACTACTAAATTGCGAAAAATCCTAATTTTAAGACTTTCGGTGTTCACAGAAGGCATTTAGGAGTCCTAAAGTTAGGACTCCTAACTTCTGTGAATACCAAAATGAGTAGGTGCCTACTGTGAATACCAAAATGAGTAGGTGCCTTCTGTGAATGCCAAAATGAGTAAGTGCCCACTGTGAATACCAAAATGGTAGTAAGTTTAGAATTTTGTCTTAAGTTAGTTCTGTGAATCGGGGCCTATGTTAGGTTGGGTCTGTACTCCTATGGTTATCGGCATTTGCTACTTCCTAGGTCAAACTGCTAAAGGGTCAGAGAGCAACGGCAACAGCTATAGCAGATGAACTCAGATTATAATGACTTTAGGGAATTAAAGACTCGGCTATAAATAGAATATCCTTATGACTACTTCATTTAGTCGTAGCAGTGTGGGTTTGTTGTCTTAGACACTGGACTGTGGTCTTTTAGAACAGCTAAATAGAGAAATATCATGGCTTACCCAGCAAAAACAAAGTATTACAAGGTACGGTACAAAACCCCACCTAGATACATGCACTAACTTTATTTGGAAGGGAGCAGAGACAGTGCCTACTAAAAGAAAGACAGGCTTCAATGTTAGCATCAAAGAGAAACAGTCACAGTGGGCCACTCAAATTCACTTAGTTCACTCCCCACAGTCCAGAAGGCTTAGTTTGTGGAATTAGCCCTGAACCATTGTGCAGCACCAGAAATTCTCAGCTCA
This sequence comes from Lissotriton vulgaris, assembly GCF_964263255.1. NCBI lineage: Eukaryota > Metazoa > Chordata > Amphibia > Caudata > Salamandridae > Lissotriton > Lissotriton vulgaris. The sequence continues at coordinate 1,549,376,855 of NC_141689.1, read as the reverse complement.
CTGCAAATTCAGACTGAATATCTTCCCTTGGCAGAGAAAGCCTCTTTCAAGATAGTGACGGAGACTACATTGGGGCATTTCGTGCATTCTGAGCATCTGGACGAAAACAGGACATGGGTTACAAATACACTCCCACAGAGTGTGCTGGCCTTGCAGAATCAATGTAAGTAAGCCATTTACAATAATTTACTTGTGACTAAAAATCAACACATGCAAATCCAGATGTTCTTAGATCATCCCTCAGGGCCAGAACTAGCAATACCACCACTAATAACACTCATAATTCAACAAGTCGGCCACAATATTCAATCTGTGACAGAAATCCGCCTTGAGATTAGCAAAGAGAGAGCACACAAGTAGATCCCCCCTCAGGGAGGGGTAGCAGGGAGATTTGTAATGGGCTCAACATGCTTAGATCGGTGGCTGCCTTCGCTGTACCCTTTAACGGAGGAGTTTGACTCAGCTAAGAGACATCAACTCCCTATCCCACAGACTGGCAGGGAGTCCAGAATTTAACTTTGGAAACTTCTATTGGAAGTAGTATCCACGTAAATTCCCAAGTACACACATTTCATCTGGAGAAGGGGATGTCAATGGGTGAGCTGAAGGAATGTAATGCTGAGCTATGCGCTTTACTTAAGTAACTTCTGGTTGAGATCCAGAAAAGGAAAGCAGTTTATATGGAGATGGCAATAAAAAGTTAGAGCAAGCTGGGTTTATTGATTAGGAATTTAAACTCCAGATGCACAGAAGTTGAACAAAAGATTTCACATTTGGAGGATGAACAACGGTCCCACTCAGAAACAGCATCCCTGAAAACTGCCCTGGCCTGGAACTCATTGCCATTTACTCTACGCAACACTTAAGACCTCACTGTTTTCAAGAAAAACCTGAAAACATTTCTCTTTGTTTAATTCAACTCTCCCTACTCCTGAAAACTCGCGCTGGGACACTCTTCGGAGTATTTCTGCGCGTTATAAAAATAAAATAACATAACATCTGAGCTTCTTAAAGATATGCACAAGGTTAAATACATATAAAGCCATAATTTTGCTTTGAAAAGTTCGAACAAAAGAGACACGTTGTGAATGCAAGTTTTAGATAGAAAGGACTGAAACCAAGGAAGAGCTTGAATGTAATGCCAAGTGTAAGGCGACATCTTATACTAATTAAGTAATAAGATGGTCAATAATTGAGACAACAACTGACTATGTTCTCTTTAATGCAGAGCAACTTTCTTTATTTGACTGTTAGCAGCTACCCTACTAAAAGGTCTTGAAGTTTTATTTTAATAGAGGGCTTGTTCTAATCCTAAAGTGACCGTTTCTATACTGTACTGTGATAGCAGGTAGCACTCAAGAGATAAACACAGGGCATCAAAAACAGAGCTGGAGCAACCGGGACTAAGAAGGTTTGGGCATGTGGCCCCCCTTCCTGCAGCACCCCACACAACTCCATGTCCATCTTTTTGTTCAAATACAAGGCCCGGTGCTGTTATTGAAGGATGGCCCATTTATAGTGAAACCCTAATGCTTACAACAGATCACATCAGCAGAAGGTCAGCCCTCACACACCCCTCCTGATCCTCTTATCTGCCTGTGAAGAGTGCGCCTCAAGTGGGTGTCCCTCAAAAGGTGGTGGAAGCCTAAGGACAACTTCCCTTCCTGAATATAGTTGAAGTGACACTTGGGACTGGGGCATGATAAAATTTATCCCAGCTCTGAAGCAACCTTTGTAGCTGTGAACTCCAACTTTGTCCCACTCTGACCATTTGATGCTAAAACTGAAGGCTTCAGACTGAGCTTGAGAGCAACTTATCTAACTTCAAACGACATTTGTCATCTTCAGCCTTCTTTCTTGTCCCACTTGATGGGTCATCACTTCCAGAAGAAAAAAGACTAATCTTCAAGAATGTAACCCTCACTGTTTATCTGACTACCACTGCATCATGGCTGGCCCGAGATAATGCCTGGGCTCGTCTGCCATGAACAATAAATAATTATTGGTACTTTGTGCCAGTCCGTCAATGTTTATTGTATCAATTGATTAAAATTGTTACAAAAGATTCAAATAAAAATCTCACATACTTTGTTTCAATTAATTCGTTCCAGGGGAGTTGTGATATATTATATCTTACTAAAACTAACAAATATGATTTTTACGGACGGGGCATTAAAAACAGATAATATCAGTGGGGTGCAGGTATAAACAATAAATCAGTTCAATCCTGTAGATTCCTTCCCCTTATGTGCAGACTTTTCAAGTCTTGCAGGGTAGGGTTGGGGACACAGAGTTATAAATACATTAAAAAATATCTTTGGGATGCTCAAACCAAGTTTTAAATTAAGAGTTTCAATGGTGTTATAAAATACATAGTTCCAATGGTGGCATAAGTAGACTGAGCGCTAAATATACATAGGCGATTTCATTTCAATGAAGTAAAAGTTGTACCATCGTAAATAAAGCATGAGTTCTTCGGGCCTAATATTTTCAGTTCAAAGGTGCGTTGTGCTTGTTACCTAAAAGTTCTTTGGCCTTATGTGCAAACTTAGCAAACCTTGCCAGTTCCATTGGAGTCTCCAGATTGAAAAGCAGTTTCATGGCTTCAGTGCAGGTTCGCACCCCGTGTTTTAAAAACAAGGGCTTTAATAAAGTGTGTTGTGCATGCAACAAACAATGACATGTGCAAACCAGATGAGCCCAGAATTCTTCATATTGCTGGCAAAGTCTGCAAGTTGTTATGTCTTTAATCGGCAAAGCCATTAATCTCACCATAAAAATTTGTTTTAAAATCACCTTGTTTAATGCTTTATTAAGGTATGGTTGTTGTAGATGGGCTTCATAGGAAGTTTCAAGTATCCCAATGTTTCTGCTGGAAGAGTTCAGTTCCTTCAAGTCCCCATCCTTTGATAATAACCTGACTTGCTTTTTCAGTATGGACTTTAGGATGCTAGGCTGGTGGGTAAAATCCTGCACTTTGAACATATCGAGGTTCAGTTCACTACAGGCGGTGTGCAGGCCATCATTCGACGGGTAGATCCCTTTAAAGAAAATTATCTTTAAAATTGCCTTCATTCTGTACGGGGGGCTGCGAAAACCCCTCTATAGAACCGCACCATTGAGGCCCAGTGCTCATAACTCTGTTTGTTCTGCCCAAATTCCAGTCGCACCAGAGCGTTGCGAGCGTGGGCGGGAATCTGAAAGATTTGTTTAAATGTACGACAATTAGCATGTTCCATAATGTTAATAACAGTCTCTGGGAATGCTATCTGACCATATGTGATTGCTGGGAGGAGTTTGGAATTCATGACCTTTCTCATTGCCTTGGTCGTCGGGCTGCTTAGCTTGGAGTGGAGTTTGCACAGAGAAAATGTTACTGCTTTAATTTTTGTTTCAACTGAGGCAATGGGTGCTGTGGATTTACTGCTTCTCATCAGCCACACCCCCACTAGTTATATTTGGTTGCTGTAACTATTTTTAAATTACCCAGTCTCCACTGTTGTCTGAGTTTATTAGTGTATTTCCCAAGTATAACTACCTTTCTTTTTCCTGCGTTCGCTCGTAGTTCATTGTGGATGTTGTAAATGTTTAGTACATCTAGTAGTCTTTGCATGCCTATTTTTGTATGGTCCAGTAAAACCATATTGTCTGCGTACTGCATTAAACATAATATTTTTAGGCCGATTTAGGACGGTAAAAGGTTGGTATTAGATATAATTTTTCCGAGGTCTGCCTTGTAGAAATTAAAAAGCAGAGGAGCCAGTAGGCAGCCTTGCTTTAACCCTCTCTCTGTTGGAATCCTTTTAGTGGCTAAATTTGCCGTAGTTTTTATTGATACCCAAGTTCCTGTATAGAAACAGATTATGGCTTGCAACAGGTTTGCTGGTATCCCCCTGTCTTGCAGTTACCACCATAGCAGATTCCGATTGACCCCGTCAAAGGCAGCAGAGTAATCCACAAAACATGCAAAGAGAGGCAACAAGTTTTTCTGCCCAGACTGATTTATTAAGTAGGCCACAGCTAGAATGTTATCTGTTGTAGATGCTCCTGGCCTGAAGCCGGTTTGATACACAGGGAGAATTTAATTTTCATCGGCCCAGTCCTGTAGGTCTTGCAGGAGGAGGCTGGCATATCCCTTTGCCTCGATATCCAGCAAGGCAATAAGCCTATAATTGGCAGGGTCCCCAGTACCTCCCTTTTTGTGGAATGGGTTGCAACAGGGAGCCTTTCCAAGTCTCCGGGACGGTTGAATTTGTCATACAGTACTGATAGAGTGGCGTGAGTGCGGTTTCCCAGAAGCCACAATCTTCTTTGAAAAGATGGCCTCGTAGGCCATTCCGACCAGGAGCCCCTTCTTTTTTAATGTTTTTTAAAATTGTCATCACACGATCCCCCATGACCAATACTTCAGATGTTTCTTCAATGGTTGTCGGTTTCCCTTCCGCAAGTGGGCCGGGTGTATCTACGGGAGGTGTGTCAATCCGACCCATGCTGGTGAAGGGCCTTTGCATGCCTGTTGATGGCAGGTTAGAGGTTCCACAGTATAGTGAGGTTACATACCCTATCCATTTGTCACTGTCGACCACATTGCGCCGATCATGGCCATGCCCTGAGAGCCTGTTAATGTACCTCCAGAATATCGCCTGTTTGCTTGGAGTCAGCAGAGTGAAGATGTGCAGCCATTTGGAATCTTGTTGTTTTCTTTTGTGATCCCAGACATTTTTCTGTGTGTTTTCCTTGCTTAAAGTAGGATTTGATGTGTTTCGTTATTTCCCTCTTGCTTGTGGTTGCGTAAGGCAGTTCTAAGAAACCTCTTACTTTGCTCCACTTTTTTACACAGCGGTTGGAGTTGGCATCAATGCCTTTCTCTAAGTGTTGGGGAATGCCTTATTTGTTTGCCTATTAAGAGACCGTATACCTTCATCGACAGATTGATCCAGTTCTCAGGGATGTTGCCACTTGTAAATTCATCCGATATTTTAGGCCAATTGCTTTTCCAACTGTTTAGGACTGATGTATGTACTTTGTTTCACTTTAGTCTCCTCGGTAAAACATGGATTTCTTCCCCATTTGTATTGCCCGCAAGAACAATGAACTGGAGCCAACACGCTGGTAAAGTGATAGCTATGGCCAGAGGGAGGTGATCACTGCTCTGGATGAAAGGCTTTTGAGATTCCGCCACCTGTCCCAACAAGAGATTACACACAAAGATGTGATGTGTCATTGATTTGGTCATCCTCTGCAGGTCGTTATTCATAGCTGTTACCGGCTGCTGATTCCTTTGTGTTGATCGTAGTCTATACGTGTTTAAGAATGAATTCATTGCCATTCCTGTTTTGTCCATGGGCAGTGCTTCATCTGGTCCCGCTCCAAGGTTTTGGGTGTTAAAATCCCCAGCCATTATGATCCCACAGTTTGGCTGGGTCCTTAGTAGATCTTCAAGAGTGTCCACTAGTGACCTCATATCGATGTGTCTGGGAGATTTTTTGCTGTTAAAGTAGATGTTCAAGTGTACAATCTTTATTGGACCTCCGTTTAATTTCATGCCTTGCAATAGAACCGCTTGAACCATGTCAGTTTTGAGTATGGGTTTTGTTTTTATGTTGCTGCTAATGCGCGTGTATATCGATAAGCCCCCTGAAAGACTTCCGAATATATTGTATTTTGTTGCTGGCTGCTGGAATTCCTTGAAGCCAGGTATCACCTCTGGGGCAAGTAGCCAGGTTTCTTGAAGGCATAGTAGGTCCCCAGACTGTAAAAATTTGAATGCTTCCTTTTTATTTAGTGTAGTTTTTAGCCCAAAAAGGTTCCAGGAAATTACTTTCAGGGGTCTGCTTGATTTGTTGTTAAAATGGCCCTTTCCACGTGTGCTAGGAACACGTTCGCCTTATTTGACTGGAATTGGGAGAGACGTGAATTCTTAAGTTGGAAAATGTAGTGGTTCGAGCGACATAATTTGTCCCTTTGAAGATGGACTTCCTCGGATTCTGTACTGGTTTAGGATGAAATCCACTTTTTAACATAAATGGGTATTTCTCTTCTTTAGGCATATGGACATTAATACCCCAGTTTGAAAATTGATCTCTCTCCTTCATAATTCTTTGTGGGATGGAACCATTGTTCCATTTTAATATGGTTGATTCTCTTGATGTGTTATTGTCTAGAGTTTTAAATTGGACCTGATTAGATCTGCCGTTACGATAGAAGAGAGCTCTGGGATATGGTTTGGAATTTGTAAGATGTTGGACCTATTTAGGATATCTGAGTTTCCCCATGAGGTGTATTCTGGTGTAAAGATTATGGAGGTATTCTCCGCTTTCTTAATCTCTTGGGGCATTTGGTTAGTGGCAGCAGGATGTGATGCCCTCCATTGTGCAGATATTGCTTTTGCTCCCGAGTCGTTGTTAGCATCCTGTAGGCCGCGAGGCTCGATGTTGTCCATTAATATAGTTGCTGTTGTTCTCCCTTCTGGAGCCTTCTGGCAAATTTTGCGGTGGTTTTCCTGGTGCTGCTCTTCAGGGTGAATGTCTGGGGTAATATTTTGCAAGATCATTTTTTAATTCTTGCTGTGGTCGTTCATCTATGGTGTTGACCGTACTTTTCTCGGAGGTTGAAGTTATGAGTAATGCTGGGTTTTCCTCGTTGGTCGAGGAAACCATTGTTTTCTTGGAAGTTGGAGTTATGTGTAGTACTGGACTTTCTCAGATAATCGCGGTTGTAATTAGTTTGGGTTCGAGTTTATTTTTTGTCTAGCTTTCCTTTAGAAAAATCGGGAACATTTTTTGTGAACCCGTGTTCTTTTATGTTAAAGCCTTTTTGACGTTTGGTTTTTGGCCGCAAGTATCGGAGGTTTCTCTCGAGCCTGATAGTAGTTCCTTTGCCCTGTTTTGTTGTTTTATGTTTTTTGCATGATTTTTCAAGCGTTTCTTTGCCCTACTGGAGAGGGTTTTACCGGGAACTGAGGTGTATTTCAAGCTGATGGCCCCATTGGCATTGCTGTGTAGAGTCTTGCCTGTTACAGATTCCTCATTAATGGCTATGTTTCGACTGGACAACGGTGCCAGTTTCAAAGGTAATTGAGGTGTGTACTTGCACGGATCCTGTTAACTCACTTGTGTGTTCCTAGACATCAGGGGTTGTTTACTGATTTGTGTGTTTATAGGCGTCAGGATAGTTTCAACTGGATCAAGATTGCCCACATAGTGATTTGCCCCCCTCATTTGTGCTACAGTTTGCGACATCGTTTTGGGGGAGCTAGCTATGCCCGCATAATTATACATTACTTTTTGTTTGCCTTCTTTTGACAGACTTTCAGTTGTTCTTTGTTTGGGGTGAGCTATGATGTCCTGTTGTCTTTGCTTTAGTTCTGTAACAATAGATGTTAGAACTTCTGGTAATGAGCTAAGCTTCTCCACAATTGGTACTTTTTGTTTTGTTGTTCCTTTTTACCTTAATACTCTAAATCAATATCTGTGGATTTATTAAACCTCTTTTAACAACTTTATATTATTTTGCCTATTTTGCTTGAACCTATGATTTATTTCTCCAGGGCAAAAGCCTGATGTTTCTGCAGTTGAGAAGCATTTTCTCAGTGAACTGTTATAACCAAATATTATACTGGCACATGCATCAACAATGTCATTGGCGATTCCTTATATCGAAAAATAAGGATTCGCTAATAAGAAATAGCAAAAGGCTATGCATGTAGAAATCGCTTAAAAAATAGCGATTTCTAAACATTCCTTAATTGCGACTCGCAAATTGCGAGTTGCAATTAAGCAATACCTCCCCATTCATTCCTATGGGCCTTGAGGACCATAGGAATGAATTTGAAGACATTCTCAATTTGCAATTCTCAATTAGAGAATCGCAAACTGAGAATGAAATTTCAAGGGTGCCAGGGTGTCAAAAGGACACCCTGTTGCATCCCTGAAATCTGCATATGAGTTCATCTTGTGTGTAAAATGGAACTTTGAAAAATGCATTTTACTGCATTTTTCAAAGTTTTTGCAATTTACCATGAAGTTCAACTTCATGGTAATTTGCTCCTCCTATTAGCGAAATCGCTATTTTTTTTACTTTAATGCATTCCATTTAAGGAATCTCAATTTGAGATTCCTTAAATGCAATCACAATTTAAGTAATCGCAATTTAGAGATTACTCAAATTGCGATTTTTGCATTTGGGATGATGCAGTCCAAATGCAAAAATACCGGTCCCAAAGGGGCAGATTCAGAGAATCTGCCTGTTCGCGACCGTTTTTTGCTTTGATGCTTGTGGGCCATCGTGCTGCATTCATTTGGTGGGGTCACACTCACAATTAATAATTCACTTTATAACAGTAGGCTAGAAGTGTGGAACTACACACTATTGGGGCACAAATTGTGGCTAGAAAGTGTGTTGCTGAGAGATTACCTAATAGGCTTAAAGGCCTAGTAAATGCTAAGGAATCCAACACTGGCACAGTCAATAAATCTCGCCTGTAAAAGGGTGTTGTGCATGCACCCACATCCATGTACATCTTTGAATATATTTTCGTTTACTTGAAGAGAAACATTTAAATATGACTGCCAGTCTCCTTTCTTAAACATAAGAAATATTTCAAGATGGCCCCGGTGCACGTGCAAGCATACTCAGCAGCCATCTTGGAATGTTCAAAGATGGCTGTTGCACTTATGCATGCATGTGAAGTGGCAATCTTTGAACGGTTTACATATGGCTTAAGAAAGTTAATTTAAAGACAGTTACAGCACACGTGCAGTCCGAGTTTTGCCTTCAGTATTGAAAGGATAAGTGTCATCAACCTAAAACACAATGAGGCCGAAATAAACCTTGCGCGACAGAAACACAAGAATGGTGAGAAATGCCCCGGTTACTTACCGGTAATCTTCATTACTCCGAGTATAGTCTTCCTCGCCACATGAGTTACAAAGTGAGCTTTAGCTCCACAACAGAACCCTCCAAAGCAAAAAGAAACCACCTCCCACCCCCTCCCAACATGGCCGACCAGTCCCACCTGACCTCTATAAGAGGCGGGCCGGCCCAACCAATCAGCCTGATCTACCAAGCAAACAATGAAGCCAACAGCCAGACAGGGAGGGGGGGAGGGAACTCATGTGGCGAGGAAGACTATACTCGGAGTAATGAAGATTACCGGTAAGTAACCGGGGCATTACCTCCTCGTTAGTCATCCTCGCCCCCTGAGTTACAAAGTGAGCCAATACCCAAGCCAACAAGGCTTCATTGACCACCATAACAACAACACCACACGGTGATGCAGAGAAACCAACCCAAGGTTGAAGTATAACAACTGAAAAGAAAACAGGTATCACAGGAAACCTGAAACCAAGACCTCCAGGAAAAGGAGGCCAACCAGGAGTCGCAGCTCCAGCACTCAGAACGGCCCCAGCGAAGTCCCCCCGGGACTGCTAGAGACCCACGTACCAGGCGGGGGACGACCACGCCGAAGCCAGATAAAACACCCACTAAGGGGGCCCAGGGAACAGAGCCACACCTCGCGGACCGACCCTGGGCCCCCGCCGGATCCACCGAACCCAGCGAAGCGTAGGGAAGGATGCCAACCTGAGTAAGCCCGCGAACCAAGGTGGAACGAGGGCTAGCGGCCCGAACGAACTGGGCCAAAAGACACAACACAGGTCAACCCATCGGGGAAGGAAAGACGTGCGGCCAAGAGAAGCCAAAACAGCACGCCGAACAACCAGCACGGACAAGGGTGGAACCGCGTTGGCCGGGAAAAGCGGTAAAGATACCACCTGAGACCGAGGCCCCAGGGAAGGAACCCCGGGAAGGACACGGGGGACATGCCGGAGGAACAACCCCGTCCGGCAAAACCCGCAAGAAGGGCGGGGAGCGGAGGAACGACCCCCGCACGACCATCTGCCCAGCAGACACCATCGCCACCAGGGAAACCCACCTGAAAGGCGAGGAACCGCAAAGCCACCGAGGACCGGGGCCCAAAAGGGCGGACCCCGAAGAGCTCGTAGAACGAGAGAGAAAACTCCTGTGGAACACCTCACGAATTTGCGAGTCACCCTCGCGCAGGGGCCCTGCAAATCTCCACAGTAACGTATCACTATTAGTATCTGTGCAGCCGAAGCGAGCACCCAAGGGGGAGACCGGCAGAGCGCCCGTGGGCGAAGGATAAATATCATCGGAGCCAAGCGAGCCACCAAGGAAACCAGGCCGTCGAACACCGGACTGTGGAAGGCCCGCAAGGCCGCCCACCGGGCCCACAGGAAAGAAGGGGCCACGTCCCAGGAACACCCCTCAGACCGGAAAACCCAGACCCGCAAGGGGACCACGGAGGCGGGGACAGCACCAAGCCGACCGCGCCCAAGCAAGAAGGGCGCCCAGCGCCGGGCACAGGCAGAGCACGTGGCAGACCTGCGGGAACCCCGTAGCAAGCCACAACCCCGAGCATCCGCACCAGAACCGGGCCTGCCGAAGGAGGCAGGCCAGCCGACAAGAGCCGGCACAACACCGATGCCGAGAGCGGGGGACCCAACCACGGCATGGGAAGATCCGGGATCGGCCAGGAGGCTCGAACCGTCAGCTCGCCATAGGAGAGGGTACCCGGGGCGGCGGACCCCGCCGGGAACCAAAAACAGGAACGCACCACGACTTGCGTGGCAACCATGCGCGGGTGCCAGGCACCACACCACTGCAACGTTCCAAAAGAAGGCCATGGGCTGCTGAGCCGAGCGCCCATGAGCACCCCGGCTCTGCCCAAGCGCATCCTGTCGAGGACCCGCGATCTCAGAGGGCACGGGGGAGATGCGTACAGCAGACCGAAAGGCCACGCGGAAGACAGGTAATAAGGACCGGAAGGAGGAGTAGAACCCGGGCCGGAGGGCCGAGCCCCCCTCCGTGAACAGAGACCACGGAGGCAGACCGAGCCGAGGCCCCCGGCGTTGAAACACCACCGGGGCAGGGCGAGACCATGCAACGAAGGCCAGACCCGACTCCGTCGGATCCCGGGGGAAGACAGCCCGAAGGGCCAGGACCGGTGACACCCCCATCAGGGCGCCCAACCCGACCAAGACCCGGGGACCCACCGGCAAATGGAATGCCACACGAAAACGTGCAGGGGCCAAGCCAGTCACCGCCAAGGCTAGTAAAAGTGCTGCCGAAGCGAGCACAGCAAAAAAACAGCCGGCCAGGAAGACATCCAGCAACCCCCTAAGCACGAGGTGCTGAGCGGCCGCCGGAGAACCCAACGACCTCCAAACGACCCGGCGCCAAAGGACGCCCCCCCCCTGAAAGAACCAGAGGGAAGTACCGGGACCAGGCACACGCCCCCCCGAAGGAGGACAAGCCCGAGACGAGGACCGAAGGGACCACCGTACATAGGCCCGGAAGCCGACGGCTGAGAGACACCGCCAGATGTGAAGCCTCATTCCCATGGGGGGGGGACAAAAACGAGCCGTGAGGAAGCACACGGCCAGACAGGGAACCCCAAGACCCACACCCGGCGAAAAAGATCCACCAGGCGGGCCAGGAGCACAGCCCCCCTCCCCGCACGGGCCCGAAGGCAAGCCCAATGGAAGCACCCGCAACCGAGAGCGGGGACCCTCACAGGCAGGCCGGCCCCACAGGCCAATCCATGGTCCCAGAAAAACCTACAGGAGAGACAATGGAAGGAGTGGGGACCCCAACCCGTCGAGACGGTGGGTACCAAATGGAATTCCAGTGAATGCAAAGCGCTCAGCTACCCGAAGGCATACCTGCACAGGGAGCCTTCGGGAAGATCAAGCAAGCTATAGCCCAGAGTCAAATGGTGCAGGGCTAACCTGCCTCCGGTGCCAGGGATCGAATCATTTCCCCCGCGGAAAATCCGCAAGACCGGACCGCAAGCCCGAAGAGCCCGAAAACCGGGACAGCCACGTCCCAGGACGGTATGCAACGGAGGCAACCGCCCCCCCCCCCCCCCTCCCCCCCAGGGGGCCCCCTGGAGTGAGAGGGCCGAAAGTCAGTCTCTAAGGGTGAGACAGGGAGCGGCCGAACCAGCATGAGACCGGTCACCGCCGAAACTCGGGCCCGGACCCGCCGAAGGACCCCACCCATGCAAGGGCGGGACGTCCTCACCTGAACTGCGCAGGGGCCAAGCCGGCCGACACAGAAGCGCAACATGATGCGAAAATCGCGCACAACCCCCCCGCAGGGGCACAAGGCGCAAGCACAAAAGCCGCTGTTTCATAACAAAACCCATGTACTAGTAAGGTGCCCATTCACCCCTACGGGAATCTTGGCGCTGAATAACAGATGTCAGTTGTTACCCAACGCAATGGAAAAAATCTCACTGACCACTGATGGCTGAAAGGCCGAGTGGGCCCGCCGGTATTTGAACCTGCGACCACGAGGTCAACACCAGCCCCTGCAGTAGATGCATCAAACCACGGAGTCACTAGCCCCGAAAGACCCAACCCGGCCCACTCCCTGAGGCCCAAGGAGGAGGCCAGGTCCACGACCCGCCGAGGTGGGGAATCGAACCCCGCCTCTGCACCAGGGTCTGATTCGCATCTCCACAGCCGCAGAACGGGACAACACGAGTGGAACACTCGCGACCGGCTCAACCCGACGGCCCAGGGCGAGTCCCCCAGGGCGCCAGAAAAGGGAACACGGACAAAAGGGAACTGTCCCCATGCCGCACCGCGCCCCCTCAGAGCGCGCCAGATAAGCACCGGCACTCTGTACATGAGGCAACCTCACAGGCCCCATGGCTGCACGAAGAAGGAATAAACACTACCCCTTCACCGCGTGTTGTATGTCAACAGCCCGGCCATACAGGGCACAAAAAACCGTTAGAAATTTCCACGTGGGATACCTCCACAGCATAGGCAGGATTCGAACCCTGGCCCGTGCGGACCGTCCCTACTCTCATCAGCACCACACGACGTGTACCGAAGGCACAAGTCCCTTTGCGCTAATAACAGCCGAAACACGGAGCACATGAAAATGAAATGGTTCCCCGGACCTCCGAGAAGGAGACAGACGCGCTGCCAATCCGACGAAGGGAACGCACCTGGAGGCACTCATAACTGAACAGTACTCGCAATTACTCGAGTATTCACGTCATCAGCAATTGCGTGCCGAAGAGTAACACTTCAAATACTCTGGGCCCGCCCCCGAGAGGAGGGAGGCGCCCGGAACCAATCATAGCGCGGCAAACCGCCGCGGCCCGTAGGGCAGCCACCTCCATGAAGGGAGGCAGATGGGAGACCCGGCCGCGACCAGCGTCCCAGGTTCGCAGGAGGGGAGCACCCGGTCCGGATCGCAGAGCCCCCGAGGACCCGCCGAGAAAAAGGTAGGACCGAGTCCGCCCCCCCCCCTCCAGGTCAGACGCCGGACCAGCGGCCTCACAACAATCAGCGCGGCGCCCCGCCGAAGCGCCGCTGATCTGCAAGGCTCCAGCACGGTGTCTTTAGAAATCAGTGCTTACATTGCAACAGAGGTATTCGGTGCTCAGCACAGGCCCTGAATCAGCAACACCGGCGCATTCCATGAGCACCAGCGAAGGATCATCTGCAGATAGAAATTCACAGAATGCCGCGCCAGAGACGCCGAGACTCGAACCCGGCCCTCTAGCTCCGAATTCGACAGCTTTGACCATTATGCCAAATCGTCTCCCCCCATTATAAAATAGAAATGCGAGACCCACATCGGACTCGAACCTGGGTCATGTTTATCCATGACCCCAACTCGGGGAGCAGTCGAATCACACACGCAGGCAGTGCCACAGCGCCAACTGCTGCCTGAGGGTGTAAAACCTTGCGCAACACACCCCCGTAACCGAGGCACATGCATGTAGTCAGAGCGCAATTCCAGGCGGTAACTACCCAGCGGAGTATTTAAAACATTCACTTTTCGAACATTTCCCTAGGAATACAGGAAACACCCCTACCGGAGGGGAGTGACAAACACCAGCCTGACCACATACAGGAGAATGCGCAGGACCCACAAGCCCATTCAAAGGCTCGGGCCCCTCAGTAACGACCGGGGGAGACACAGGCATGTACAACAACACCACCCTCCCGGCCGCCCCCCCCCCCCTGTAGACCCATGGCACGCTACAGCAGCACCTAACCGGCCCCACAGGACCGGGGGAAGGAAGAGGGGGGGGAATTTTTAGGCATAAGGCACCAGAGACCGCTAGAGCAGGTCCACACCCTAAAACCCCAGGGCCAGCTCACGCCGGCCCATCTTACCTGAACAGTGCTCTGGAGAGAATCGTGCAGAACAAAAAAAACAGGCTGATTGGTTGGGCCGGCCCGCCTCTTATAGAGGTCAGGTGGGACTGGTCGGCCATGTTGGGAGGGGGTGGGAGGTGGTTTCTTTTTGCTTTGGAGGGTTCTGTTGTGGAGCTAAAGCTCACTTTGTAACTCAGGGGGCGAGGAAGACTAACGAGGAGGTAATGCCTTTGATGAAGTAGCAGGGATCTAAGACAGACCAGAAAGCCACCACCACATCATAAGTACGGATGGAACATAAAGTCCACTCAATGTCTATGATGAATAAAATTAGTCTGTTAAAGCTGGCTGTCTCTCAGTAAAGTCGTAAAGCGCTGTAATTATGATACCTCACATGGAGTCTTCGATGGGTACGTCACAGTTCCTCTAAAATTACAAAGGGTACGTCATGAGTTACAATAACATTCTCTTGACAAATGAAGAAACCAAAGTGAGATTCGTTTCCTATGCTACAGAAAACCTGAAATAAATGAATTAGACAGGGTTACATATACATCACTTGCTTACACCACTAGATCATCCATATCGGTGTTCTTGTAACTTTCAATTTTTTTTTTTTTTTTCTAAATTGCAAAATCTTCATCTTGGAACGAGGAGATGCATGTTACTTGGGAAGAAATTAATTATTCTTTATAATTTGCAGTTTTGATTTGTATAATAATTCACAATGGCTGTGTCAGGGTTTAACCATCAAACTCAAATGTATACCCTCAGACTACGGTATGTTGTCCTACAGGTCCCCAGTGGCAGGCTTGCCTTTACCCTTTCCTCCAAGATAGACAGGGTTCCCCCACTTATGTCCACATTACTCATAAGACTAGTGCTCGATTGTTTCAATTAGTACCCTTGAGATCTGAAAGGCAGCATGTTTTCACAAGAAGCCAAAATCCCAGAGGCCCGCTTGGGTGTGATTCACTACTTATACTGCACTCAGTAACTACTATGTTGCTTTGCCTGTGAGTCCACATGTGAAAACTAACTTATGTTCCTTAACAGTAGTCCAGCTCCAGCATTCTCAACAAGGACATCTCACATCACTACAGAGGGCAGCATCTCTAGGAAAGAAGAACAAAGGTTAGTTCTTGGGGTTGGTGGGCGGGTAACATGGCAATACAAATTTATTAGGAACTTTAAAAAACATATAGAACATTTGCACATAGGACTAGATGGACCTGACACAGATAGGCCTCCAGAGGAAATTAAACATGTTCAATGAATACTGCCGGAATAAAAAGTTAACAGTGAACATGGATAAAACTAAAATTTTATGCTTCGGTAGGAGTAAAACTAGCTTCCTGTGGTATCTGGATACAAAGCCACTCGAAAGGGTGAACAAATACAGATACCTGGGAATCTGGTTTAAGAGTGACCTTAAATGGTATACCCATCTGGAGGCTCTCAAAATGAGGGCATCTGCCTCTGTGAAGGGGCTAAAAAGATTTAATAGTGTATACGGGGAAAATTCAGATAGGCCGGTCATAAAAGCCTACCTAGCAATGGTCCCCCCCCAATTCCTGTATGGGGCAGAAGTGCTCTACTTAAGTGGGAAAAAAGGGTGGGATAAAGAGGAGGGAAATATTTTAAAAAACCTGTTCTCTTTGCCTAAATCTTCTATGGTACATGCTGCAAGACTGGAGCTGGGAATTACCTCCTGGGCAGTAACTGCCTGTATGGCACTAATCCGCTTTTGGCAGCGCCTAGGGTCTGGAGAGCACTTAAAAATTTCACAGTGGTGTAAAAGTGAAATTGTCGCTAGTGAACTGACCTGGGCGAAAGAAACAAGAGCCACACTAAGTGAAGCCTATGGTGTGTTGGGTTTAAAACTATGCCCAGAACTGAGTCATCCACATATAGCTAGGAAGGAACTGAGGTTACTGGGAGCTGAGACGTCCCACACATATGAGAGTATCTCTCGCAGAAAGTTTCGGTGTCATATATGACCCTGGCCTGGGAACTTAACCAACAGTACCCCTATTTAGACAGATTGCCCAGCTACCGTCTAAGACGTGAGGTCCTAAAAGTGCGAATGGGGATAAACCCCTGTTATGGGAACAAGGAAGCCAAACATTTTATGTTGAATAATAATGGAACCTGTACTTGCGGTTGGGTACCCACTGCGATATTGTACACATTTTACTAGATTGTATGATGTTTTTAGATTTACGAAAAGAAATTTTATGTCCGATTTTTAAAAAATACAGGATCAGAAATAGGATGCAAGCTGCTAGCTTTATAGCTGAAATGAGGTACCTAGATATTGCTTGTGCTATGGGGAAATTTTTGTGTAAAGTCAAGTTGTTTCTAAAGTGTTCAGAGTAAATATCTTAGGCGGCGCTCATGGGGGGTGGATGAGCCTGTACATGTAAAGGTTAACGTTGTGATTTGGAACCTTTGGAATTGATTTGATGCTGATGGAAATTACCTGACTTAATTACCCCTAGGGGTATTTTTGTATTTAGTACGAAGGAATGTACTATTTTACGGGAAGTACAAATGCCATGTTTTTAATATGATCTTGTTCAAGTTTTAACAGTAATTTTATGTATAGGGTATACTTTTAAGGTTGTAATTAACCAAATAAAGTTTTCTTACTGACTGACTAGATGGATACATTTAATCATATGAAGGGAAATGTACATCATATAATTCCTCTAAAGACACATGAAAAGGACAGTTAAACCCTGCCACTTCTGGAAAGACCATTAAAGCAAGATTTGCAACTTGTATGAGGGGCAAGCCAACGTCCTATTTTATACTGGCATCATAGGAAGATAGAACAAGAGACAAGCAAACCCATTAGATCACTTACAGGACACCAAAGTCTGCACACAGAAGGTACTTCAGATGTATTATTGGATTGTTGTAGTAGCTGTCCACTTGTAAAATCTGTCAATTGAAAACATTTAAAGGTTCTATGTGCTTATATTTATCTAGTTCAAACTGCTCTTCTAGCTCATTGGTCAAGGGGAATCTCAAAACCTTGAATAGTGCCAGAGAGAATATATTCTACAGACAACAGGTGACACGGATAACAAAGCTGTCTAGGGATAACTTTTGCCAGAGATAACGAAGACGACCAGAAGGTGGGTGTCAAACTCATATTGTCAATCTCGTAGAGTTGAATGCGAGGGAAAGAGAAAAAGCCTTTGAACTGAGCTATTTTTTTATGTTCTTTTCTCAGCTTCAGTGTTCTCCTTCCAAAACCATTGAGTGAATATAATTCCCTACTTCTTTTCCCCAAGCTTTACCTCACAGTTCCTATCATAGTTTGAACCTAGAGAGGTTAAGAATGAATTGGTGGAGTGGGACTCCTACAAGAAAACTAATTTCCAAGTGTAGATTTACACCTAAGTGTTGACTTACATGTCTCCATCCTCTGAAACTAGGCATTGGAGATGCTTGAAACTGAATTTCGAGGGCCTATTCACAAACTGCAGTTTGTAGTATACTTACGTAGTGTGATGCTTTACTAGCCTTTTATTGTGTTTATGGGCTTGCTCCGCGAGCTCGTGTTTGACTGTTGGGTACATGTTTTAACTTGTTCGTATTTGTCCCAAATCTATGCTTTCGAGTTCTTTCTCCATTTTTTCTAACTCCAACCTCACCAGTTGGAGTTGAGAACCACAGCATGGAGGACTGGCAGGGTGTGAGCTCCTTTTAACCACATGGCTGCTGGGCGTTTTCCCCCCCTGTGCTGGAAAATGCCATTTTAGTGGCACCATGACGAGCTCAGCTCGTCATCAGCACACGACACCTTTTGGTGATGACGAGCTGAGCTCGTCATCAGCATCGAAAGCATTAAATGGAATAAAGATACTTTCTACAACACTGCTTCAGCTTCATCCTTGGTAATGCTCCCACCCCAATTTAGTAGTACTCCAGGAGTACTACTTATGTATTACAAAGTGCATTTCAGAGCATTCTCAGTGGAGGCCTCCACCTCCCTCATCTTTCTATGTGGAGATCTCAGCCACAAGTGTGGCGATCTCACATGTGGCTCTAAATTTTAGTAGTAAATGTGAGAGGGACAGGAGGAAGTTGAAGTAAAATGGGCATTAATGCCACCTAAATTGAAAGGGCTTAAGGAAATTTAAGGAAGGATTTTGGGAGGCACATGCACATGCAAAAGACCCACTCACAAAAGAGTAAGACAATGACAAGTGACAAAATACACTTCTAAATTGCTACAATCCTCATGGTAAAAATAAATAGTCATACATTTACTCCACTCGAGCCCAAGTGAGTTGGACTATACTGAGGCTACAGTGAGTGACCACAAAATACACAACCCCTGGCACCTCACATTAAGAGAGCACCCTATATTATCACACTGTCAAAATCTCACACCTGAGTCCTTTGCAGTTTGGGTTTTCAAGCAGTATTTATTACATTTATCCTAAAAATGATATAAGCCTTTAATCATGATGCAAAACATTCTATTTACATATTATTCAACAATTTGTGTTTTTGCCCAGATGGCACATGAGGTTTGCTACACATTAGAGTCTCCTACCTGCAGTTATTGGAGTCATGTTTATTCACTTGCTGGCCCATACAGCTCCAGCTAATTGGCTCGGGCCCAAGAGATGTAAATCCACTAGGCCCCGCAGAAGTCACTTCCGTAAGGCAAAGTCACATACTCCCTCACAATGAGAGGAGCCCCGACCAACCAGTATGCTGTGCCCCAAACAACTGTTCCAGATCTACCCAAAAGAGGGATTCCCCCGGCATCCACTGAAGATGGACCTGCGCAACTGGGCCAAAACTAGGTCTCCTGGCATAGGCACCAACTCCCCTCAACCGTAGCATAGTACAATCGAGCACCCTAGAGGGCCAAGGATAATCACTGTAGTTCTTGTCTCCATCCCTGCACTACACATGATAGGACCAAAGCTTGACTTGAGCTTAGGCTTAAAATCAGATTTATACATAATTTGCCTGCATTTGTTCTTAATGCCAAGGTGTTTACCTGCTGCATGCATAAACACAACTCTGTAACTACCACAGGCTTAGTGGGTTAAGCGCGGTGTGTTGCAAAACCCAATAGTGTTTTTGCAAACGTCATTAACCTCATTGGAAAAGTGAACTACATCCTGGTGTAACAATGACTCTCACCGCATGCAACAAGGAGGTATTGATTCCAGCAAATACGTATTCATCTACTGTTTTAGGTAGCTATTCAAGTGTCTCACAGACTCATTCAGACTCTTTGCGGAATTGCCATCCTCAACAAGGTTCTTGGAATAATCTTTGACCAAAGGATAATCACCTCTGTAAATCTAAAGATTTCAACAAACAAGTTCTCAAATGGACCTCTACTCTCCAAGAGTACCAAGTAATTACCACTGATGTGCAAATTAATTAGTCCAGGTAGAGGTGGCCTCCTTTCGTCCATTTCTTCCATGAGGTGTCAGAAATCATCTTGTCGTAGACCACCTTCTGCCCCCCCAGTGGACTTGCAGGTCAGCTTCCTCTGCTTGTCTGTGAAACAATCTTTGCTTCAAACCTACTCTCACTCTTCACACAAAAGAGTGGCTGAGGATCCATACACAGACTAGCCCAAGTGACCTAATAGAAAGATTTGACTGGAAGATTGAAGATGCCATTCAACATCAACATGAGCTGGTCATTCTTCTGAATCATGTTCATACGAAATAAGCATTTGTAATAGTTGGACTTCCACTTCCTGATTCTCTTAACATCCTCAGTGCTAAAACTGGAACCCACTGTCAATGTTGCAGCCTCAATTCTAAACGAGTGAGAACTTTAGCTCTTGCCCTCTAAGCCTGCCTCCCTCAAGGCCATGTGCATTACTCGGCTAAACTGATAATTTGACAGGCATACACTAGAAGCACGCACTAACAAGGAAGTTGCTGCTTGCGCTGATTCTTTATATAAACCCTGTTACCAAAGTAATTGGGCAGCCACCAGAACCCCTTTACTGTCCTCAGTATGAATGGTTGTCCTTTTACCAGATGATCATTTTTAGAGTGAGAAAGGGTAACAACCAAATTTCCCCCACTACACAAAATATGTTTAAGTAACAGGCCTCCATGGATACAACCTCCAAGATGATGAATGCACTGTAAAAGGTGAGGGAAAAACAGCTGCGAGCAATGCTGTTTTGGAACTGGAACTGGACACTATGAGTAGGACCCCCAGGATCTTTCCTAGCTTGCCTCAGTCAAAGGGCCACCTTCTATCTCCGGGAGCATTCTCCAATCCCTCCAAACCTTTAAGGGCTCACTTCACCATGACTGAATGGGAACAATCCAGCATCCCCCCAAATTTGGGGAAAAATGCTAATGCTGTAATGTGCCACTTGGCTGCTGCCGCTGACCTCCCCTCTGTCCTCATTTGCTGGATGAAGACTAACAAAGACCCCAGAGAGAAACACTGTGCTTGTGGGTGGTCTGTGTTATACACAAGGAATTCTGTAAGTCTCTCTCATAAGGTGCGAGACTGGACATGATTAGCTCCAAACAGAACTGTTGCCAACTATGCGGCTGTCACTTTTGCCCTCTGAATGGAAACATCGTAAGTCCTGCAACGTGACACGAGACTCATTGGCATGATCCGCGAGGCAAAATTAAGCTGCCATACCAACACTTGTAATGGGGTAAAGTAAGATTGCGTGACTTCAAGCATAATTCCAGTGATGACCAGATTGCTTTTACCTTTTGCAGTGTTTCTGCGCAAACACCGAACTATGCGTAGGAATAAGGTACCTTAGTATATATGGAATGAGTCATCCTGCCACCTTAGTACCCATCAGTCCAGAACCGACTAGCTATAGTGTCTCAATTGCCCTCCTACTCACTCACAAAGGAACAAATGATTAGATACCCCAGAACACAACACTCCCGACTCACTCTGGAATCGTGGTTGCAAGACACACCTGCTTGCTCAGACTCTTGCAAATGTCCACAATAAGCTCTGACAAAGACACAAACAAGTTTAAAATAATTATTTTAACTAATGTGCTCTAGTATGCAGTATACGTGCCTCAATAAGCAGCAAAATACATAACACAAATATGGTTAGCATAGCAGGTACTCCGTAGATCATAAAAGGAGCAGTCATAGTGAAATACAGCAGAACCTAACCTCCCTCCCCTTGTACAGAAGAAGGATGATTATAAATTAGAAGATCTCTGGGAATTGTCTGCAGATCCCGTACCTCAGTCTAGAATTGGTAGAACTACATCATAGGTGCTGTCATGCTCTTCTCCCGGGAAAGGTCCCTCTCCAAGAGTGTCCTACCTATCCATGCATCCCAATAAGACCAGAGTACGTATTCCCAAACAACAGCTGCATCTATATGTTTTATCTAGGTGCTAGGGCCTGACCAGAGCAGACTGACAAGGGGCATTGTTGTTCGACCTTGTTCACAATGTTCAAACTAAATCTATGGAACCTGCAAAAAAGTGAAAAAAGCAATAGGTTTTCATGTGAAAATAACAAAAGAGGTTTTTGCAAAATAAACTCATGTAGTAACATGAGCAAACCAGCTGGCAATCTACAGCGTGCTCATGCTAACTTAGGTAAGACAACAATGACCCCATTGCACACGTGACATACCTTCCCAGCAGGAAGTCTGCACTACACATTTACAGAAACAATTATAATACTGAGATATACTAATGTGGCTGCATTTTCCTGTGCCAATGGACCCCACAGTGACCCATAATGTTTTGGAAGGTTGCCAATGAGATCTCACATCTTACAGAATCCCTGGAGCCCAAGAATATTACATCATCCTAACAGTGCATGACTGCACCAAAACCAGATACCTGGGAGAAGAGCCATTCCAGGATGGTACTAAATAGCTCAAAGTAAGCACATGAGACTGAACACCTCAGGGGCATGCATTTGTCCAAGAACAAGTTTTTCTCAGCTGAACAGATGTAAAGCAGACGGATGGACCGAAAGAAGTTGGAAGGCCCATTCTTTGTTGGCTTTAGCCTTAATTTCGGAGCCAAACCCCTCACTTTTTTAAAGGTCTGCCGAAGAATGCATATCTCTTTGAGCACAATAATGGATTGATTGCATCATTAACAGAGGCCCATTTTCAAGTCTACAAATTGTGGTTGAGCCTAAACTCTCCCAGGTATTTTTTGGGCACTTACCCCATTGGTAAGCTGTCAAAATCAACAGGTGGAGTGTTACTGTAAGGCTCTGACACCCTTTGAAAGCTTAGGGTCTTATTTATAAGAGGCTTACTCTGCCGGAACACCACTTTTTTGATGGACCTGCAGTGCAAGCCTCCCAATCATACCTGTGAGTTGACGCAAAGCCACTCTGCATAGCTTTGCATGTCCTCATAGATTTGGAGTAAGACAAAGCAGTGCACGTCACTGCCTTGTCTTACTCTATATAACCCTGGGGCAGCAGCAAAACCTTATGCCTCACCAGAGCAGGCATAACAAGATGAAATCTTTTTATTTCTCCTCATTTCTTCCTCTTTGCATGTCTGCTGCATTCTGCAGCAGACAAGCAAAGAGGAAAACGCCTCTCAGGATTGCTTCTGTGCTGAAAGGTGGCCCTTCCTGCACAAAATAATCCTGCCTGCAACTATGGTGCAAGATTGCCTACGTTTGGCGCTAGGCAGAAAATCATGTGCCTGCATAGGGGATAAGGACAGGAATGCACCATATTTCATAAATACTGTGCGTTTCTGCCCTTTCACATTGATGTAGGGCAGCAACGCAAGAAGACTTGCAGGACTGCCTTATGCCAATTCCTTATAAATGAGGCCCTTATTTCGGTCTTGCTCCTGCTTCGAGCAACCTCCTTGTTCCGACATAAAAACTGATGATGTTTTGTTAAATTGGGTCTTTTAAACCTTATACTGGTAATCTCAAACCATAATGAAAACCACAGTACAAATGATGCGCCACGTCATGTCATTGGTAAGTAATTAGCCAAGAATTCAAGCCAGTAAAGACACAGGAGACTAATGTTTGCTGATTGAATCTGCATGTCACTTACTTTTGCCCTCTTTTTCTCTGGCTTTCTCAAAAGATTTGAACTCCGGGTGGCCTGCGGTCCCGCAGAATGAACAATTGTGCTTTCATTTTATGACCCTTGAGGCTTGGTACATGTTTTTTTGTTAAAAAGCCCAGCAACCTCTTTTCCTGTTTCCTCCTCTGGTAGCTGGTCAAAAGGGAGGATGACCATTATCCTCTATTTTAGCATCATACAGCTTAACCATGCAATAATGTCTGTATGGTCCTGAAACATATTCTGATTGGATGCCTTTTTTAATGAGAAAGCTTTATCATAAACCTTCCAACATGATCCACCAAACACATCGTAAGCCCCTTCAGATATCATTGCTGATGTCATAAATTGTGTCATAGAACATGTCTTGAGCAATGTCATATGTGAGGTCATAAGCAGCGCATAGTGGGGGCACATGGTATAGTAAGGGCTGCTAACTATAACTGCTGAATTTCTGTGTTTTTTTTTTATGTCAAATCATTAATGTTGTCACTGAGAAATTCACCTAACTACAATTTTCAATGAATTTTTAAGACTTTTTAAAAACAAAAACAGATGCTTTTATCACACCTAATTATACCGTTACTTGAGACCTTTGTTTTTTTCAGTGAATTTCTAGGGTTTTTTAAAAGAAAATGAATTATTTTTTGTGTGTATATAGGGCATAATAACTGAAAAATATATCCTGTGTGCAAAAATGATTTTGAAAGGGAATGGCTTTGCATTATAACCTAACAGGTGTGCGTAGCAGGGTGTGGGGATGGATTGCCATCAACCTCTATCGCAGTTGACAGGTGCACATAGAAGTGAGCTGGGATGGACTAGACTTTCCTTTCAGACGTCTCTTTCAAATGACGGGTTTGCGTAGTAGTGGCCAGGAAGGACTGGGATGCCTGTCTCAGGTGATGGGTGTGCGAAGTAGTGTGTGTGGAGGGACTGTCCTCTCCTGTCAGCTCTCTCTTATAGATGGAGACTCAGCCAATGTGTGAGAATATACGAGGAGTAACTTTAGACTTGTAAATCATGGTCTATGAGATTCCATCAGGGGCAGGGACATGCAAGTCTGTACCAAAGAGTAGGCTTACACTCAGAAATGGTCAATAGCAAAATAGTGTAAAGTAAAGACTAGAATAGCTTTACATTTGAAAAGGGGGAATACCAAAAAGATGAAAAGTTACTAATAGGGGCAGTAGTAGATTTACATGTGAGTAAATATGCATGTGTACTGTGAAGTTTATTAGAATATGGCACCATGAGCTGGTTAACCTATTGTTCATTGTGCTGGTCTCCACTGCAGTGCACCCTTAAGTGGGTGTGCCCAGTTCAGATTGGAACAGTGCACCTGACTACAGAAAATAATGCATTGTCCAGCAGACTCACTAACTCTGAGAGTTCATTAGTGAAATGTGGATTCTTGTTTAGAAACAGTGGCTCAATCAGTCATAGCCAGTGAATGGGGACTTATGTATGTTACTTCCCTCAATGCATATTATCGAATGGGTCATGTATGCGGAAAAGTACCCTAAGGGTGCAAACACTTATTCCATCCCCGAGCTTTTTGTACATTACAGCTGCAGACAACTTTCTGATTGGATCCTGGGGCTCGCTACATCCATTTCCATACATATCGCTTCAGTACATGTAAATGAGTAACTAAGGGAGGTTATTCCCTTAGAGTGCACTTACCAGCTTTAAAATATAGTCTTTATTTTTACTGCCCACAAATGAGCTCCAAAGAGAGCCATCAAAACTGATTGTTTTCTGTAAAT
Source organism: Lissotriton vulgaris (assembly GCF_964263255.1). Taxonomy (NCBI): domain Eukaryota; kingdom Metazoa; phylum Chordata; class Amphibia; order Caudata; family Salamandridae; genus Lissotriton; species Lissotriton vulgaris. The sequence goes on along the minus strand of NC_141689.1, from coordinate 1,549,351,817 downwards.
GTGCTTCTGGTATGGGAATAATGGAACTCTAAATACCTGTGCTGTTACTAAATAAGATATCCCACCTGGGTCCTCAACAAGACATTTCCTTCTTTCTTGTATTTCCTCAAGGACTACATCAAGTACATGTTATGTCCAAAATATGTAGATTTGTAAAACCTCCAAATTTGTGACTTTTAAGTGCCATTAACTTTTCAGAAATTGAAATACAAAAATCAAAACTTTTGGTATGATACCATTTATTATTTGTTTACTGTTGGCATATGAAGTTACAGTGATAGCAAACTATTTCTGGAGACCAAAAGCTGTCATGTCGATAAGGGCTGTGTTGTTGACACACAGGAAATAAAGCAGAGGCAATTCTCCCTGTAATTACAAAAGGCTGTTTGACAATTCTGCCAAAAATATATTAGGCAATAGCCCTGTCTCAAACCAACGTGAATTTTAATATTATCCATGCACTGATTCCTCTCTGTAATCAACACCCTAGCTCTTGTGTTGCTATGAAGCAATTAAAAGGGGGTATATAGCCACAGGCCTTAGTGTTCATTTACAGTAACGTACTCAACAAAGTTTTATGGTCTGCCTTAAGGTTGGCTGCCCAGAAAACTACAAAACAGTAGGAGGAATTGCGAGGAATTAAATAACTGGTTTACATTCTATGTAAATGGATATAAACATACACTAATTAGAAAACCCAAGGAAGAAACAGTCACATTTCTAATGGAATTACCATACATTCATACACTCACATATGATGAAAAACCCTCATCCACCTACTGTCTTGTGCATCGTCAGTGCTTTCCGCATCTAGCACTAAGAATCATCCGATCCTACTGATGGTCACTGCTTATACAGTATACTAGTTATGGGTTCCCAAGTCTGAGTGAGGATTAGTCTCTAATGTTGACATTTATGTTCTTCCTTTGTTAAACTATCAGACATAATAAAATTAGTTGTGGATGAGTTACAAATTGTTTTACTAGTGTTTTCTTGGACTAAATTAAGGACAAGAGTTTTGTGCAATGAATCTTACTTCTCCTTTCTGTCAACATGTTTTGGCATTCAAATATTGCCCATATAGGGTCAGCCTAGACCCTCAGGATTATAGGTATCTCATATCAAATATTGTTCATTGGTGGCTGCCATGTACCGAGCCTGGTGGGGTGGGGGGGAAGTGCAAAATAATACCACTTATCTTTAGGTTTGACGTCCTCCTCCACCATCGTCTCTCTTCCAGGGAGGCTCCAGGACCCAGGAAACTGCACTAACCAATTTTAGCGATGTTCTCCCAGCATGAGAGCAGCTCGAGGATTGGTTGTAGCAGCCTCACTCAGTGCTCTCATGAGCACTGGAGGCCTGTGCTTTCTCTAACCTAGCTGTTTAAGACAGCTATGTTAGAGAATTTTAAAATACACATGTCTAGCTGGCTGTCACAAGACAGCTGGCCAAAGAGACTATAACATTTTAAAGCTCACAGCTCCCTTCTGCTGCCACTCAGCAGCCCTTGCCCATCCTGTCACTCAGTTCAGGATGGGTCAGTTGCTGAAAAATAAAATAGTAATACATAAACTTTATTACCATTTTAATTTTCAGCTCTGGGCTGTGGGTCCACACTTCTCTGCTCAAATGGATGAGCCACCCCTGATGTTGTAAAAGAGTACCTGGTTCATAAGGCATGTTATGCAAGTTCATTCAACATAACCTTTATTTTTCTTCCTAAAACAGGGTTTCAGCAGTGGAATAACCCTTCTTCGTGGAACAGGTACACCTTGGGCAAAAACAAAGCAAGCTAGAGCAGTATGAGCACAAGCTTTCCCCATCACAGGGCTCGTTCAAATCGGGAAGCAGCAGCAGAAGTTTGCTTCCTAACAGAACTGATAAAAAATGTCAATATAAGCCAAACTTTCCTTTCTCACACAAGAAAGTAAATGCAGCCTTCCATTCTGTGCAGAACAGATCTATGATGGCAAACTAGTACAAGGGTTCATCGCTCATAAAGCAAGTATAGTTAAATCCTGAGTGATATATTGGCTATAGAAAGAACTCTGGAGTTGGTGCTCAACTCAATGAGAAGAATGTATAGACAGAGAAAGTCAATATGTGAGTTCTGACACTATTCCCACTTAGGTGATCTTCAATGTCACAATCTTGAGAGTCCTGCTGCTGTCACAGGGAGAACTAATGTTTGTGTTTATTCTTTGGTTTTCCACACATAGAAAAATAGCCGTAAGCTAATAGGTCATTGTTATTTGGACCAGTGCAACCACAGCCTATGGGCCTGATTTCGAGTTTGTCTGACAGGTTACGCAATCACAAACTTAATGGATATCATGTCTGTTGTATTACAATTGAATCTTTAATCTTTAATCTTTATTGCGTGATTTAAAAATAAACCATTGCAAGTACAAAACATTTAAAAGGTTTCAAGATTGCATTTAGAATGTTAAATTCATTAAAAGTCAGTATGTATAGATGATAACAAATGAAACTTCCATTTAAAAAGTCATATTCATAAAAAGCCAGCAACAGCAAGTAAAACTTGGCAGCATTATTCCAATGGGGGGTCGCAAACTCTGGGCAGCTCAATAAGTTTGTTTGCAGCGCGCTCCATGAATCTTACTAGGGCACAATTTAATTTAGTGTTCCTAGGGTCGAAACAGGCCAAAACTGCTGCTCTACAGCTTCTAATCATGTTTCTATTCCAATGATGCTTGAGTAGGGCCCTGTATTACAAGTGCATTATATCCAGTGGAACTTGTAATACGGTGGATGGGATATCCACCACATTTGTGATAGAATAACCTGTTTGCTGAGCTCTAATTCTGGCATTAAGTAACCATTCTATTGATAAGCACACAGGTCACGGCCTCTTTTAAAAAGGTTTTGAGAAGGGGCGTGGCCATGATGGCGGGGTAGAAATACGTGTCTACCGGAGCTCCTGACCCCATCCGAGGCCTCAAGCCCTGATTTTAGCTAAATCTCCCCCCCCGGAGCCGCGCTGACTAGCTGAGCAATCAGGGGAGTTGGTCACCGCTTGACCACCACCACCAGAGCCCTGCAAGGCGAGAACTCACCGAGTTAGCGGAGCCGAGTTGCTGACCGGTGCTGACCGGGGCTGGCACAGCACCCCGATCCCGATGCGACGGTGGTCCACGAAACGGCGGTGAGGCGCAGAACTGGCCGATTGGAGTGAGCGGAGCTCCCTGACAGCAGCGGACTGCGGATCCAGTCATAGCGGTGTGGAGCGGCGCAGGGTCCGGGGCGCCTCCGCTCTCTTCCCTGCGATCCAAGATGGCAACTCGCCAAGACCGGGGATCTCAGCCCAGACCCGAAGACGGCACCGAGACCGAACAGTGAGTGCCCTAACTAGAGCGGTTGCTCTCCGCTGCTGGGTGGGATCCCCGGGCGGCGAGGGGGGTGGGGTGCCGGAAGCGGCGGACCCCCTGACCGGAGCTCGAAGATCTCCCCGCCCCGAGGTGCTGGCGTGACCGGAGTGTGAGCTACGCAAGTACCCGGCTTGAAGGCCTCCCCGAGACGTGCGAGAGGCCGGGCGCGGAGTCCAGCAGAGCTGCGGCCCCAGCGAGCGCAGCTTAGGGCCGACTAGACACGGGCACCTGACGAACCTGTGGCACCCCTGCGCCCCCGGCGCCGACCCACTGGTGCGCTGAGCCACCAACGAGGCCCGCGGTAAACCGGCCGCGCACACGGAGTCACGATGCAGTCAGAGGAGCTGCAGATGCACCCTTGAAGGAGCTATTTCCCTCGCAGACACCTCAGAGTGCACAGGGGTGAAACAACGTAGGTCTGGGCGGCGGCTCTTACCGTTGGATACCACGACTGGCGTTGGACCCAAACAGGCGCGGGGACACGACCGGAGGACAGTGGGGGAGGAGAGGCAGGGCACTACAGGACACGGTGCTACTGCGGTGCGTCCCTCGACCCCGAGTACCGGCTGGACATCAGAGATAGCATCGGAGCCCCTGCGCCACTGTTCGCCTCAGAAACACAGCACTGGTAACTCCCTGGGGACGGCGAGCGCGACCTCCCCCGCTTCAGCCTGGGGTGCAGCGATTGACCCTGACCAGCCGTGGTCTTTGGGGTTCGCGTGGACCGACTCTTGCCCTGGCCCGGAGGCATACTCCTGGTGGTGCGGGGGTTGGCGTAGGGAACGGCAGAGTTGGGCACACGGACTGGCGGAGAGGCCTACATCATGTCCGCCCAACGAGGGGGTAAGCGCACTGACCGCACGCTTCCGGAGATGCTCAATAGACGGCAGAGCAAGGAAGACAAGAACTCCTCCTCGTCTGGAGCGGCTGGGAGCTCGCACTCTGGTGCAGCAGCGGAACCTCCGGTCACCAGATCCTTTTTAGAGTCTCTATTTGGCACGCTGAGGGAAGACTTCCAAGCCCTAAAGCAGGAAGTAGCAGGAGAGGTGAGAGAAATCTGCAGGGAAGTGGAAGGCTTGGGTGAGAGAGTAGACACTGTGGAGACCTCCACGCACAGACAAGATGAGGAGATCACTCTTTTACAGCAGGAGGTGTTGACTCTCAGGGAATAGCACTTAGAACTCCAATTGCACAACGAGGATTTGGAGAATAGGTCACGAAGGAACAACATCAGGGTCCGGGGTGTGCCATCATCGGAGGAAAACCCTGATATAGTCAGGTACCTGCAGGAACTCTTTCGCATGGTCTTGGGAGAAGGGGATGATTTCCTCATTAGAATCGACAGAGCACACAGGGTGGGACCCCGCAGAAGGGCTAACGGCCCCCCCCGGACATCCTGGCGTTCCTCCCAGACTTCCCGCTGAAGGAAAGGATCATGGCGGAGGCACGAAAAACGCGCTCCCTCACCTTCCGAGATCACCCTGTGGCGCTATAATAGGACCTATCTACACTCACTCTTCAGAAACGTAAATCATTTAAGATTGTGACAGATTTCCTCAAGCAGCATGAAACGCCCTATTCCTGGGGGCACCCCTTCCGTATTATCTTTAAGTGGCAGGGAGAGACACACCATTTGCGGAACCTGGAGGACACCTGCGAAATCCTGGGCATCACCGCGGAAGAAGAGGAATCCAACACTCCAAGAAGGCGGCGCAAAACTGAAGGAGAATGGCAACGAGTTGCACGACGGAGAGGGACAGCGAGAATGTCGCGGAGGCCAGGGTCGCCAACTATTAGAGCGGAACAAGAGGCGGCTGTCCAGACAGCGTCTGAGGAGCTTGGAGGCCCAGAGGAGGTTGCATTGACCGCCTAATAGTGCTCCGGGGGGAGATCTTCATAGCACTGTTTCAACTGCCGGCTGAAATGGGGGGGGAGGCGATGGTTGGACCACGTGTGGCTGGACGTCCACTAAGGTAACATTCTACGGACGATTCCATTCGGGCCTGTCTGGGACTATTTCAGGAAATTTTGGGTAGTTTGGGGCAGTGGGGAGGGGTTGAGATGCTGGGGTGTGTGCTAGAGAGGGGGGGGAGGTTGGGGAAGATTTGGTGTGAGTTGAGGGGAAGGGGGGGAGGGAGTGTTGGGAGTTGGGGAAGGGGAACGTTGAAGGGGGAGAGTTGGGGGTTGCCCTGTCCAGTGCTTTTACTGTGTCGACAAGTATTAGTCTAGGCACACACATTCACTTGGAAGTCATCGTGATGCCACGCACTCTGATTTGCACACATAGACAAAGTAGTCCCGACCACCCATGGCAGAGTTGAAGATAGTCACCCTGAATGTTAAGGGTCTGAACAATCCCACGAAGAGGAGGGCTGTCCTGTCATTATTGGAACACTCCCAAGCGGACGTTTGTCTGCTTCAGGAAACTCACTTATTGGCCGGCGATTGTCACAGGTTGAGGTCCTGCCATTTCCCTACACAATTCTTTTCCTCCAACACGACCAAAACGGCTGGGGTGGCCATCCTTTTGTCCAAATCATTCAGGGGGGAGGTGCTGCACAAATTTGTGGAACAAAAGGGGAGACTTCTGGTCTACAGATTTAAACTGGGAACCCTGGTATTCACGGTGGGCACAGTTTACGGCCCGAACGAACAGCAGATAGATTTTTACGCAAGGCACTGGAGGATATCACAGTATCACCGGATATACATATAATATTGGGAGGGGACATTCATTTGGTCTTTGATTCCTCAAAAGATAGATCAGTGCAGCGACACCCGCAGACTGGAGAACTCTCGCAGGCAGTGAAGGCGCAGTTAGTTGATTCCGACCTGCATGACCTCTGGCGCGAGCACCACCCAACCGACAGGGACTTTTCCTATTACTCACACGCACACAAGACATACGCCAGGCTAGATCATCTGCTGGTCTCTGGACCGGTCTGTAACCTGGCTACCGCCTCAGAAATGGGAGTCATTTCTCTTTCGGACCATGCACCGGTCTCGGGGACCTTCCTTCTCCCGCTGAGCTCTGCCCGGAGGGGAGTATGGCGGCTTCGGTACACGCTTCTACATAAAAAAGCGGTGGTGCAGAGTATTATAGACTCGGTTAAGGATTTTCAACTACACAACTCTAACCCTGATACTTCACTATCGACTCAATGGGGGGCTCTCAAGGCGGTAATACGGGGAGAGTTCATAGCGATCTCAACCGCGGACAATCGCGATCGGAAATTAAAGCGAGACGAGCTCACTCAGAAGGTCAGGGAGCTGGAGCACGTACACCGTCGCACTGGGGCTCCGAGAGTTTGGAAGCAGTTGAAGGTAGCTAGAAAACTCTTGTCCTCATTGGACTTAGATAGGGCTGAATATGCTGCGCTGCGCCTAAAACACGCCTATTACACGGGAGGGGATCGCTGTGGCCGCCTCCTGGCAGCCAAACTGAGAGTGGCACACCAGAATCGCCAGGTGAAGGAATTGGCGGGGAGCGCGGGACAGGGGATTTCGGATGACTAAGAAATTGCTGAGGCCTTCCGTCGATTCTACGCCGACCTGTATGCAGCGGAGGTCGCAAGAATGGAGGACCCGGATGATTACCTTGATTCGGTGACCTTGTCGTCCCTGACCCCCGTGCAAGCAGACCACCTAGAGAGAGAGATTAGGATTGAGGAAGTGATAGCAGCAATCTCTAGGATCAAATTAGGAAAGGCCCCAGGCCCAGACGGTTACACCGCCCTCTTCTACAGAACGTTCAGCACAACATTAGCCCCGGTCTTGACCAAGCTGTTTAACTCTTTCTCTAGCCCAGGAGCTATCCCTCCAGACCTCCTACAGGCAACAGTGTCGGTAATCCCTAAGCCAGGGAAAGACAGGAGACAATGCGGCTCATACAGGCCGATCTCCTTGCTAAACGTGGATTTGAAAATATACACGGGGATCCTAGCGACGAGACTAGCACAGTACCTTCCCGGCCTGATTGAACCAGATCAGGCTGGCTTCGTGCCTGGACGGCAGACTGTGGACAACACTAAGAGAATAACACACATCCTAGAAAAGGCCTCACGTATTCCGGGGGAGAGGATGCTGCTTTCGGTTGACGCTGAGAAAGCGTTTGACCGGGTGCACTGGCCCTACCTCGAACGGGTGATGGTGCGGTTGGGAATGGGGGAGAAATTCCGGAACATGGTGTTTAACTGCTATAAATTCCCTTCTGCGACTGTGCGTGTGAATGGCTGTGGTTCCCGACGGTTTGACATCGAACGCGGAACGAGACAGGGATGCCCCCTCTCCCCCCTCCTCTTTGCGCTCTACATGGAGCCCTTCGCGCAGCGGGTTCGACAGAATGAGGCTGTGACTGGAGTACGAATGGGCGGTTTCACCCATGCAATAAGCCTTTACGCGGACGATGTACTTTTCACGTTGGAGAACCCGAGGCAGGCCCTACCCGCTTGTATGGCTGAACTTAAGGCTTTCGAGAGTGTAGCTGGCTTTCGAATGAATGTGGAGAAATCCACGGCCTTGGACATATCCCTGTCTCCGGCGGCAAGGAACGACCTACAGAGGCTCTTTCCCCTACGTTGGTCACAGGATCAGGTACAATATCTGGGGATTGCACTAGCCCCAACATTGCAGGCCATGGTTTCCATTAACTATGAGGCGATGGGTGTGAAGGTGAGGGAGGAACTTGGGAGGTGGAACAAAGGGACAATCTCCTGGCTCTGCAGGGTGGCAGCGGTCAAAATGACCGTTTTACCCCAGATCTTATACTTATTCCGAGCACTACCTCTGCAGCCCCCCAAGGGTTGGATTCAACAGATGCAAACTGAAGTGTCCCGCTTTGTGTGGCAGGGCTGCAAGCCCCGAATGCGCCGCGCCCTCACAACCCTAGCACCGGAGGCCGGGGGGCTGGGAGTCCCTGACCTCCGCAAATACTTCCAAGCATCCAAACTGCGATACCTGGTGGAATGGAGTAGGTGGGAGTCCGATAAACACTGGCTCTTCCAGGACCAAGCAATAGCCGGACGCCCTTTACAGGAAATACCATTCCTTCGCAGGCCACACCGCCCCCCGAATCTCTATGCTTCTTATATCACGCGGGTGCCGCTGAGAGTGTGGGACACTACCTGTCGCGCGTTCGATCTCACTACATTTCCCTCGCCACTCACACCGATTGTGGACAATCCAGACTTCACACCGGGGACGGAGCAGGGGGCCTTTTCACACTGGAGGGACAGGGGCTGCAGGGCACTCTTCCACATGTACACGGCTGAGGGGGTTATTCCCTTCCAAGACTTTAAAGATTATTATCAGATGGCCGAAACAGACCGCATGCGATACTGGCAGGTATGACACTGGGCCTTACAGCCAAGCGTTAGAGAGTCAGCGGATAGGAAGTTACTGCCCTATGAAAGGTGGCTAATTACCCGCACCTCGGACGCCAAACTCATAACTGACCTATACAGGATGCTCCAGCTCCCGTCTTCCCACTTCCATATTCCTGGTCGGGAACGCTGGAACAGAGAACTAGGGAGGACACTTAGCCTTAAGGAGTGGGACCACATTTCATACAGGGCGAGGCACTCGGCCTATCATGTGGGCCTCACGGAAACCTTTACCAAGGTTTCCACTTATTGGTACCACACCCCGGAACGATTGCATGAAATGAACAGGCTCCTTAGTGACAAATGCTGGCGAGAGTGTGGGCAGATTGGTACACTAACACACATCCTCTGGGACTGCCCCGTACTGCAAGCCTACTGGTCAGCGGTGATAGATGACATTGATGCATGCTTTGAGATTGAACTGCCCCGACTGCCAGCGTATACCCTGCTGGGTCTCCCGAATGGCTTGATGTACCCGCTGAAATCTAGGAAGGGACGACAGATTGCTATTATGCTGGGATCGGCAGTTCAAAACATACTGATACACTGGCGCACACCTACCATTCCATCCCACACAGGTTGGCTGCACAGGTTGTGGCATGTTCTGGGGATGGAAAAGCTGTCTCTCACGTTAGCGGGAGAAGTGTCTTGTTTTGAGGAGCTGTGGCAACCCTTTCACTCGCTATTGGCCACAGAATTTAAGGAAATTTTGTGCCCTAGATACCTGAGACTACTGAGGCTTACGCCCCCGTTGTGAAGCGCTGTTCCATTGAGGGGAGGGGAGCACGACCCCACAGGCACGAAGGGGTCCAGGTTGGATTACAAGGTGGACGGTTTACTTCCACAACACGCAGCACTGGGCAGGGCGGGGTTTGTTGGGGAGTGTTGTTTACCTAAGGAGGGGTACGGGATATTGGGGAGATGCTCCTTCTCTTCTTTTGCACATTTCCATGCAAGATGCGGGATATTGAGGCAGCCCTCAGGGCTGGGACATTGGAACTCTAATCCTAGGATACTCCCTGCCGCTCACATTGCATATCTGTATGTTTGTTCTACTATGCAGCTGTACCTTTCTAATAAAATACTTTAAACCTAAAAAGGTTTTGAATGTATCCATACTAGGCACTGTCCAATCCCTGCCTCGGTGCTGCACCTGTTCAAAGTCGTGAGTGCCACTACTTATTTAAGATCTTCATATATGGTAAAACAGCAACATGAATTAGGGGGATCATATGCTTTCCTTCTATGCATATCAGTAAGTAGTTCTAGTTTAGCTTTGCAAAATTGTTTCAAAATTCAGTTAATGAGGAAATCAATCTAAATGTAATTGCCACCCGTTTCTTTCATTTTTATATTTTTTTTAACACCCAATACCTTTATGATTTAGAGATTTCAGCAAATGTAACTATGAGCCAAAAGATGATGAGAAGTCCACAAGAGTCAATTTTGCTAGCAAACATGATTTTAAGTGCTATGAAGGACTAGGAAAATGTTGGGAATCAGATCATATTGACTTCCTCTATGTATGTTTGTGATGTACACATCTTAAATGTTTTTCTGCATACATAATGTAAAAAGTCTAGGTTCCTCACTACTCCATCTTTTCTAGTTAGTTCTCAAAGGAATTCATTCAGTATCATTGGAATGAAAGCACAGTAGTTAGCATCAGTGCGCAAAAACTCTTTCTGGCTTACTTCCAGTATTCTTTACCATTGCCTTTTGTTAAGACCTCGTCCATTTTTGCTTGACAATTACCAGAGCATTGCACTTATTATGTTCAATAGTATTTTTATACTCTTTGCTTTTCCTCCCTAAAATCATTATTGGCACAGGTGTCCTTACCTTGGGGTAACCTCTATGGCTCTCTACAGATGTTGATCTTATTTATAAACTTCCCCCCTTCTTTGTTAGGTTTTCATTTTAGTGTTACTGGTCTTCTTGAATACCGTAATATCATTCTGATGACCATCCACCACTTTTTAGATATCTAAACCATCTTAGGGCAAACCGTACATTGTTTTTATTCTTCACAGCCAACAGCGAAATTCAAAACTCTGGGCAAATTATCGCTGTCAACATGCTCTCCCACTTTGAAGGCAAGGTTGAAAGGGTTAATGGTAGAATCCATGATAAAATGTTTACATGCTAATGAGTCTAACTCAACTCAGCCATTCATGAATCTGAACTGTAGCACATCCACCATACTCTAATACCAGGGCTATGATTCGTGCTGGGCCTTGATGTTATGGTTATAGGCCAGTGGTGGGCACAACTCTAAGGGCCCTATTATGAGTTGGGAGGTCTGATGGACCGTAAAACCCATGGAGGGGTTGTGGCTGCCGCCGCAACAGTGGTTCGACCACCCTATTACATGTTGGGTGGTCGGACCGCCATGGGACTGCTGCTATAGCCATGGATCTGCAATCCCTGGAGCTCTTGCAGTGGTCTGAGGTCCCTGGTATGCAGGTGATGCCGCTGCAGCACCTACAAACATAATAGGAGTCTCCTCACTGCCACAGTTTTCATGGCCGTAGCGAGGAAACAGCATCTGTGCCAGGGAATGCATGCACCTCCAGTTCCTGCAAGGCATGGACTTGACAGCCCATGCCCTGCAGGAAGGCGCAATGGTGTTCCTATTGCGGTGCCTTGCTAAGGCTCACAGTTGAGCTTTAGCACTGCACCTCTGTGAGCCAGCTGCCACAGGATTGCCTGACCTGGATTCCAGGCAGAATACGGCATGCGGTCTCAATATGGCAGCGGGATCCAGGTGTGGCTGCCCACTGCCACAACGCCAGCGTCATAATAAACCCTAAGACGTTAAAGTTCCGTTCAACTACTTCTTAGTATAACCCCCATTGTAAGGAGTCAACCAAACAGGCTCCTTTAAATAATGAACAAAACATGAACATAATTTTAGTAAATCCAAATCTGAAATCATCCCCCTCTTGTTGGATAAATCCTGTTATGGGTGCAGCACCTTCAGGTATGTTCTTGTAAGTTGCTTCCTGTTCAGAGATCAGTAGCTTCCAGTCAGGTAGTTCCTGTTCAGTGATTTGCCCCTTTCTCTCATATGGTTCCTATTTTAGCATTATAAAAAGTGTCTCCAATCAGTGTACCAGTGTGTTGCAAATCACCCCCACCTTGCTCTTGTTGTTAATTCTTAGCTGCTGATCTCCAGTAGGTCTGCTCTAGGTCTGCTGCAGTACTGCCAGCTCCAAGTCTTTTCTAATATGGTCATCTCCATATCTGCTTCAGTCCTTCACTTCTAGATTAGCCACACACCTATTCCAGGCAAGCCAACTCTCCTTCAGTTTTGCAAGTTATTTTCCAGTCCTGCTAGCTTCTGATCTGATCTATAGCCCTGTCGCTCCAACTGTGCTCCAGTTCTGCCAGACACACTACAATCGTGGTCCTAATGAGACCCAGAAGTTCAGCCCTGCAGGAACTTTCTTACAATTGTATTTATGCCCTAAGATGTTTGTCTTCCTGGTGCTTTCAGGCACTACTTTTCAGAGGGCATCCTCTCTGTAAACCGTGTTACCCATGGGACAGACAGTGAGTAATATTGAAGGAGTTGCCCTCTCCTCAGACCCTCTAAGAAAAAAGTGAAGGATCAACCCTACATCCAGCCCTTGAAACCTGAATAATGCTTGAGTACATTTGTTTCCAAGTGTTCATACCGAGTATCAGTCATTTAGCAATCTGCTGTCATTATACTGCTTGCCTAGTACAAAGAGCAAGAGTCGATGGAAAAGTTCCAACTTACTCTCCTAATCACAAGCCTGGACCCTCCGCATTATAAACAAGATTAGGTGAATGTTGATTCAAATTAAGAGCACATGTACCTTTCTTCCAGAAACCCTTTTTTCCAGGGGTAGGGTCAATATGTCTATGACAAACTAGCATTTCATTAACTGTGGAAAACATCACTTTTGGGTGGCCTCTTGCATGCAATGTTGTCCTTCACGAATTATCTGAAGATAAGCCTTGTCATCTCAAATCGTTTACTCTTTCCATAGACAAAAATGTCTGCTTCATCCGCATGGTTTCACATTCATATATATTCTAGAAGATAGTGGCGCCTTAATTTCCTTATCTTGCCTCCTAGGAGTTATCTGAAAAACCCCTAAGAAACTCTGCCTGTCTGAAGGCAAAATAGGTTCATATATGTACATACATTCACGTCTCACTTTCTATGGAGTAAGGACAAGATAATCTATTTTTAAATTCCTACGCATTAGGGGGCATATTACCAAGGGGGGGGGGGCGATAGGCAATTATCGCCGATTTAGTGGCCGTTTTCGTAAGCGGCGATAATTCTATCACCCTATTAGCAAGCTGTCGCTAACTGATTTTAGCGACAGCTTTTAGGCGATAGAGAGCGGTTTGGGGCCCGCTTTGCATGTCAGCGATGTTTATCGCTAATGACATGCAAAGTGGGCGTACCCAACCAGTTAGTGACTGAAAGCAGTCGCTAACGTCGCTATCGCCTATTAGCAAGGCAGGTGTTGCGTTGGAAATATTTGCGCTAAGCGCGAATATCTCCAAATACTAACACCTGCCCAGACCAGTTCTTAGCCATGTTATCCAATGGGAGGTGGATAACATGGCTAAGAGCATTTTGTCGCTAATGCGTGAATATCACTGTATTCTCAGCGATATTCAGGCATTTTTCCGCTATCGCTAAGCTAAGCTTATTTAGCGATAAATATCGCTACTTGTTGGTAATATGCCCCCAGGATATCACTTTTATTCAACGCCATCTTTAAAGTACTGGGGTAATGTTCTGTCCCAGTTCCCACTGTTCCCTGAAATAATACTTGTTTGTTCCCAGACTAAATTGCTATCATAACTGATTAAGTTCTTTGTTGCATTTGCATAGGCACCAAACATCGCTGTATGTGCCAGGGTAATTGCAAGGTGTAGATGGGTGATAGTTGGCGAACAAAAATAGTCTGGGGTCTAACCCCCTTGAACAGTAAATGCATCGATCCATATATATATATATATATATCAATCCTTAGGATCCTAAGCAAACACCGCCTATACGTTCCATGGACATAATCCAAACATGCTCTAGGCACATAATGATTTTTGTTTATAACATAGTGGGAAGCACTAAGTGGTAAAATTCTGAGTTGCGGAAGCTCCATTACAGGTTAAATATCACTGGTTCACTGTAAATACACAAATTCACCATCTGTATTTGCTCCGGAAATAACCCCATCAAAAGGGAGCACAACAGCTCCCCCTCCCCCAGTAACTGTGTTAATTGTAAAGGTTCTGCGATTTTTTAAACCTCATACAGGGTTTCCTACCTTTTAAATGCATACATTTAACCTAGACCAGTCCACAAGGTTGCCCGGTGCAAATAAAAGCGCAGTGGCGTAACAGAACTCACGGGGGCCCCCGTGCAAAGTGCATGGAGGCAGGGGAGGCCTTAGGCATATGCAAGCTGTGCACCTGCACAGGGCCATCAAACCCCAGGGGCCACCACACCAATATATATCCTTAATATAATAATTCTCTGAGGATGGATACATATTTGCCTTGCGGCCCCTGGCAGGGATTTGGTGGCCTCCGGCTCAGTTTCACTTCCAAACACCCTGACCCCTCCCCCCCTTTTCACTGGCCTCCATGCTCTGCCCCACCCGGACCCCCTCTTCCGGGGCCCCCTACCTATGCTCCCTTCCCAGGGCCGCCATTAGCCTAGAGCCGCCCCTGATGGAGGGGTCCCCTTATGCTCCCAATCAGTCAGGAGCTCTCAGGCCGGACTGTGCATTAAGCCTGAAGGGGCCCCCTGGAGCTCGGGGGCTCCCCACAACGCGGGGGCTGCAGTCTATTTTTAGATCACTGAAGTACACGTTACATAAGGGTCAGTACTCAGCCGTGAGTGGTCCGTATACCTATTTGCCATGAGGTCTTCTACATTCATTCTCATGACAGAAATATGGGTGAAAATCCCTGCCGCGCTCATCTTCAAATCAATAGCCACAACTCTGTATGCACTACCCTGATTTTTGTGTTCACAACCTGGAGGAATTGAGTCATTCTATCCTTATTGGGCAATAATCATCAAAGTCCCACTTAGAATGAAGTGCACAGTGCACTCGGCTGGCTACTGAATTTTCAACATGGGGAATCACTAGTGCTTATCTTGGAAAAAACACATAGGTGTTAGGGTCCTTCTTGAGGCCATTGCCAATTCCAGTGCTACCAATGACAGTACCAATACAACTACTAACCATAACACTTCTACAAGTACTATTCCAATCAATCAATCAAGTGGCTTGTAAAGCACCACTACTTACCCGTAAAGGTCTCAAGGCACTGGGTGGGGGGGGGGGGTAGACGGCAGATATGTAACAGGCACTCTGGTTCAGTCGAAGAGCCAGGTCTTGAGGTCCTTCCTGAAGTGGGGCAGTGACAATGATTGCCTTAGGTGTAGAGGCAGGGTGTTCCAAGTATTTGCATCAAGGTAGGAGAAGGATTTTCCCCCAGCCGTGGTCTGGCGGATATGTGGAATGGTGGCCAGGGTCAGTTGGGAAGAGCAGAAGTCTCTGGTGGCTGCATGGAATGCGTGGTGGTGGTTGAAATATGCAGGTCCCACATCATGTAGGGCTTTGTAGGCGTGTGTGAGGAGCTTGAAGGTGATTATTTTGTTGACTGCAAGCCAGTGGAGGTCTCTCAGGTGGCTGGTGATATGGCTGCTGGGGGGGGGCGAGTTGAGGATGAGTCTGTCGGAGTCGTTCTAGATGCTTTGCAGTATCTTGAGGAGTTTCTGGGTGATGCCGGCATAGAGTGTGTTGCCGTAGTCGAGGGTGTTACTGATGAGTCCGTGGGTGACCGTCTTTCTGGACTTGTGGGGATACACTTGAATATCTTTCAGAGCAGGCATAGCGTGTGGAAGCAGGATGATGAGACGGCATTAATCTGGTGGTTCATGGTGATCCAGGAATCCAAGATGATGTAGAGATTTCATGCATGGTCTATTGGTGTGGAGGGGGTCCAGGATCTGCAGGCCACCAGGAGTCATCTCAGGTGGAGCGGGAGGAGCTCAGGATGAGGACTTCTGTCTTTTCTGATTTTAGCTTGAGGCAGCTGTTCTGCATCCAAGTGGCAACAGCCTTCATCCCATTGTGGAAGTTATTCTTTGCAACTGTGGGTTCATTGGTGAGGTACAGTATCATCTAGGTGTCGTTAGCGTAGGAGACAATGTTGAGTCTATGTTTCCTGACGATGGCTGTGAGCAGGGTCATGGAGATGCTGAGAAGAGTGGGGCTCAGGGAGGATCCCTGAGGCAATCTGCAGCTGATCTCTGTGGGTTAAGAGTGGAACAGTGGTAGCCCCACTCTCTGTGTTCGGCCGGTGAGGAAGGAACAGATCCATTCCAGGCCTTTTTCGTGGATGCCAGCGTCATGGAGACTTGAGCATAGGGTGAGTGGGAGATGGTGTCAAAGGCAGCTGTGAGGTCCAGGAGGATGAGAGCTGCTGTTTTGCCTCAGTTGAGGAGCAGGCAGACATTGTCTGTGGTAGAGAGGAGAGTGGTCTCGGTACTATGATTGATTCAGACGCCAGATTGGGATAGTTGCATAATGAACTTGGAGAGTTGGGCATTGATGACCTTCTCGATGACCTTGGCTGGAAAGGGGAGCAGAGAGATGGGTCTGAAATTCTTGAGGTCCTTCGAGTTGGCAAAGGGTTTCTTCAGAAAGGGGTTGATCTCTGCTTATTTCCAGTCTTCTGGAGTTCATGGAGCAGTTGATGGTGCAGTAGAGCTCGGACGATGGAGGTGCCGGCTCTGTTAAAGATGTGGTGCGGGCACGGTCGGAGGGTTATCTGGAGTGGATGCTCTTCATGATCTTGATGGAGTTGTCAATGGTGAGGGCAGTTCAGCTGAGCAGGGCCCGCTGGGGTGTAGGGTTGTTGGGAGTGGTGGTCGCGAGTAGGGTGAGAGGGTCTTCAGTATTGAGGACCTTGAAGCTGTCATTGATCTCCTTAACCTTGTGGTGGAAGAAGGCGCAGAGGTTGTTGCAGAGGCCTTGGAATGGTGGGATGTCTGCTGTCCCTGTGCTTTCCAGACTCCCAAAGCTATAAGAATGGCTTGAATGGCAGGGAATATTCACAAATTAGGCTGTTCTGGGCTATAGACCTCAATATGATGTGCGTACCTTTACATATCTGTGCAGCCGATTACGGCCTGTACAGATTTCCGCTGGCTGGTTTAATTTTTACCAACAGATATTATTTTCACTTTTTCACCATATCTGTGTTTAGATCCCCGTAGTTGACCCCTGTCAGCAAACTAAGTACCATATTTATGACCCTGCTTGCACACTCTTCCACCATGCAAGGTGGTGCAAGAGGGGGGAAAGCCTAAACTCATATTTTTGAAGACATGCAAAGCCACTTTTTTACTATGGAGTAATGCAACGCAGCTCAAATTGCTGCATTGCATTACTCTACCGGGCTTTTTTGTGTGCTGTAAAGCTGGGGGCTACTTTATCTTCAGTGAGGGCTGCTTTCGTTGATGGGGACCTGCGTGCTCTTTGAAATAAAAAAAGCAAAACTAATTTTGTTCAGCACATGCAGGTCCCCATCAACAAAATTAGCCCCCAGCTCGACAGCACACCAAAATGCCCGGTAGCCAGTCCGGCCCTGATTACTCTACGCAAGGGAGGTATTCCATGTGAATTCCTATGCAAATCTCATGGTTTTTGACGCATTCCCAGATATACCAAACCTGGTAAACCTGTGAATGCTCCACAAAGATACACCTACCCAGGTGAACTGTAACAGGGAGAAATATCTTTATTTCTTCTTGTTTTTTCCTCTTTCTATGTGTGCTATATTCTGCAGCACACATAGAAAAAGTAGAAAGCCTCTCAGGATAATTGTTGTGCAGGAAGGTACTTCTTCCTGCACGAAAACAATCCTGCCTATAACACGGGCCCCCTTGTACCATTGTACAAGGGTGCCTGCTTTGGTGCCAGGCTGCTATAACAGCACAAGATGAAAGGGCAAGCATGCGCTGTATTGGATAAATATGGAACATCCATGCCCTTTCTCTGTGGCGCAGGGCAACGCAGCAAGGTGAATCGCTGCGCTGCCCTGGGCCACAAGGGTCATAAATATGGCCCTAAGTAACTGGCAACCATGGAAAGAAAATGGCGTTGTCCGTCAGATGTTCCATGCACAACATATTTTCGTGCCCATGTTTCTCTCTTCACAATGTGTTTGCTGCAAATCAAGCGGTATCTCTTATTTAATATCCCCCCCTGCATTACTACTGTACTGTATTAGAAAATCTTCTAAATAAAAAATAAATTGAAAAAAAAATTCTTCAAGAGAAAACAAAAAAAAATTATCATTGTTAATAGCGAGGGTGATTAAAGGAAAACAGGCTGGGTCAGGCGCGCCCCGGAAGAGCACCTGGCGAGCTGCCACCGAATTCTTGTCGGCTGTAACGAGAATTTTCAGGGGGAAATAAAACCTGCTGCCCGGTACTTTGCACACTGTCACCTCCATCTTCAGCTGTCAGGGTCAGCGGGCAAACATCCCTGTATTGTGTGCCGCGTTTGTTCCCCACCATCCACACCTCGCAGGGAATACAAGTGCTCAGACCTTCAAACCAGCTAAATGCTCCCGGCTCATGGGCAGCTTACATTTAAAGACACGCTCACTGCGAAGATAAATGCCACATCAACATCCCCTCCGATCGATACAGCCAGCGCGTTGTGGCCTTATCAATTATTACAGGCCTTCGTGGCCTTCTAAAACCTCGGCTCCTGGCAACCGCGGCCCTGTGGTGATCAGGGAGTGCGGGGAGCGTCGCTGCCTGTCTGTCGCTCCGGCAGAATCATTTCCTAGCGTTTTGCATCAGCCTGCGCTCATCATTAACTGCCTCGGCATCTGTCTCCGACTGTCCAAGGCCTCCTTCAGCCGCTCGCGACTCAGCTGGCCATCATGGCGTCTCATTGCGTATCATGCTTCGAGGCCTCGCTGCTTCATAACGTAGATATGGTGTTTTTTTCCGCGGGTCTAATGACCTATTTCTAACCATTTCCAATAAATCAAAACTAATCAGAGCCCTAGGGGATCGGGAGGTATTTGGAACCGCGTCCAGACTTATGCACGTCAATCCCGTTTTATCGGCGTGGCAGGTAAGGTACAGGAGCATCCAGACAGCTTTAATTGGCTTGTAAAGAAGCCTCGGTCTGCATTGCAGCTGTTGCACACTGCTGGGCTGAGCCGTATGCCGTAGCTGGAACTTCCTGCATACATTTCGCAGTTCTTTCCTACAGTTAAATAAGTAGCTTCTGTTCACCTCCTGTGCCCTGACACCTTCGCAGAAAACAACGGAAAGCAAGGAGTTTAACTATCAATAGTGCAGTAGATACGGTGGCACACGGGCCCAAGTGTGGGAGCTGCCTTCTGATTCTCATTTATGGCAGCCTTTTTACGATTATAGTGTGGGTAGGGCGCCCATTTCCTTGTCGCATCCAAAACCCTGGCCACTAAAAGATAGTTCATAGTAGGTGAGGCACATTTCTCTGGTGTCCTATTTTACATTTTAAATATTTATGATTAAGGTCATGGCATTTAGGCCCGACTTAGGGGCCGATTTATATTTTGCAACAGAGTATCCTTAATGCCTAAATAATGGTCTGTCCGCCAGATTTATTTGCTGATGGACCATCAGTGCAGCCATGGCAGAGAATACTCTGTCTCCACCACTGTTGAACCTCTCCGACGGCCGATGGAATAAGGGACATCAGAGCAATGGCTACATGTTCATCCACTCAGTTAGAATGGGTAGCCATTTTGTTTTTACTGTCGGTTACCACTAGGCAAACTTTGGCAGAGAGGGACAGTAAAAAATAAGTAATGCCCCCTCACAAAGGGACAATATTAATATTGTTTAATTTTCAAAAAGGGATTTTCTTTTGAAAGTGAAAAATAAAACTTTTTGGTGCAAGGCTTCGTCATGTTGATGTAGCCCTGCACCAAACAGCAGAATACACTGACAGGAACCACCGTGATGCATGTCCTAAGTCTCCTTGCAGCTCTGTAACATGAGGAGCAAACTCTCAAGGGCAATATGACTCCTTTGTTTAGTTAGTTATTACATTTGGGTGGTTCTGATGTTGAGCTTCTACTAAAATCTGTCTTCTATTCAAGTCAGGCATGGCAGCAGAGAAAGGAAGGCACAAAATGCTATTTTATGTTATTGCTACTGATGGCTCGACTGGCTTAAGAAAAGGAACATTATTAGTATAGTCTTAACACAGCAATAACCACAATTAAATCATTAGCAAATCACGAAGAGGTCTTGGAGCCCCTACAGAGTTTTCTCTGTACATTACAGCTCTTCAAAAAGACAATTGGGAAGTGCTGCATGAATTGTGTAAAGAACAATTTAATTTGTTGGGGAAACTTCGCTCTGGATAACATAAATCTAATGCTACTCAACTCAGTGAAACTCATTTAACCTAAGCAAGAACAATAAAAGTCTGAGTGAACTTGCCGGAATTTAGTCTGCAACCATGAAGATTCTCAGAGTTAATGTGCCTGACCCACAAAGGCAAACACACACATTTGTGTAGGTATACATTTTTTTTCCAAAACTATGAGTTAATAGTAAGTGTATGACTTCAAAAACTGTGCAGTCAGAATAGAGAATTCCACATATAAGAAGATAGGACAGGTCTATCTTTTTCTCAACTCTGACTGCTGAGTTCCCGCAGTCATAAACTTACTTTTAACTCGTAGTTTGTGAATACCCCCAAAAAAGTAAGCTTACTCAAAAGTGTAAGTTTATATTTGTGACTCAGGCCCAATGTGTATGCATTCGTGCATTAAGCCATCACACACTGGTTGTAATCCTTGTTAAGTCTGAGTTTGATAGTGCATCTGTCTAAAGAGTTTCCAACATACATATAGTGATTTTTGGATTTTGCCCCTTACACAACTGACTTTTTTACCCAGCCTCTTTCACCAATTCTTTTGAGACTATATCAGTCACATCTTGGCTCAACCCAGATAATGTTTTCCTCTCATCGAATCATATTGGCTGTATGGGTATATTTATCTGCCTCCAATGGAGTGGGTGCATTGAAATGTATGAGCAAACATTTTTATATCATCCTGATTCTCCCTCTGTCAGTTCCTTGTTACTAATAGTTGCAAAAAGGCACCCTTTTGAATTACACTACGGTGGAATGACATCCTTGTTAAACACAGGACTTTACAATTTTAATCAGACAAAAAAAAACAACAATAAAAGGATACTGGGGTGTCCTGAAGGAATTTTTTTATCGTTCACCAGTAGACCTGTTTTTCATCTCAGGACCCTCAGCTGAGCTGTAGCCTTGTAAAATTTCTAAAGGCAGTCGAAAAAAAAATGCCCGGACTTGATTCCTGAACTGGTTTGAAACCAAACAAAAAGCTACATTTTTTTTAAAAAAATCTGATTTTTTATCTTGTTTTAATACACTATTTAGATTACTGCCAAATCGCTGTGCGACACATGAAAGGCTAAATATGTTTACAACTGGGATGAATAGTACAGTATTGTTTAAGCCAGATTGGTTTTATAACACATCTGTTTTATACTGTGTTTTATCTTTTTCCTTTGTTTATTATAATTTGTAACTGTACTGCATTGGTTTTAATTAACTGTGCAAATAAACTTAAACTTACACTTAGTAGACCCAGCCGGATAGAATATTTCTGCAGCTCTCTGGAACATGGCTGAGCCTATCCAGGTTTACAGGGACCAGGATGAGACCTGGTGATGAGGCATGATACCAATATGGTGTGTGAAAGTCCATAACATCCCAACTTGGGCCTCCCCTTTGAGGTCTGAGTTCACCTGTGCGGTGAGCCAGTATTTATGGTTCTAGGATGCCTAGCAAATGACGTTTACATGTGTTAGGACATCTGTTTATTTATCTGACAAGTTTTGGCGGGACTACTGGACAGTTTTTCTAAGTCCAAGTAGAGCCCTTTAGTGTTCTTTGCATTCCAATATGGAAGGCTCTCCATGTGTTTCTTTTAAGTGTGTAACACATTCTAAAGTCATACATATAGCAGGGTTACATTATGTATCTGCGTAACTAGTAGAAGAGCTCATCAACACTTACATCTCCCACTATAAAGTACATCCTTACAACATAAACCTTTTTACAACCATGTTTTAGCCATGAATAAAAAAAAAACTTATACTCTTGTACTACAGCACATTCTCATATTTCAGTCTTTGGCAATCGAGGCTTATATTTACTGAAGTGTGTGTGGGTCCATGCGCAATGCAGCATAATTTAGTGCTATGCAACCGGGCTGTCACAATGTTAAGAAAACGTTGTGTTACATCTCACTAACATATTATAATGCATAAACTGCTAATTATACATTGATTGAAATTCGGTTTATTGATTTACTCTATTTATTTCATAGTGTCCACTGACGAAGGGACGTTGGGTCCTGAAATGCGCAGGGCAGGCCACAGCAGTTGTCGAAAGAATTGACATTGAAGTCATGGAAAATTACTAATTTATAAAATCATGAAGAAGTGCCAATAAATATTGCATTGTAATGTAAACAGATTATTTGTCATAGACATTATATCAGTCAATAATGTAATGGCAATTTGAAACATTGTAAAAATTAATTTGATGATGACGTAATCATTAAATAAGAAAATGTAAAAACACATGAGTACTGGTATTACGTAATTGAATTATTTGTTGAGAGAATTGAATTAAATTTGGCATGTTAAAAACAATAGGAGTAGTACACAGAGACAGGTTCAGGTTTAATGGTTCCTGAACATGGTTTTTTCTATAATTTAGATGTCACCTGGCACTAGATTGTTCCAGGAAGGCACTTATATTTGGCTCCGTATCTCAGTATTTGGAAGGACCTTTTATATATGGGAAGGTAAATAGAGGCAGAGTAGCTTGAGGTGGTCGGGTGGTAAAAAAGGCAGGAAGGGAGTTACAATTTTGGAATCTCTGAGACTAACGGCGTATTTCATGTATGTATGGTACATTACAACTGCAGAAAATATCATTGCCAGGCTACAGGGCACAGTTTAATTTGACTTGTAGCTGAGTAGCTCACACAGGTAAACTGATTTCAGTAATGAAAACAGTAGATCAGGTTTGGTGTCTTGGCTCAACAAAAAAAAACAGAGGTAATGTGTGTAAAGGCCCACAATACATTAAATAAAAAGAGAAAAAAGTAATAAGAAAACTAAAACAGAAATGGAGACATTTAGATTGAGGATGCAGATGTTAAAAAGTTGGCCACTTTTCAAAGTGCTGTTTACAATAAAGAAGAGAGAAAAAATATCCAACAATGTCAGATGCCCTCCGCAGGTCTAGTCAAGATTTAGACACCTAAAGTGGCTGATTGATGACTGTCTTCGGTCAGATTAATGTTGGTGGTATGGCCTGTTTAAGACTTTGTATGCCAAAAAGGGACAAGGGGGCTTTTTACTCTCTCACGAGAGTGAGAGGTCTAGCATAAATGACCCAAAGTAAAGATTCACAAATGAAGGTTATGCTGTTCCTCAGTGGTAAAGTGTAAGAGTCAGGGAGACCGAAACCAACTATACCCCAACACGGGTTTAGAGTTGGGGATCCATATATTGGATTGTTAAGCCCTCACACACCCTTTCAGGTGTCATGCTTCATCATCTGGGCTGCTCCTCATTTGGTCGGCGGTGCAATACCCAATGGGTTCCCTGTAGTAGGGGCACTTTTTCTTAGATCTTTTTCCAATAGCCGTATGGTGAAGTGGGGGTGTGGGGCCAGAAATGTGTAGACGTAGGGAGGTTATTAAAATAGGTTTCAGAGTACCAAGAAAGCCAAACTTTATTCTGGGGGTCTCCTACCCTAAGTAAAAACAGGCAACAAGGCTCTCGCCCAAGCTTAATGTCTTGGGCTAGAGTGTCCTTATTGATCAGTGAAGGTCAACATGTTTCTCGCTCTCAGTATATTCTATCTGCAATTCATCAGGACCAAAATCTGAGACTATCTACACATAAAAATGTGGTGACGTGGAATTATCCTTGCACCAACAAATTATCTACTTTATAGTGGTATACCTGTTATGACCTGGATCTACCTGAATGGGGAGACAAAATGTGACATCATTCAGGCTAATATAGCACACAACAGAAACCGGTACAGTCTTTTGGTGACCCTGACTTCTGATCATTAGTGGTGAACAATGGATGCAGTTGTTTTGAGGACCTTAAAAACAGGTAAAACAGTGACATGTGCTGAGTTCCCTTAGTGAGCTAATGTGAAATAAAGCCCTTGTGGCACTTCAGTACTGCAGCAGAGGTACATAAATGAGGACTCACCCACTTCTGTAACAAGGCTATCTTTCCCATAGACTAAGACTGCATTACCTTACGGCACCCACTAAATGATAACTTCAGTTTGGGAATTGATACAGAAATAAGTCTTCCACTCATTGGAATTGAACTTTTAAATGATCCTTAATGGTAAAGTAGGATTTTAAGTTGTTATCCTTAAAAAATTTCACTCTTAGAAAGTAGATTATTTTTTGCTCCAACAAATATGGTTGTGTATGACTTTCTTGAGGTGTGTTGTGCATTCCTTCCAGTCATGGGGACAAAAGGGGCCTGGGTGTAGAAGGAGTGGGACTTCCTGAAAGGATTCCTTCCAGGCACTTTGCTTGAAGCACACTCCCAGGAACCTGACATTAGGCTTGCTTTTGCCTTTGTCACCCTAGACAGTATGAGGCCAAAGCCAAGAGAAGTGGAAGAACTGACAACACTCAGTTTAAGAGTTGGCCAAGTATTGCCCCAGGCAATAGCTGGCAGTAGGTATAAATCTGGCACTTTCCGAACCTTTTTGCTAAACACTTATGGACCTGTGGAAGCCTTAGAAGAAAGACAGCCCTGCTCTCTGGAGACGGAATGTGTGACCTGCTTACCTTGAACACAGGCTTCACAGAAGTGACTCCATGGGTCAGTTGGCAGACCTCCTGTATGAGCTAGAGGGATACAATAAGCTTGCAGACCCCTCGTTTGCAAAACTCTAGCTGACCAGCACCACCTGGACCTGCCTGAACCCTGCTGCTGGCCTTCTGCTAGAGTGAGTTCTGATCCCCAAGCAGTGCCCCAGGTCCTGGGACCTTGCATGGCATCAAAGTGCCTAACAAAAATGAATGTGTCCTCATGTAATGCAACTGGTGCTATGTAAAGCACTCTGATACCTGATACCAGGTCAAGATTTTGCTATATAAAACTCAGTTAAAAAAAAGTGCACCACTCCTGTCTCAAATCAGAACCTTAGGTCGGAGGCTTTCTGGCCGAGATTGTCAGTTTCACTTCCGACCTGCAAATTACAATTTAGGAGGTCGGAAATTAAGCCAGCCAGTAATTCTGACTGGATTCCAATGGGCTCAAGGAGCATGTTGGCCAGACGGAAGCCGGCCTGTAATCCATATGAAGAACGTTTTAGTCCGTCTGGATTACAATGCACGGCTTCTGGCAGACTTTCCTGCCGGGGTTTCTGACATGGAAAGCCAGTTGGAAAGCATGTTTAGGGGCTAGCAGGGTTCCCTTCAGTTTGCGTCCTCCAGTTGGCGGACAAGAGGGCTCCTTGTTAATCCCTGCACCATGTGGCAGGCACCCTTAGGAGCCTGCCACGCAGTGCAGGGATGAACACAACCTCCCATTTCCCTATTGGTGCTTGTGTTAATGCCGGTTTACAGCCGTAACACATGCTCCCATAGGGAAATGTGAATATGGGAGCGCACCATGTGCGGTCGCATCACAATTAGGCGGTCGGGACCGCCGACCAGAGGTCGGTTGGTCCTATTTCCGCGACGTCAGCCCGATATTGTAATAAGCCCCTAAGACTGACTGCATTTGTGCCAAACTATCAGATGGCTAGGTACATGTTTATTTAGTGATTTTTGTAGTTCACCGGACAAGGATTGTGTTTATAAGTTGAGTGGGGCTCTCCTTCTTCTCAATTTGTAACCCAAACTCTTTTCTGCCTCTATCTACTGCACCTTGATCCACTGATTTGCAATTAGTTTTTGAGCTGTATAAACACTCATTCATACAAGCATACATGCACACTTTAGTTCTTAGCAAATGAAAGTAGAAGCAGGTCTAAATTAAATATCTAGCAAACGTTGACATGCAAGTGTTATAAATACTTAGGACTTCTATGGCAGATTTACTTTTTCTTGAATGCCTCGCCTATTGTATATTCCCTCATGAAGAGATTGTTCTGCAAGTACGTTCATAATAATTTACGAATGTCAACATGAACATGACCAACATGTTCCTCTTCCTCACTGTTGAGTAGCATGTGGATGATATTGTAATCCTATTTGTGCTAATTTATAGTTTCATGATGGAATGAGGGCACATCTCTTGAATCTATCACTGGTGTTGCTCAGAGTCTTTTGGTGATCCTGACACAAGACTGATGTGCCTACCGGTCTCTAAAAGCTTTACTAGACATGGTAATCTCACCAGATGCTTATCTTGGTGGACCTAGTGGCATATAAGGTTTCTGCAGTTATAGTAAAGACACATGTTTGTTTTGTAAAAAATCAATTGAGTCTGTATTTTTTAAAATAAGTGGGAAACCTACAGAGATACAGGGGCCTATTATGATGTTGATAGGACCAACACCGATATGCCGTTGGTGTCAGTCCCACCGACATCTGTTTACGTGGTCAGACTGGTGCATTGCGATGTGGTCGGTTGTTCGGATAGTATTGCCCACAATGGAGGCGGTGCCTTCTCAGGCACTGCAATGGGGATTAGGATCCACCTTTCCTCCAGTCTTTTAATATCAGTTCTTCTGATGTAAAAAGGCTGGTGAAAAGGATTTATTGGGGCCCCTAGCAGGGCCCTGTCCCCCATGGCCCTGTGCTATTGGCCCTGGGGGGACACCTGTGGGGCCCCGTTAAGCACCCCTGCATTGAGCGGCAGGCACCGCATGTTACCTGCCACAGGGTGCAGGAATGTTAAAATACATGGCTTTTGGCAGTGGAACTTGTGCTGCAACCCTTTTCCAGGCTGCAGCATGAAGTCTCTATGCAAAAAGGCACGTTTCCAACCACCTCCATGGCGATTGGATCCTAATTTGGTGGTCGATCCTGTAGGCCGGTCCCTCTACCGCAACAAAGCATATACCCCCGTCCGACCAGCATCGTAATAGGGCCCATAGACTGTCACTAAGATGACTTTCTTAAGAAATGGTGGACTGTGTAGAAAAAATGGCTGTGACATTGTTGTACATATAGATTGTGGATGTTGAGTACATCTGCGTGGGCCACTGTCTAATTCACTCACAATTGATGATACAGATTCTTCAGCATAATTCCTGACACAGGGCCTCTTACGATGAGACTTGGAAAGCCTCAGACCTGTGGTTGGAGGCTTTCCGAGTCCCATCGTGTGTTTCACTTTCAACTGCTACATTACAATGCAGGTGGCTGAATATGGAACTGGACGGTCATTCTGGATGGATTCCAATGGTCTCAAGGAGCCCGTTGGCCAGTCAGAGGCCTGACCGTATTCCCAATGGACGGCGTTTCTTCCATCGGGATTACAATATCGGTTTCTGACGTGCTTTCCATGTTGGGCTTTCCGACATGGAAAACCTGTTGGAAAGTAACTTTGGGGCCACTTTGGGGGTCCCTAGCAGGGCCCCCTACTCCCTGTGGCATCCAGTTGTCAGGTGAACCACAAAAATCACTAAATAAACATGTGCCTAGCCCTCTGCTAGTTACGCACAAAAGCAGTCAGTCTTAGGGGCTTATTACGATGTCTGGCTGACGTCATGGAAACAGGATTGACCGTCCTCTGATCTGAGGTCCTGACCGCCTCATTACCATGAGACAGCACATGGTGCGGTTGCATACTCACATTTCCCTATGGTGCTCCCTGTTTCCCTATGGTGCCTTCCTGTTCATTCCTGCACCGCGTGGCAGGCACCTTGAGGTGTCTGCCACGCGGTGCAGAGATGAACAGATTCTCCCATTTCCCTATCGGAGCTTGTGCTACAGCCAATTCACGGCCGCAGTAGGAGCTCCCATAGAGAAAAAGGAGTATGCGAACTCACCATGTACGGTGGCATTGTAATGCTGCAGTCGTGACCGCTGACCAGAGGTCAGTTGATACAGATTTTGCAACTGTGTTGGACGGACATTAGTCTACCGGACATCAAAATAAGGCCCAAAGCCTAGTGGGATTTATACCTTTGGTTAGAAACCATGTATGTAAGGGTTCTCTGACAAAATATCGAGTTAACAAATATCGACCTACAAAATTATTAAGACATAGCAGATGTTGCAAATGTATTCTGTATAAAAATAAATAAAAATAAATAAATAAATAAATAAATAAACAAGACATAAATATCGACTACAAAAATATTGACCAAAATACTTTATAAGGTAAGTAAAAAAATATTGTGGAAAAAAATATTGTTTTCACTAATATTGTTATACTAAATAGTGATTTTTAAATATATTTAAATTCAAATATTGAAAATAAAATATATTAAATACTAACATTTTACCTCACTTTAAAAAAGTTAAATACACACATATATATATATAGTTAACATATATCCAGTTAAAAAAGTATTATGAAATTTATAATTTTAAATTATAGTATAATCAAAATGTTTTAAATATTATAATATACCAAATATATATGTATAAAGCAATAACATAAAATATTTAAAAAACAAACCACTTTAATTAAAATTAAAAAGTAAAGAACATAAACTGTTTACAATTTAACAAAAATATTTTACAAATAAAAACATTAATAGTTATAAATATTATTTTAAATAAACAAAAACATAATGATCTAAAATAAAAAAATATAAAATATATTATTAAATACTAAAATGAATATATCTAAAATTCCCTTTACAATTTCTACAAAAATAGACAAATTCTTATACTAATAATATATAAAATGTACAAACCCCCATCTCAGTCATCACAACAGTAATACAATTGTTCCATCACACAAAGGTAAAATGTACTACTCTAACTACAATAAATGCAAATTAGATCAAATATTGTATTGCGGAGTATTAACATTTAGGGGCTGATTACGATGTCGGTCGGAAGTGCCTCAGGGGTCCTGTCGGGGGCGTTTGGACCAACCAATCTCGTATCGGAGGCAGTAGCTCTGACCACAGTATTACAGTGCCCAAAAATGCATTGCTTACCAACCAACGCGGTTTCTCCAACTCAAGCTGCAAATTCCACCCGGGAAGCTCTTGGAAAGCTCGAATGGAGCCAATCAGAGAAAGCTCTGACCCCGGATCTGCCCTTCCTATTATGATGGGTATTTCCAACGCACCGTCTCTGCCGGGCCAACCACCTCATCAGAGCAGGCAGAAGGGGAGTATTTCAAGTCTGAAAATCGGCACAACACGCTTCCTGCAACCTCTGCTGTGCAGCTTTAAAGCCCATTGGTCATGTCATCCCTATCCTATACAACATTAATGAATATGAGAATCGGAACCAGCCCATGTCATGGCAACAGAACATCAATGCACAAAAAATTGGACAACAATATGTTTAAACACCACATTAAAATGATGTCAAAATATATAGCAGATTTGTCAAGTGTCCATAAAATACATCTATCCAATTGGATGGAAAAGCAAGGACTAGGTCATCTCCAGTCTTACATCTTACCAAACCTGATGCACTAATTGTTGGCAGATCAATACATGATTCAAAACTCTAAACACTAATATAGTTCAGCCTGGTCTGCCACTTCACCATCAGACCAATCGCCCAGTCCCACATCCTGAGTTCAGCAGGCATCCACCAGATCCTTCACGCTTCATGATCTCAGCCTCACCACAGGGCCGGTAGCCAGGTCCCTGTAGGAAGTCACAACCAGCATGGGATGTTGTATGTGTCAGTAATAAAAAAGGATCCAGCACATATCCAAAGCAGGACTCAGACATATGAATCCCTTCCATACAATCGCTATCAAGCACCCAGGTCTGCTTGGACGCAGAACTTACTACAATACATTGGGCCACAACTATCTTGTGGGACAGTATGCTTTGTCAGGCCAAGTTTACTTGTCCCCAGTGGAGCTGTGGTATTCTACCATCACTGTTTACTGAGGCCAGCCAGCATTGCAAGAGCTGTGACCCCTACCTGTCCAGTCAACTCAGTACATTGTCTCAAAATGTCCCACTTGGAGCTACATGTCTTTAAAAAAGTCTAGATTAATAAGAGTCCACAGAGAGCAGTCTTGAATTCTGTAGGCACATAAAGGATGGTTCATGATCCAAAGCCTTGAAAAAGGAAGACAAACATCTAAAAAATCTGGCAATTTCACACATACAAGCTAAAGGGACAGGGAATTGTGTTTCGTGGCATATGGGTCAATGAATGTAGCTGCACACAAGTTACAAGACATTTCAACATTAAAACCAATCTCTTACTCTCATCTCTTGATAATGTTTTGTGAACAAATTGCTATGAATTTCAATAATCTTTTATTAAGCAGGCAATGCAGATCCAGTCGGGTGTGCATACCAAACATTCATCAATGAGTTAAGTATACCACAACAGGAGCATAGGGTTCAACATTGAAGTACTTCTAAAACACAATAACCAAACAAGATAAATGAGCACAGAGGGATCCTGTCCATTCATAAGGTCAGTATCCCATATACCTCACAGTACCTCACAGTACAGACATGGGGGTGAGACCATGGCCTCTAGTACAACAACCATTGCTAAACGTTGACATTTTTGCATGTGTGGATTCTAAGAGCCTCCCTCGCTCTGATAGAATGAGGAGATGTCAGCCACCCATTCTGCCTCACAGGACAGAGCAGCTGTCTCATCTAGCTATGTCAGGACCACCTCTGATAGTTCCAAGACCACTTGTCCGTGAGCCTGGCCCTTCAAAGTCCTTCACCCATCGAGTAGCTCTTCCTGTGTATAGTGTAAGTCCTGTAACACATTGTCCTACAGATTAGCCTTTGCAATCCTGTGGAGGCACACAACTTCCTCCCTGTGCAGCCAACTTGCCTCAGCGCTACCCCGTTAGAGAGTCACGGCACCCAAGTGTTGCAGTGTTGGGAGTGCAGTGGCCTTCCAATGCATGCAAATGGTCTGGCATGCTATGAGCATGTACAAATCTATCCTTTCATTGGATACCTTTTGCCTGAATATCCATAGTATCCCTCCCAATGGAAGGAAGTTGACCCAACCTGTCACTATGTCAAGTACATCTGTGGCTATGGACCACAGGTTTGCTGCATCCAGCCATGACCAGAATATACATTAAATCATAAATCAGTGCATGACATTGTGAGCACAGAGAGGACACAAACCTTCCAGGTAGGACAGCTGGGGTGAAACATGCCCTGTGCTGGATGACGAATTCAATGAACTAGAGTTTGGCATTACAAGCTACTGTACATCGGTAGTGCCTAGTGCATTCCCACTCCTTGGCTGTGAGGGATCGTCCCATATTAGTGTACTGTAGCTTGCAAACGTGTATCAGAGAGTCAGTTGTTGTGTGTCCCAAGCCATTCATAAAGAAGATCCCTAGTCTCTGACCTCCACCCATGATGTTCAGGATGTGGGTAAGTGGGCGATGCTCCAGTTCAGTGTCTGTGACCTTCCACAGCCGTCCCATCTCAGCTATAAGTGTACCAAGTGCAAAGAAATTACCCACCAAAATGTCATGATCTTCTTGCACCTGGCTAAAGGTATTGATCTCGCTGACCCTGAATAGGTCCCAAACTAAGATTAATCCCCTGTCTCTTCATGCCATCAGTCCTTACCAAACAATGCTTGTATGGAACAGTGGTAGGTAGCTCAGACTAACAGACGGTGAGTATGGGATCATGTCCGCCAGTAGCCTCAGATTCTTAGCATAGCTCCAACAAGCCACTTTCACCAGTCTGTCAGCTCCACAGGGGAGCAGCACTCCAGGGAGCAACATTGATCCTGCCATTTCCACTGCCCTGCTTGTTAGTAACCTGCCCACTTAGTACAACTGCCTCCCAGCCAAACATTATGCCGGCCAATGCAGTGGTGCTGCCATGCAACATTTTCCAAACACCCAGGACACCCTTTCTCACCGGCAGCGGCAGCCTCTTCAGAGCCACACTTCTCTTGCCCCTATTCCAGATTAACCCCTTGCAGTAGTGTGTCCTACTCCCAGGAGGTGGCACGTGGCACAGCCACCACTGGGTGATGGAAAAAATACAAGATGCAGGGGAGCATTACTTTCTTGGAAAGTGATATAAACCCTTGGATTGTAATTGGGAGAGTGCTCCAAAAAACCATCTGCGGACAAAAGGAGGATCTGGCCCTGGTCAGATTTATACAATGAGATCATTAGCATCATGACAGTTACAGATCCCTAAGTACCAAAACACCAGAAGCTCCCACATCACCCTCTGCTCACCTGCCATTACCTCTTGTGGAGGATAGTCCACATAGAGCGGAAGAACACAAAACTTGGCCCAGTTAATTCCCAAACTCGACACACCCTGGAAATCTGAAAGTCTCTCAGAAATATCTGGAATTTCCCTGCAGATATACCGAATATACAGCAGCATGCCGTCTGCATCAATTGATACTACATGTACCTCATCGCCTAGTGGAACTCCCCATGCTTACCACCCCTGACAAAGCTACTGGGCTTGCAGCTACATTGCCATGGCAAAGAGCAGCAGGGAAAGAGTACCGTCCTGATGAGTCCCCTGCCCAACCTAAAAGAGGGTGACTTGTCTTTTCAAAACCCGACTTGGGCAGTCAGCTCGGTGGAAATAGACATATGTGTTGTTGCAGCTGCCACGCAATGCCCAGTTTTGACAGAGTGGTTAACAAGTATTCCCAATCAACGGTATGGAATGCCTCCACTAAGTCCAGCACTAGGCAGGTTACATAGGGCCACCTCCCCCGGTGCAGCTCCTGCACCCTGTTTAGCCTTCCAATATTAAGCCATGTGGATCCATCAGAGATACAAACCTTTTGGACCCTATGCACTAGATGCAGCATGTGTACCAGCAGGCAGTGAGCCACTACTGTACTAAGGAAGTCATAATCCATAGCTAGCATGGACAATGGATGGACGTCAGTTCAGTTCTGTTGGGTTTAACCAGTGATCCCAAAAAGGACTTATGCATGGATTGCGGCTATCTCCAATCACTCAAGGTGGCCTGATAGAGCTCCTATCATCTGGGGGAAAGTAAAAGCTCATAGGCCTTGTTGAGCTTGGATGGGAGGACGTCCAACCCCAGAGTTGTCAACCTGGCAGTGTGCTTAATCACTCTTTGTATCTGTGTATCTCCTGTTCTGACCAATGGAGAGTTGATCACCACACAGGCTGCAGGATCAAGTACAGGAGGCAGATTCAATCCAGTCAGGATGTCTGAAATATCTACCTGGCCCTCAGACTATGGGGGATTGTATAGACCACGACAATACACGTGAAGGATTCATGGATGACTGCCTGACTAGTGCGCATCTGGTGCAGGTAATCTATAATCATCGTCATGTGCTGGGTTGTTGTTATTCCATGGGGGAGGCACGCCAGAAGTTGCCCAGACGTATCTCCCTCCGTTTGCATCTCAGCTTGTCATGTTTCTTTTTTTAAAATATATTTTTATTGAGTAAGAAAAGGGAGAACAGAAAAAAAACTTTCTCTCCCACCCATATTTTTGATACATCCCAGTGCCTCCCTCCCTCCCTTCAATTCATTCTCAGACATCACAAATATTTTTTTTCTTCATCTTCTGTGCCAGTCTATTTGCCAAGACTT
Organism: Lissotriton vulgaris; assembly: GCF_964263255.1. Lineage (NCBI taxonomy): Eukaryota > Metazoa > Chordata > Amphibia > Caudata > Salamandridae > Lissotriton > Lissotriton vulgaris. Next base: position 1,549,318,206 of record NC_141689.1, on the reverse strand, counting down.
TATGCTAAATTTTGTAGTCTAGGTTAAGTAAGGATAAAGGGCGATACAAGCCGCATTGTCTATGGTCTTTACCAGGTTTTGGGAGGAGAAGTATTACTGCTCCCCAAAACATGGGGGGGTATCTGTTTTTCTAATGCTTCCACAGAAATTTTGATCAGCTGTGGGGCCAACAGATCTTTGAACTCCTTGTAAAAATCCCATGTGAACCCGTCCAGTCCAGGGGCGGTGGAGCCCTGGATGGTGTCAATAGCAAGTGTTACATCCTCCACTGATATAGGTTCCGCCATGAAGTCTTGCATGTACTTCTCCAGATAAACCAGTGTGATTTTATGAGATAATCTGTCCGGGCAGTGTTGTCAGGTCCAGTCCTGGATGTATAGAGTGTGGTATAGTAGTGTAGGAATTCGTCCCTGATAGCCGATGTAATGGTAAGCGTGTTGCCGGTGGCGGAGTGTAGTTCAGTAATGTAGGATTTACTATACGGTGGCTTCAGCATTTGTGCTAGAACTCTTTCCGGCCTCTCCCCCTCCCCATAACTCCAAGCAGTGTGATATTTCCCCAGATATAATATTTCACGGTCTGCAGTGTCTCTATCCTCAGACAGAAGAGAGAGCCTTCTTGCTTGATATTCTGGGTTCGGGGTCTCCGAAGATTTGAAATCTAACGCAGCGATAGCCCGTTCATTGCGGGCCATCGCGTTGCGGAGTTCTCTGAGCACTCCGGCGTGTTTAGAGATACAGACCACTCAGATAACCGCCTTCAAACCCTCTTATAGTACTTCCCTGGTACCTACTGAACCGGTATTAATCACAAAATAGTCAGTCATAAACTTTATTCGACAGTTAAGTCATAAAAGTACAATACACAACACTCTTTTTCCTATAAAACCAATTAAATAAATATTTAAGATACAATCAAATCCTGTGACAACTATCGAAACATTTTTTAAAAAAATAGTTACTCCAATTCGATAAAATAAGATTAAAAGCGATCAGAAATTCATTGTAAAATTAAAAACATAACTCATAGGGGGAAGCCAAAATCAGACTTTAGCAATAAAAACTCAACATACTAGTCAGTTTAGCAGAGCGGTAATAACACAGAAACCTCATATAGCTTAGTATGTCATGGACAGTCAATCACTAACTATTTGTGACAACATTCTCGAGCGAATTGTCCATGCCCATCTCAGAAACTTCGCCACAGCAATAGCTATAGGATGGGCAGGGTCAGAACACATAATTCGTAGGGCTACAACATATCTTCTATTACCCATTGCCTCACAGATAGGCTTTATCCACATCCTCCGTGGTGCATCATATAGTGGACAAATAAACAGGATATGACCTACAGTTTCACGTTGTTCCAAACACTTACCACACCTGTCATTGGTTGGCTCCCCCCTTTAGAAGTAAAATCTCGGGTTGGGAGAGCACCCACCCTAAGCTGAACATACAGTTTGCGATCGTATGGTTTCTCAATCAGATCCCAATACTTCTCAAACTGTGGGAGGGGCTTGTATTCAAGAAAGCAACCAGTAAGGTGAGTAGAGAAGCCTTGTTGGCTCACTGTCATAATCACCAATTCCCAATACCTTTCTTTCAAGATTTTTTTGGAGGGAAAGGTTACGTTTAAGGGATCCTCCCAAAGTTTGGTCATCCCTAACTTCACTAGCAGAGTTCGGATGTCCTTCAGCCATTTAATTTTGTGGAAGGAATCAGTTTTTATAACGTCCATGAGGCCCTTGGCATAGTGTAAGAGTTCTTCTGTACACCATAGCCTACGCCAGTACAATAAAGGGCGAGGATTTGCTAGATATACCACAGGTTTTTTACCGAGGTCAAAAAATAAAGGCCCTAAGGGGGTACTTTGAGGGAGACTAGTAACTTTGTTTAAAAACGCATTCTCCAGTACAGTCAGACATTTTAGATTTTCAAGCCCCCATAACTCTGCACCATAAAGGGCAGAGCTCAGCACCTTCATTCCATAAATATCTAACACTAGGCAAATTGGTTTGGTTATAGAGGTTTTAAACTTGGTAAGAAGGATGCCAGCTTGTGGCTTATGCATCAAGACTGCCAGATCAAGTTGGCTTTTCCAACGCATATCCTTCTGTAAGGTTATGCCCAGATATGTGAAAGATTCAACCTGTTCCAGGGGTGAGTTGTTCATGTACACGCTGCCTCTAAATGTTTTGTGCTCATTAAAAGACATGAACTTGGTTTTGGCAGTATTTATTTCCAGGCCGCGCAGAAGGCAAAATTCTTCGAATCGATGGAGCGCATCCTGGAGGCCACTCGGAGTCTTTGAAATGATCAAAGTATCATCCGCAAACATGAGGATTGGTATTCGAGTGCCTGCCAACACCGGTGCATCCGTTGTGGCCAGGGAAAGATAGTCAGCCGCCCGTTGACAAAGAGTGAAAACAGGGTTGGTGCCATAACGCATCCCTGTCGCACACCCCTGCCAACGGGGAAGGCTTCCGTAACCTCACCTTGTGCCCCCCACCGGACCCCGGCAAAATTATCCTTGTGTAACCGGACGATAAGAGACAACAACTCCGGGGCCATCCCCATCTCTCCCAAGACCTGCCATTATTTCCTACGCGGTACTAGTTCAAAAGCTGCCCTCAGATCAACGAAGACAGTGTACAAAGCCCCCTTTCCCAGTAACACAGTCCTTCAGTACAAAGTGATGAACCGGAAAACTTGATCAACCGTGCTAGTCAGGCGGCGAAAGGCAGCCTGCATTGGGCTCAAGATAACGGTATCATCAATCCAGGCCTGTACCTTACCCAAAACCAATCTGCCCATAATCTTCTAAACTGAATCGATTAAGCTAATTGGCTTTTAGTTAGCCGCTATGGACTTATCTCCCTTTTTGAACACTGGGATAATATCCTCTGCCTTCCATGAGGGAGGGACATCGGCTCCTTGGGCAATTGCATTTGCAATGCGGGCAATATATAGTCGCCAGGTTTGTTTATCATTTACAAAAAGGTCAGCCGGAATACAATCCATACCCGGAGCTCTACCCCCAGCTACCGCATCTAATGCCTTGTCTACATCTTCCGGGATAAAAACCACTCCGTCGTAGTAAGTAAATGTATATGGACCATTGGGCTCCTCATCGCTACTTATAGCATACTGAGGTTTAAAATAATCAACCAAAGCAAGCTGGTGCCACATTATTCTGTGGGCGATCCGGACAACCTCCCCTATCCCATTTAAATACATCCCAGAACTGTTTAGAGTTCTTAGCCACACAGGCATCTTTAGGTTCCTGCCACTTGTCGTCATCCTAGGACTTTTTTTCCTTCGCCTGAATCTTCCTGTAACAGCCTCGAGCTTCAAGAAAGAGGGTTGCTGGACTGTTCCTATGGGAGACTAAGGGGGATTTAGCTGGCGTGACCAAAGGTGTAGGAGTAACACCCTGGGGCATCCATTTTGTTGGATGGATTTGCCTCACACACCCCGAAAGGTGTCATGCTTCATCATCGGCGGTTGCTCCTCGTCGGGGAGGCGGTGCAATCCCCGACGGGCTCACCTCAAAGAGGGGCTCTTTGGCGGAGATCTTTTAATCCAACAGCCTTATGGTGAGGTGTGGGTGTGTGGGCGCGGAAGATGTGTAGTAGTGAATGGGGTATTAAAATGTAGACAGGGGTACCGGAATTCACTTTATTCTGGGGGTCCCCTGGCTGCGACTAAAAATTATATGGGGCTAGTTCACTAGGTGTCAACAAGTTAGGTCAGGTGACTCTAGATAAAACTAGGGGTGATGGTGGTCGACATGTTTCTCGCAATGGGTAATTGCCCGCGATTCATCAGGACCGTAGGAAGGTGAAAAACAACATGCTAGTGTAAAGTGCACACTGGTGTATGTTACCTCTGTGGGTTGTCCTATGCCCTATGGTCTAGAACTAGAGGCCACATGAGGGGTCGGCGGGGCGAGTCATCAGGGATGAGCCCTTGGGTTTACGCTCGAATCTCCTGTGCCCGTTCTCTGTAACCTACCCTTCACCGCCGAGCTCGAGTAGCAGCCTCGAGCTTCCCTTACTTTGCATGCATCCCCCGTTCTTAAGGCCCTACCGAGATTAATCCAAGCTTTTCGACAAGCCCATTATACCATCCCACAGGTTTTTTTACACTTTTTAGCCCTACCTGTACTGGATTTACAAAAGTGGTATTTTAGACTATCAAAAAGTTCTGTGTGGACATCAGATACAAAGGAACGGGAAACCACACCGGCATTGTTGGTCCCCAACTCAACCAATACATTAGTTACATCCTCTTTAATTATATCCAGTGTTTCAGGGTGGTCAACCATTTTATTCCACTTTAGGTGGCGCATGTCATTGGCTAATACAAGAGCCAATGACATAGCCTCCTGTTTGTCTAATAATAGTACACCCTCAACTCACAGCAGATCAAAAACAGATGTGAGTGGGTTGTGGTCACTTTCTAACCTGCTGGTTACCTCCATATCCCTAAGATAATGCCACAGTCTTAGGTGGACGAGCAAATAGTCTATGCGGCTAGTCCTAAGGCCATTATCATAAGTATTATTTCCCAACTTATCTGATGAGGTACGTCCATTAGCTACCCTCAAGTGGTTTCCCAGGCACAAGCCTTTCGATTGGATGGCCGCCTCAGTCCACTTTTTGATGGGTGCCAATTCCAAACCGGGGAAATTCCACCTGGAATCTTCCTCCTCGGTGAGACGTTGGTCGTCAAGCCCTAAAGGCTCAAACATAGTATTGAAGTCCCCTGCAATAAGAGGCAACATACTAGGGGGCATAATCATTAACAACTCCTCTAGGGCAGTCAACACCTACGATTTTTTTCCTCCTGGGTTGCCTCTGGCATAGACATTAAACATTTCTAGGCTTATACCCGTGGGAGTACTAATTCTTACTACGAGGATATCATTGCCACATACTGGGCATTGTTGAATATAACAGCTCAGATCCTGCCTGACCCATATAACTAGCCCACCAGCAGGACGACCCCTATCTTTCTTTACCGCTGGGACATAGAATTTAAGATAGCCCAAGCAGAAAACAGGGTCTACTGACCATGTCTCCTGAAAGAGACAAATGTTAAATTTTTCAATAAAACCAGACCACTCAGGTGACGCTAGTTTAGGGCCCAGGCCCGCTAAATTCCAGGATATCATCGAAGTACTCCCATTCGTGTGAGACACACCACCATTAACATCTGACCTGCCTGGATGATCACATTGCCCATTTATTTTCCCTGGGCCAGAGGGGAGGGTCACAGTTGTTATATCCCCAATGGGTGGATTTGGCAGTGTCACTACACACATATGGCCCTGATTATTATTACCAGTTATTGATTCAGTTCCACTGGGATGAGGGGCTACTATATCAACATGGCCATTAGTACTACCTGGAGGTAGATCTGTTCTCCTGTTTGATCTTCATTGATTTGGCTCCACATGAGGAACCCCATCCCTAGACAAGGGGGACTGTCAATCGCAATCCTCCAACCCAGACAGCCTCTCATATCTATTGGACACCCTGATACCTCCTTCTCTGCCCCTATACTCAGTCTCTCTAGCAGGTAACATATTAACAACATATTAACAAGGGGATGATGCATTACCTGGTAGAAGTAGGTAAGGGGTAGGGGGCGTATTGTTGTAGCTGTACTTGAGCCTGTTTGCCTGGGAGCCTGTTTGCTAAACTGACCGCCTGAATTTATGAGGAAAATCCTCAAGACAGCGAGCATTTCTTCTGTGGGGAAATCATGCAGGAAGCGCACTACCAGCACCATTTAGGGGATGATGCATTACCTGGTAGAAGTTGGTAAGGGGTATGGGCGTATTGTTGTAGCTGTACTTGAGCCTGTTTGCCTGAGAGCCTGTTTGCTAAACTGACCGTCTGAATTTACGAGGGAAATCCTGAAGACAGCGAGCATTTCTTCTGTGGGGAAATTGTGCAGGAAGCTCACTACCAGCACCATTTAGGACTGTTAGTCCCCCCCGCCGCCACTCTTGACATCGAGTGGCCGCCGAGTGGGGGGACTACAGTTCCCACAATTCCTGCGCTGTCCTGCCCCGCCCACCAACCAGCACTTCCATGCCCGGAGGCACAAAACACAGCTGCTCCCTCCGCGTTGCGGGACGCGCGCTGGACGCGCTGGGCGAGGCCTGGACAAAGGGCGGGCCGTCTGTGGCCGTCCGGGGCAGGAGGAGGCAGGGCTGGGCCACACCCTTGACATTTACTTCATGGCAAATAATCAGTGAATGGCTTTATATTTATATCCTTCTCCTGACCCCAACTTGCTGCACAAAATGGGGAAGAACGGCTCCATATCCAATGCCACCAACTTAAATGCAATAGATACTGCTCTGGAGCATGCCATGACCTTGGTGAGCAACGAAATTCAGATGGCAAAAAAACGATTGTCCTTGGGTTCCTCCAAACTACCTGGCACAAACTTTAATGATATTTCAGACAGTAGCATGACTCAATTGCGCATGGTAACTGTTCACTCACCTCACACTGTAACGGGAGCAATTCCTGTGGACTGTTCGGAATTGACTAGTACGGTTGCCAACACTGAAATTGATGCAAGTCAAATTGACAACTCACTTACAGCGAATGTACCCACCACGCCTGATCCAGAATCATGCGGAACTAAAAAGAAGAGGAAGGCAACTAAACAGCCCTGCCCAAAACCCAAAAGAAAACAGCCATCTCGTTTGAAACTGCAATGTGCAATCTTAAATAGATGGCTTGAGGGCAACCCTATTATCACTGATCCTACTACTAACCAAGTACCTTCCACAGATCAAGCTCCAGCTGGTAACAGATGTGGTGACAACATCATCGTAGTTGAGGAGGACTTACAATGTAAATTTAAGGAAGCACAATCTACACAATCTACGCAAACTGGCTTCTCTGACTTCACACTGAGGGATACTGCTGTTGATATCATTGTTGACACAGTTTGCAATCGCATTAAAGGGCTGATAGATTCAAGTGTTGACAGGTTGTGGAAAAGATTAGATCGCCTGAAAAGTATAACCTCGAAATCCACATTGTTAATCAAAGAAAATAATGAACTTTTTAATCCTGTTAACACTAAGAGAACTCATATGCCAGGCAAACAACAGTCCATCCGCCTATCCTCAGTACCTAAAGCTGCAGCACCTAAGCCATCAGGGACATCATTGCTCTCCCCTGCACCCACAGCAACCCATACTGTAACATCTTTGGTAGCCACTACTGATTGCAATATATCTGTATGCTCCGACTTATCATGTGACGCTTACCTAAACCCTGCCTATAGTAGGTCGACAGATAATGCTAGCATAACTGCCGCCACGGTTAAAGGGTCTGATGAACCTAACAAAGACATCTTAAATCTGCCACCTCAATCTTGCCCCTATGTTCTAGTTCTCGCAGGGGTCCCTCCTCTACAGAAAAATAAATCTGAGTCATGGGTCCAGCTCAGAAATAAATGCATGGATTGGCTGACTAAACATAAAAGGTTTAAAAGGCCCGATATGAGCGAAATCCTAATGGTCCGCAGAGTGGGTTGGGTAGGTCCCGCTCCAAAAACCATCAAAGGGGACTGCATCGTTATTAATTTTTCACACTTAAGGATTGCTGGATCCATACTTGGAGTCAAGAAAACCAGCAACCCCAACCAAACTAACATCTGTGCCCTGCCTCTTGGGTTCTTTTATAAACGCCCATTGACACAATACCTAGCTCCCAGTCTTCCCAAGCTAACAAACCAATACCAGGCCCTTTCTGACTTGGCTACACTTGACTGACCATTTGTGTCAGCCATTCCCAATAGCTCACTGGTGTGTGGGAACGAGGATGTGATTGTCCCTGTCATCCCTGAAGTGTTTAACCCCTGCAAATTTGAGATATCCGAATCCACATTGAAGGTCCTAAGTTGGAATGTGGCAGGCTTAGCCCCAAAGTTAAAATTAGGAGAGTGGGTGACTATCATTAGAAAATATGATGTTTTCTTGGTTCAAGAGACCTGGGCCCCCAAAGAGTTATATCTTGAAGGATATGAATGCTTCAACATCATTCCTGCCACCCCTAGCCACAGTAGACCGATAGGGGGATTATCAATATGGATTAGAATCACCTCGGGGGCCGAACAAAATTAATCCCTACCGACCACATCAATTTCCAAGCTCTAATCTTTACACAGGGACCTTCTATTTGTTTTATGAACTTTTATAACAATGATTTCTTAACAACCCCGAACCCTAATTTCATCCAACTTTTTAATTTTATTACTGATCAAGATAACCTATTAGGGAAATATAATTTGGCAGGTATTTTTTGGGGGGGTGATTTTAACGCAAAAATTGGAAGAGTTCTTAACGGACTCCCTTCTGACTTAAACACCCATAACCCATGTAAAAGGGGATATGAGTTAATAGATCATTTAGTAAACTCCAGCCTTCTAAATGTAATGGACATAGCCCCTATTAACATCAATGAGAATGAAATGCCAACCTATAGAGGACCGGGAAGAGGGTCAGTTATTGACTATGTCTTTCTATCACCATTGTTACAAAGCCATCTTTTCGGGGTGGAGGTTAAGCGGTCCACTTTTGGGGACCACAACCCCATAGTTGTTTTGCTAAAGGTGGCACATTGTGCCAGGTTTAGGAAGGAACTAGGTGCGAGCAATTTACACCTCTCTACTGATACCCTAAGAGTCAAATGGAGAGGTTTAGACTACAAAGAGCTTTTTGCGAAGATGGTAAAAACATACCCTACCCTATCGGAGACGTGCCTCGTTCTGTCAGACCCTAATCCCGCAGTAGTTACAGCGTTTACCGAACTATGCGTAGGCATAAAAATTCTGATCTCTAAACCAGCGGGTATCCGTCACTCTGACCCAAAATGGTTCGATAATAACGGTTCCAGAGCCAACAGGGAGCTGAGAGCGGCTCTGTCAGCAGACATTAGAGATCCTATGCTTATTCGCTCATTAAGGCTACATTATAAGAGGGTTTTAAGAATCAGGCGTGATACTGTTCTAAAAGAACACTGGAATAATCTGGTCTGTGCAGCTAACATCAAAAGTACAACTGCCTTTTGGTCTGAAACTAAATCCCTAAGAACCTTTGGGAATCCCTCCACACCTCTAGACTGTAATATTACCAGTGAAGCATGGGTTGCCCATTTCTCCAAAATATACGCCCCCCCATTGTATTGTGACAATTTCTCCCGTACTACGTGCCCTACCAAAATCCCAATAACTATAGGCGAGGTTGAGGAGGCAATATACCAGAGTGCGGGCAATAAAGCTCTGGGCCCGGATGGCCTACCGATAGACCTCATAAAAGTAGAACAGGAATTCTGGGCCCCATTATTATTAAATGTTTTTAATAATTTAACTACCATTGACATACCCAGTACATGGTCAACTTCCATAATTGTACCGATTTTTAAAAAAGGGTCAAGAATGGATCCTAGTTGTTGTAGGCCAATTTCATTAATCGACAATACCCTCAAAATATTAGGAAGAGTTTTATTCAACAAAATCAGGGCATGGGCAGCAGAAGAAAATATTTTAAATAAATGCCAGTTGGGTTTCCGTAGTCACCTGGGTACAGTGGAACAGTGCCTGAATTTGAACCTAATTATAGGAAAATATACCATCGCCCGACACTGTCTACTGTACCTGGCTTTTATGGACCTTTCGTCCGCTTTCGACTTTGTTAACAGGTCGAAGCTCTGGCAACGCCGACTGGATTACGGCCTGGATAACAATTTGGTATATTTTTTGGCATACCTGCATAGAGACCTAAAAGCTAGAGTAAGGATAAGCACGGATGGAGCAGTGTCAGGAGACGTAACGGTTGACAGAGGCGTCAGACAAGGGTGCGTTCTTGCCCCTCTTTTATTTATTTTATGTATTAACGTACTCCATAACGCCGTGTCTAATCTAACTTCCGATGTCCCTATAATAAACGGCACTAAACTCCTTTCCCTACTCTATGCAGACGATGCAGTTTTAATGAGCCGTACACCGAATGCCCTGAGGATTTTAGTGAGGGGATTTGTGGATTTTATGTACAGCCTTGACCTTTGCACTCATTTAAAAAAATCATTTTTAATGTGTTGTGGCCCTAAAAAACGTCACATTAATAGGATTGTCTTAGAACAGGGATCATTGTTATGCACTCGAACTTTTCCTTATCTGGGTTTACAATTGCTCCGATAACGGCTCATGGACCCCCCATTTGGCATACGGTCGGTCTAAATTCATCAAGGCCATAAATTCCTTATTGTCTCTTCCCAAACCTAAGAGATTTGAGGTGGTCCAGTCTTTATTAAAAATCTATAAGACACAATGCGTTCCTGTCATGACATACGGGGCCGCAATCTGGGGACATTCAAATTTAAAAAAAACCCAGACTGAGGAGAATAGGTTCTGCAGAAGGCTCTTGGGTCTACCGATCTCATCTTCCACCTTTATAAGTCATAATGAGTTAAAATTGGCTTATTTGGAGGACTACATTAAGGCACGTCCTGTGCTGTTCTGGATCAAGGTGTGGAAAAACTCTGAAGCCTCACTGACAAGAGAAATTTTGGCTGACTGCCTAAAATGTGATCAGGGTATTAAAATCCCTTGGATTGCCCAAGTCCAGGCAAGCCTGGCAGCAGTCAATCTTGAACACATATTTGACAACCCATATGGACTGGAGGGGACTAATGGGAAGATAATACGGAATATCCTTTATAGGCACTATTGGGAGACTAGATACAATGTAGAATTAACAAAACCTTCTGTGAAACTCTATATTCAAATAGAAGGTGACACTTTATCTACCTCATCCACACCAGCTGGCTACCTCCTTAAAGAAATTTCATACTGGGAGCGCAGCCATGTGTCTCGCCTTAGATCAGGATCTATAAAGTATTTATTGTGTTTCCCCTTGGGCTACCACTGTAATATTGAGAACCTGGTTTGCCCATATCAGAATTCTGGAAAGCAAACATTAATGCACTTTCTGTTCTTTTGTTCCTATTATAAAAAATAAAGTAAGCACTTTTTGATACCATTTTTTAGAGCCAAAGGCATAAAAGATTTTAATTTGGCTTTTAAATTTGTTTTACAGCTTAAAGATGATGGATTAATATATTATGTATGTACTTTTTTAAAAATGGCCATACTTCTATGAATTAATTTTTATTCATATGAACTATGTTATCTCGACAGATTGGGAGGAGGTTTTCTTGCACTTTGCACATTAGCATTTTTAATTCATGTTGGTATTTGTAAATATGTGAACTATCTTCCTCTGTCCCCACTGTAGTAAATATGGAGATAAAGATAACTAATTTATTCCTCGATCCTTGGCTGCTATCCCATTATGCACTTTATTTAGATAGTTTAATAACTAGGAGTTATGCCCTATGCACTTTAGAAAACTTGCGCTTAATATAATGTTGCTAAGTACATGTTCTATGCATATATTGCTGCTATTCTAACTGTGATTTTTGTTATGCACATTTTATTAGATAGAGTTACAAAAACAGATAAGAATTAGCAGATATGGACATTAATTATATCTTGGACTCTTCACTGTTTTTATTGAGGAAAACGTAGTACAGTTATTTTTATTCTTTTTGACCATGTATGTATTTATGTGTATGCTTTTATGGATAATGTAATGTCGGAATAAAGGTTAACTATCTATCTATCTTGTCCCAAACCAGTAGCAAATGTTTTTCCACAGCCCTTCTGTCCCTAAAGTTGACAATTATACAGTCTCCCTCTAGGGACTTTTTCTGAGGACCCACCCAATCTACACGTCTTGCAAAAAGAATGTCAGCCGATACGTTAAAGGGCAATTGGAATTAAGCCAGTGAGTACATTTATTCTTTAGGTCCCTATACTCCTCCCTTTTTCCCTGAGTTAGGGGTGTAACCCCCGCAAGCACCAACACATAGGGGATTGATTCAGGCGGGAGATCAATACGCGGTGATCTTTTTACTATTTGCACACAGGATGTACCCAGATTTGCTTGTGATGTATGTGGTATCACCTTGTTAATTCCCCCTGACACTGGCCCACCACTCCTCACAGGTTCACTAGATACATCTTGATTTCCCATGCTGGAAGAGGGAGAGTATACAGTGTGACAACAGGATCAACAATATCAACAGATTTACTCAGAGACGTCTGTCCCTTAGAATGGCCAATCACATTCGAATTCATTGGCAAATTTTGTTGGGGGGCAGCAAGTCCTTTGGTCCAAGCTTCAGAGCGTGCCTTCGCCGCAGCAAACGCGAGTTCAAGGCATACTAGTCTATTTTCTATAATGTGAAGCCTATCATAGATAGGGAGGCACGTTTTAAAAAAAATAGATTCCAGTTTTGTCCAGAAATCCAGCCCCAGATCTGCATGTAACTCATCACCAGGAGTCGAGGATAGATCTATCGCTTTGCTAGGAGGTTGCCCTAAATCCGGGATATGGGGCTCTGGTAATCCAACGTCTTTATCTTCGGTGTTAATTTTCTGACCGTTGGCATTCTTTCCTTTAGCATTTACACCCCCATGTTTCCTTTTAAATGTTTGGCTTAGCAAAGGTTGTGTCCGCCTCTGTTCAGTGCTACATACGGAACGGGTTTTAGCGCGTTGTGCCAATGGTGCAGGGAGCTCTGCAGGGGGCGAACCCAACACCCCCCCGAATCTTGCCTCCACATCAACTATTACAGGGGGGCAAGGGTGGTTTTCTGCCAGATACGGTGCGCTCTCCCCCTGGCCTTCATTATTACAGCCCTCTTTTATAGGATTTTGAGCATGAGATTGTTGAGGTGACCGAGCCTCGGCCAGAGTGCCCAACGATGAGCGTTTTTCAAAGGCAATATCCAGTGAGAGTCTTTTCTCAGTCTGCACAATTTCAGGTGCAGACTGAAATAGTCCTCTATTGCTTCTCGAACTTCTGCCTTAAACAATTCATCCAGCAGTGCTCTGCCGGGGAAGCACCACTCCCATTCGTACCCTTTTGGTAGTGGGAGTTTCAAGTTTAGCACTGTCGTGGAGTGATCAGAGTATGTTGTAGGGAGCGTCCTGTGAGAATCAAACCAGCCTTTAACTTCGGGTATCAACCAATAGTCAATCCTGGTCCAGGTATTGTGTTGACCAGAATAGTGAGTGTACTCAGTTAGTGTGGGGTTGCGGCTTCGCCAGATATCAACAAGTGTATATTGATCACAGAGGTCTCTCATGGCTCACCATGCCAGTGGCTTAGAATCAGTGGCTCAGAAAGTACTGTCCAACTCAGGGTCTATCAATAAGTTAAGGTCCCCACCCAACAACAAATTCTGAGGCGCATATTTTGCAGGCTGGGCGCTCAGTGCATGGAAAAAGTAGTCAGGGACATCTATGTTCGGGGCATAAACGTTAATCAGTGCAGTCCTGTGGCCTCACAGAGAACCGATAACAATGATGTATCTACCCTCAGGGTCGCGGATAACATCATTAAGGCTATAGGGGACTCTTCTGTGTACCAGGATGACAGTGCCCCTAGCGTAGTTGCTATAATTTGTAAAGAACCTATGTGTGCCCCAGCTAGTAACAAAGCGCTCCGCGTCTGAGGGGGGGGAGATGCGTCTACTGCAGATATGCTATATCTATCTTGTGTCTGAGTAGGTAATGAAGCACCTATGCTTCCGGTTGTCGTTGAGGCCTCTGACATTCCATGACATCAGGGTTAGTGCAGAGGGGCCCTCGATATTACCTAATCATGTCATCTGGGTAAAGTGTGCATTTTTTCCTGTCAGAACTGCGATGAACATTAAACATATCTAATAATGATGTATTAAGGCAGTGGTTCTCAAACTTTTTTGACCTATGGCTCCCTTGACCTAATCAGCAGTTGGCTGTGGCTCCCCAAATTTTTTTTTACCGCTGGGTGGGATGTAAGCCCAACCTCGGGAGTACTTCCTGTTGTTCAACTGCCCAACATGCGACACTTGAACACTTTCTCATGAGTAAAACCAAGCAATGAAGTGCACGGAAACTCATAAACATCAGAAATTAAATCCTCTTGAGAAATTAAGTTCTAAAAGTATCTTAGCCCAGCTCCCACACTCTCACAGACAAAGCCCCCATTGCACAGATCAGCAAGTGTTCTCTTGCTGGACTCACCTTTGCTACCAGAAGTAAGTCTTCCCTGCAGTGCTAGAGAGCATATTTTGACCTTGGACATGAGGGCAAGAGAACTTGCCCCAGTAGTCTATAAGTGGCTGCAGCTCACCGTCTCTGCTTCGGTGCTTAGCGTTTATTTTCATTAAGAAACAACTTGCCTCGTAATGTGTTGCTTTGTCTTATTCCAGCAAGTGGTAGCAGAGACTTACCATGGACTTTGTCGTCCCTATCAGCATTTATATATGATTATTCAGTCATGCTTCATTTGGCCCTTTCATTTGTATACAGATGAGGCATACATCCTATTTGCCAATTAGAGTCTAACATGGTATTATTGCATTATGCTGGTATTTAGAATTAAAAGTTGTATGTCATCAATCAAATGCAGGCACAAATGCTACAGATTTATATTGCTTCCGTTGTCTGGCCATGACGTCTCGGACTGTCTCTCAGGCAGCACCTGCCTGGTTGCAGCATACTCCTCTTTCACCACACAGGGTCCCCGAGTTGGCAGGATTGTGAATTAAAATAAAAAACTTCCAAGTGACAGACAATGATGCCGATCCTTTCTAGGCTGACTAGCACACAGTGTACTGCTAATGAGGCTGGGCTTATGACGCAGTGTGTACCAGAGTTGCTAGGCCTCTCGCTGAATCTGATCCGGAGCGAACAGGTGGCTCAGGGGCACGGGACAATTTGAGGCCTAGTCAGGTGCATCCAACTGAAAAAGCTAAGCAGTCAGAAGAGCTCTAATAGGCATGATCTGAGGCAAGTTAGTTGTCCTGTATGCAGTACACGTGGCCTTTTAATTCTTAAAGATGGAACAACTTAAGAGGCTATTAAGAAAATTACGTTTTTTGTAGATTGCACCTCCTGAATTTAAGTATTTGAGCTGCTCTTATATGTGATCACTCGGTGCAATTTACCCACTCTTCCACCCATAAAAATGTATTGCTTTTTGCGTAAATGCTTTGTGCTTAATTCCTAAATGATGTGATTCAGTTTTGGCGACAGGCAGAATCCAGTTTATTTTATGCAGTTTTACATAACGCGCACCTTTAACCTTGGGCAGTTTTACCCAGAGTTTTACAACAGACACTGTATATTTTTTTTCAGTGCCACTGCCAACAATCAATGATCCATTTCTGAATTGGGCTCTTGGACGTCACTACTGCTGTTAATTCCTTGCAGGCCCCATGTCCCGACACTAATAGAGCAAGCAGCATATGTAACAGCTGCCTGCTCCAAACTCGGAGACACATTGTGGTAAAAACCCGTTCAGACTAACAGCCTGATTCATCAAGCATAATTGCGCTCGCAAAGGGCCAGATTCTGAGAATCTGGCCCTTTGCAAGTGCAATTTTTGCTTTTGGGATTCATCATCCCAAAAGCAAAAGTCTCTATTTAAGAAATCGCATATTTGCGAGGAATTGGATTTAAAGAATCTCTAATAGAGATTCCTTAAATCCAATTCATCAACCAATTAGAAAATGCGAAATTGCAATATTTGGTCGCAATTTAGCACCAAGTCCGACTTGGTGGTAAATTGCGAAAAAAGAGTAAAAAGCACTTTAGTGCATTTTTTTCTTTTGCATGTTACACACACACATGTCCTTTGGACATGTGTGTGCGCAACACCTGTTCAAATGTGCATTTAAGGGGTGCTTCAGGGGGTCCTTTGGACACCCCTGGCACCCTTCAAATCGCTATCTTATTTGCGATTAGCAAATTGCTAATCGCAAATAAGGAATACTCCCCATTCATTCCTATGGGCCTTTTGGCCCATAGGAATGAATGGGGAGTTTTTCCTTATTTGCGATTAGCAATTTGCTAATCGCAAATAAGGAATTTGTAGGAATCGCATTTTATTTTGCGATTCCTACATGAATACCGTTTTGCAAGTCTCTAATAGCGATTCCTTATGATTCTCTATTAGAGACTCGCAAAACGGTACCTTGATGAATCAGGCTGTAAAGGCCTTGTAAACTGTCTGCCACTGCTCCTGGCATTTCATATGCAAATGATAATTTTTCAGCCCCAATGAAAGTTTTAGTGGCTATCGAACCGTCTCTTGCATGGGGCAGTGAAGTGCGCACTTTGGGAGAATATGTGCGCGCTGGTACCAAGTAATGTGAGCGCCTGCACAGAGCGCATGCTACAAGGAACAATGCTCGTAAGTGACCTTTTTTGTGCATTTTATTTTAATTTAGTTGTGCAATTAGGGTGGCGGACTTCACTTACCTATTTCCTTGAGTTGAGAAGAGGGTCCCAAGAGGCATGGCCGGCAGGCAGCACAAACATGTCTCATACGCTCGGAACATGCGCGGCGCCCCTGGCTACTCATTATGGCCGCATCGGGGTGCCACAGCGCACAGATTGGGAACCACGGTATTAAGTTGTGAAAATAAACAATTGAAATGTACCATTCCCTTCCGCACCCTCCTCCCCCACCCAGCCGCCCCCGAACACAAAGGAGGCCAACCCTCAATGAATACTCTAACCTACAATACAGAGGTACCATCTGCTGAGCCGATGTGGCCTAAGCAAAAAACACCAAGGTGAAAAGGAACAAACTAAACGGATACACCATGGGGGAGGGTGGCAGCACGGAGTCGAACAAGCCATATGTCATGGCAGTGAATAATCCAGAATACTTCCCCAATTGATTACATAATTACGTTTAAATGAAGTAAATGCTTCAACCAGTGCCAGGATTAGAAAAGAGTTCTGCGCTAGCATCTTAGTTGCTTTGTGGCGGGGAGGTTAGGGATCCTCCCACTGTGGCCTGTATGTTTTTCGGCCTGTATGTCCGTAAGAATTCCTACGCATCCTTTGTCGTGTCGAATATGCGGGACCCACCACCAACATCTACTCTCAAACTCGCCGGATAGAGCATGCTACATTTGAGTCCTAGATTCCATAGCATGGCCTTCACCCCATTGAATTTTTGGCGGGCCTCCTAGACCTTTGCAGTAAAGTCTAGATAAAAGGATAATTTCGACCCCTGCCAGTTCACATCTCTGCGTTCTCTCGCCAGTCTTAATTAATGTCTTGGTCTCTAAAATTAAGAAGGTGCTCTATTATAGGCCAGGGGGGGAAGCCGGTTCTTATACCTGACTCAAGAACTTCTTTATGTACAACATTTCTGGAACTTGGAACTAACTTTTATTAAATCCAGCTTGTCTTATACCTGACTCAAGAATTCTTTATGTACAACACCAGTGTTAGGCCTGGAGGCCAGCGATCTGTGGGCCCTTTCTATTACGAAGCAGGATGTGAAAACCTCTCCACCAAAAGTTCAGTGAGTAATTTCTCCTCGAAGAGATCCATCCAGCCTGAGGCTTTCATCTCCAGAACCCCCATGATGCGGACTTTATTACGGTGGCTACAGGCTTCCAAATCCTCATTTTTAATAGTTACCTACTTGGGTAGGCGTTCCGTTCGCTCCAGCCTCTTAAGGGACTGTGCGGGTCTATCCATATTTTGGCCCCCATATCAGCAATGTTCTTATGCAAGGTGTCGAAGCGGGAGTCTAAGGCCTAGATACCTGCCCTCATTTCTTGCAGCAGAGAAGCGACAGCGGTTTCGGTGGTTGCAGATTGCTCCATGGTTTGTGTGTTGTCGGCCACTGCAAATGGATTCAGGGATGTGTTGTTCACCACTTTTGCAAATGTGAGGGGTTTCTGTTTGGAATCCTTGCATCCCATGCCTCATCAATGGCGCCTGGGGCGATATCGCGCAGTCCGGGGCTATAAGCAGCAGACCCCAGTATTGAGTCAAATGCAGCAGTCGGCGCACCATAAGCAGCTTTATGACCCCTATACAGTGGCCTTCCCTAGTGCTATCTTTGCTGGGTGCAGGGAGAAAGTCACAAGGAGATTTGACAAACTGGCGCCTACCCGGCTACGAAGTATGCTGTGGAGCAAGCAGGGGTCAAAGCCGGGCATGTCCCCTCTTGATGGCACCTGGATGGTCAGCGGGTGGAGTGTCTTATCTTGCGCAGACTAGTGTTATGGCTATTCTTGGCAGGCACCAGTTGGTAGCTTATGGGCGGAGTCCCTCATTCTATGGCGTTTTGCAGTCTGTGTAGGTGCATCTCATGATCAGGGGCAACTTCCGGCCCCAGCATGTTTCGGACGGGGTTTGATCTTCTGGGTGGCTTGTAGCTGTTGATGGGTGCTTTAATGGGCCGACTGCACATCCAACGCAGCCGACCCAGTGGTCCACGTGTCCCCCCTCCCTGCCACAATAGCTCCAGTCGCCGCCCAAGCCCCCGTTCGCTGCTGCATGCGGGCTCTTTCCTCAAGCATGGCAACACTTGTCAAATGGGGTCGTGGGGCCGGGCTGACAGTCAGGCAAAACAGGCACAGGGAGACAAGCAGGCGGGGGCCGTGTACTACACCGGGGCCAATTAGACTCACCGCTTCAGCGCCAGGTTCACCATGTGCCACCAATGCTCCTCTCTGAGCCCTGTATGCACGTCGGTTCGCTGAGGGCTCCGGACGCTGGGACTCAGGCTCCTCCCGGGCCGCACACAGAGTGCTGCATCTCTGAGTCAGCGGCAGATGAGTGGTCCGCAAAAGGTCTCTTAAGCGCAGCACCTCCTCCGCTGTCCGCAGCTTCGCATTCAGCACCGAATAGGCTGCATTGTTCAGAGGAAATAGAAGATGGGCCTGTGCGACCACCAGAGCTTCTCTACCAAGCGGCCATCTTAGCCGCCAGCTTGTCCACGCCTCTAGACATCGCAAATATTTCATTGGGAATGTAGGTTTCTGTTGCACATTTACCCTTTCTTTTAATTGCTTCCACTTTCTCCTTCATAATATGAAACAAAACACATCCAGAATAAAGCCCACTGTGGTTCCTAGTTACATCGCTAAATCTCTTAGTTAACATAAAAGAATCATAGCTTTTCATCTTTTAGTGGCAAATTCAAAGTGTCATAGTGCAAAACATTTCGCTAAATACAAAGTGCAAATACATAAACAGGACTCAGGTGTACAGTGCTAATCACCGTCCACTCTCACTAGCAGCAAATTCACGGTGCAAATTCAATGTGCAAAAGCACAGTTCAAAAACAGCTACAATATCCATAGTGCTATCCATCCTGTATTCTTTCTCCTTCCTCTGATTATAATACAGCTTATAATATTCTTATAGTTTAAACATCCACCTGACCCACCGATTTGGCAAAGTGATGCTAAATCCTGACCACTTTGTTTTATTGTCCTATGCCCCTTTCGCATATATTTAGGTTTCTCTAGATTATAAATTTCCATTAAGCAGGCTAGCCATTGTTGAAATGAAGGGGGAGTAGGATCCACCCAGGCTGAGGCTATACATCATCTGAACACCGCCATTGCTATACCGACAATGGTACCTCCAGCCTTTACTTTTAAGTTAGTGATACCAAGCATTATCAATGGGGGATTACATTAACTTGAAGTAGTAATTTCCTCCTTAAAAATTCCTCAATCTCCTTGATTAGTGGCCCAAACACCTTACATGTGGCACACATATGGATTAAGCCTGCCTTATATAGCACGCAGTGCGGGCAGTATACTCCTTTCCCCTCACCCCATTTAGCAATCTGACGGGTATTAAAGCCATTAGGGTCTTTGAGAAAGCATTTTGGATGGCTGTGTCTGTGATACTTAAAGTCCCTTGCCATTTAATGGAACATTTTCCAAAGTCATCTTTCATATATTCCTTGAGCAACGTATTCAAAATCCCAATGTGGGGTGGGACCAGTTGTATTATTTTATCAGTAAATTCACACTTCTCAAATTTCTCTGCTCCACCCCCTTCCTTTGCAAGAAATTTCTTATTTTAAGGTAATTAAAAAATTCTCTGTTAGTAAGACCAAATTTCTCCCTCAATTCTTTATATGCTATGATGCCATCTGATGTAAAGAATAACCTATATACATCATTCCCGCCTTTATCCAGTTTTTAACATAAAGGTCACTAAAAATATCAGGCACATTCTTATTTTGTGCAAGTGCGGTACAATAATTAAGCTTCCCCAAGCCTAGTAGGCAGCTCATGGAAGTCCATACTTTAAAAGCCATGAGCAATGTATTAAAACGCACCCTTTTGTAGTAGCCAAAGTCAACTTGGCGCCATAAGCACCCCCTTGCTTCAGAGCCAATCAATAATTCAAAGGCAGAAAAGTAGTTTAGCTGCCCTTTATTAATGTCTACTCTCAAGAGTTTGTGTATTGTGCCATTGAATCCACCCACCAGTATAATTTAATATTTGGAAGTGCTAACCCCTCACGTTCCCTGGGTAATGAAAAATATTTAATCAACCTCCTCCGTCTAGAATAGGCCTAAATATATTGTGCAAATATGCTTTTAAATTACTTTAACCAGAAATGCAAAAAAACGAGAGCGATTGCTTTAAAAAAAATACAATATTACAATAAAAAATATTATTTTAATTAAGTTTACTTTGCCAATGAATGTTAGATTTAGATTATCTACCCTTTTTAGCGCTTCTTGGTCTGGTCTGCGCATGGCTCCAAATTTTCCTTTACCATCTCCTTCAATTCAGAGGTTATTATAACCTCCAAATATGTTGCTTTTTCGCCCCCCTGAAGTCAGTGAATGATACAAATGCATTAATAATTATCTGTGTTCTATCCCTGTTCAGGGAATATCCAGTGCACCATATCTCTGAGCTACTTCTTTGGTTGTCCATATAGCCTTAGGATGAAAGGTCATCAGGGCTATGTTGTCAGCATAGGTCAGCACCTCACTTTCCTGTTCAAGCATATTTAATGGGGTAATAATCACCACCTGCTCTAACTGCTTCAGGAAAGGTTCAATATATAATGCAAAGAGAAGCAGTGAGCAAGGGCACCCTTGCCGCGTACCTCTTGTTATTTAAAAAGCTTCCATCAATTCCAAGTTTATATAGACTCTAGCCTCAAGTTCCTTATACAGGGCTTTAATTGCACAAATAAAGTTATTCCCTATCCCTTGTCTCCGCATTGTTGCCCATAGAAACTGCCAGGAGACCCTATCAAATGCTTTTTCAGCATCCAACATGATAGCAGTCATATGGTCTCCTGTCACCTGCCTGGCATCAATAAGTGTGATAATCCTCCTGATGTGTTCGATGGTGCCTCTGCCTGAGATGAACACATGCTTCCCCATGGAAACAACCCTGTGGATACCAGGAGATAAGCGAGATGTTAACATTTTCGAATAGATTTTCACATCCTCATTTATTAGAGTTATTGGACGATAGGACCCCAGTTCCTCTGTATATTTATTCTTCTTTGGAAAACGATAATCTTCACAGAAGCCCATGAAATTTGTGGATTAGCTCCTTCCGCAATCTGTAAAAACATAGTTGTCATGAAATCTGATTAATTATCTTGAAAAAATCTATACATTTTGGTGGGTATTAAATCGGAGCCAGCCCCTTTCCCTCTTGGTAAACTAGACATGGCTACAACTATCTCCTCCCAGCTTTAGGGCAGGTCGAATTGCTCCCTCTCGTCAAGTGGTAGGACCTCCCCCACCATAGATTCCAGGTACCTTGCTATAGAATCTTCGCATTGACCCCTAAGGTCTTCTGTATATAAAGCCTGATAAAATGTAAAGAATGCTGCACGGATTTCAACAGTTTCAGATACCAGCCCTATTAGGGGATCCCTTACTATGCTACTTTCACTTCATGTAAGTTCCTGCCTAGTCCTAACTGCAAGTAAATGGCCAACCCTTTCACTACACTCTTACATTTCTTCTCTGTGAGCGGCTGCTTTATCTATTGCTTTCTTCACCAACATTTCCCGGATTGCTGCCTTGTGTGGTGCTACTTCTATTTGGGCTTCGTCTTCCCCTTTTTCTTGCTGCAGGGCAGCAATCAATGATCCTTCATCCTGGACTAGCCTCTGTTGGAGAGATGACAAGCAATCCTTTTAATCTTTCCTCTTTCTAATTGAGAATTGGATTGTTTCTCCCCAGATGCCTGCCTTTAAAGTGTCCGACATTATGCCCAGTGAGGCCGAACCCAAATTTCTGTGTACAAAATCTGGTATCTACTCCTTCATATGTCCCACATTGGCTTCATTCAATAATAGTGATCTTTCAAAAGTCCAAGAAGCATGTGTACCCGGGAAGACCCCACCCACTACCTCTAAGACTACTGGGCCATGATCTGATAGGAATTTAGAGAAACATTCTATTGTACTCTTCTGCCTGACCAAAGATGATACCAGAAAATAGTCCAGCCGTACATGTTTCTGGTGAGGGGCCAAGTAGTCGGTAAACCCCTGTGCTAAAGGTCTCAATTTAGCCCCAGCATAACTCAAACCATGCACCTTGCATACATTTTAAACCACTTGACAGACTCTGGGCTTCCTTCCCATGTATGTTAGCCCTGGGCCCCATCCACATGGGAGTTTGATGTTAAAATCCCTACACATAATATTAGGTAGCTGCCAGTGTGACAATTCATTATATAATCACTCTAATAGCAATGGATCATCCACATTACTACCATACAGGGAGCAAAGAGTGAAACTTCGAAACCCTGAAGCATTATAACTACCTATAACCCAACGCTCGAATGAGTCCGTCCCAACTTGAGAAAATTGTATTGTTTTGTCATGGGCTAAAATCGCTACCCCCACCCTCCATCTTTTGGGTCCCTTGGGTGGTTGCCCCCACTAACCTACACCCCAAGTGCTTTAAAAGGTCATTTTAATTACCCTTTATGTGGGTTTCCAGCAGGAATAGAATATCTCCTTGTAGTCATTCTAACCCTTGGGTCACCCCCTGCCTCTTCTCCAACTCATTTAAACCACATATATTTATCATGGCTGTCGTAATTTACCCATCCATAGAATCTAAGATGCTGCACCCCACTTAATGCCTCAATAATCCATGTATGGTTCTAAATGGGGGGGTGATTCCTTTAGGAGACCAGGGGCTTGAATCAACAATACTGTAATCTCAAAGCACAATTGCCCCTGCCACCATAAATTACACACTTTATTCTCTTACAGACGTCCCTTTTATTGACTCTGTGTATCTTGAATTATTTTTCTTTTTTTCTTTTTATATTCTTTTAACACATACCAAAATTCCTTTGTACTTTACATATAATACATTGACAGTATTTACAATGATTCTTGCACACTATACAATTATATACATAGACTTATTAATACAGTTCTTTTCTGTTTTTCCCTTTCTATTAGGGAAACACAACTCTTATATATACAGAGTCCTACTTATTTTAAGTTTGTCAAGACTCCACATTTTCTTGATCATCTCCACATTACTTCGTGATGGTCCTAAATATATATGGTGTGTTATATAGCGTAACTTCTCTCTCTTATATCCAAGAGTTTACCTTTATGTTTTTACCAAATGTTATTGACAATATTTAACATTTGTTTATACAAATATGACCAGTCTATATCGCCGACGCATTTCGACCTTGTCGTGGTGGGACCTGCACTCTTGATTATGTCAAGGTCTTTCTCAGGGCTGTATTTATGTTACTATAATAATAATAATAATCTTTATTCGGTTTTTTAGCAGTTGCAAAACAATAAAAGATGACATAGTTATACAAACATTCATTAAAAAATACAATTTCAGTATACAGTTAAAAAATCTAATTGCTGGGAATTTACATAGGGTATTAGTTAGTACTTTGCTTTTACAGATTATTTCTGTGTCTCATAATACACTTAAAAAAATTTAGTACATGGTACACAGTGCATTCAGAGTCCAAAGATTGTAGTGCCAACATAGCTGGACGGCATTGTCTATAACCCCATTTTTTTAATAAAGGGATAAGCCATGTCTTTCGGTGGGTATGATAAAACTTGCAGAAAAGTATTGTATGGATGGTGGACTGTTGCGAGTGATCGTCACAAGGGCACAGGTCCATCTGAGTTCTCCAGTTATTTTTTTCCGGAAATGTCACTAATCTGAAAAATAGGTTCATTCTGAACCTTGTTAGGAGCATCTTTTCATACGTGGTGATTTCTAGAGTCAGGTAAGGCTGAATTTTCGGAGACTGCTGTATAATGATTGCGTGCATGACAGATTTTTTTGTAATCAACGAAGATAGTCTCAGGGAATCCAAGTGGTTCAATGCAATTTGCTTTAGTTCTTTTTTAGATATTTCCTTTAGTTTTTCTGGATTGTGGTAATATTGTTCAAGACCCAGGTCACAAAAGAAATGTCTAATATAGGAGAGCCAAGCTATTTTATTGACATGGTCTAACTCCATGGTATCCTGTAGGATGCTTTTTGTCAAGGTGTTTTCTTCGGACAGCCAGACTCTCCTCCAAAGCATAAGAGGTTGGATTTTGATAAGATCTTCAATATATGAGATTCCCAGTTCTACGTGTGAGGCATAGGTGGAAGTACCTCGTGGGATTGATAGAAGGAATCTCGTGAAGATATTTTCCTCTTTTTGTATGGAGCCAGTATTTGTATGCCCCCAGATCCCTGCGCCATATAATGCGATGGATTGGCACTTTGCGGCATAAATCTGTAGCAGTTCCACTGGAGATCTTTTTCCGAGTTTTTTTGAAAATTTCATTAGTGCCAATATAGCTCGTTTAAAAAGGTGTCTCCTTGCCTCTACCGCCGCTTTCCAGTTTAGGGCATCGTCTATCATGATGCCTAAGTAGGGGTATTGTGAGGTTTTTTCAATTTTTTGATCTTTCAGAAAGATGGACTTGACAGGTTTTCTTGTTCCGCCGACTACCATCACAAAAGTTTTTTTCACATTTATATGCAGGTCCAAGGCGGCCATGAAATCTGCATATTTAGATAGTGATTTCTGCAGTTCATTCGGGGTTCGAGCTAAAATGACTGCGTCGTCCGCGTAGAGCAGTGCAGGGATCAGGCGTTCTTTTACTCTTGGGAGGTCTCTCCCCCCTCTCAACATAGACTCTTCAAGCCCGTTGGTATAGAGTGAGAAGAGAAAGGGGGCCAAGACACAGCCTTGTCTCACTCCCCGCTCTACCCTAAATGGTGCTGTTAGTTCTCCTCTTGTCCCATACCTCACTCTCGCCGTGGCTTCACTATAAAGCTCCCTGAGAAAGTCCAAAAGAGGGGGATCTACCCCCATTATACTCAGCAACGACCAGAGCTTGGCGTGTGAGACACAGTCAAATGCGGAGGACAAATCCACATATGTCATAAAGATGGTACCTGTTTTGGCATGGGTGTACTTAGATGTCAATAAACTAAGATTTAGTGCTTGTTCGATGATACCAAAGCCCTCCCTGAAGCCGAACTGTAGGTCCGATAGGATGTTTTTGTCTGCTACCCACTGCTGCAGCTTTCCAAGGAGGACTCTGCCAACCACTTTGCCCAGGGAATCAAGAAGCGAGATTGGACGGTAGCACTTGACATCTTGTCGATCCCCCTTCTTGAAAATTGGGACCATTATAGATGATGACCATGAATCTAACAGCCCGAGTTCCATTGTTGCTGTACAGACTCTCGTGATTATTGGAGCCCAAAGGTCGGGGAGAAATTTGAAAAGGTCAACTGGGACCCCATCAGGACCGGGGGCTTTCCCGGACTTACTTGAGGATAGTGCCATTTCAAAGTCCTGTAGATCAACTTCCAGGGAAATAGGAAAGGCGACTGAATTGTTATTAGACTGATGTAATTCGCTATTGGGTGTCAGTTGGAAAATTTTCGAAAAATGGTTCACCCATGTTGCCTCGTCAATAGCCACATCTATTTTTGGACCGCTGGAATCAGTTAGCAAGGGGGATTTAACTATTTTCCAGAAAGCCTGGCTGTCTTTCAAGAGAGCGCTCTCGTGCAAGGCCTTCCACAAGGATAGTTTTAGTTCTTTTTTCCTTGTTTTCCTAGCAGTGTTGTATTCCCGTCGAAGATCTTGGATCTTTGTTTTGTCTCTGTTTGATTCGCCAAGAGCCTTCCTCAAGTTAGTCTGAGCTTTAGTACAGTCTCGGTTAAACCAACCTGTGTGGTTTTTCTTATTTTGGTCAGAAGTTCTGGTTAACAGGTTTTTGACCTGTTCTATTATAACATTAAAGTTTTCCAGGATTTGGTTCGGTTCCGCATGAGGGTCAAGGCATATCAGTATGTTTTTATATGCAGAAGTAACTAACTTTTTTGTGAGGATATTGGGATCTACTTTTTCCCATTTGATTGTAAAGCCATTACTTTTGCCCAGTTCAATCCTGTTCTGTGTTAGCGTGTTGGCTATATTTGCCATCAGAGATTTTGGTTGATGTGTTTGGAGAATTAGACTTAACGCAGAGTGATCACTAAGATGATTTTCCAGGATTTTGATAGTACTGATTTGAGCTTTCAAGCCTTCTGTAACTATTACATAGTCTACGGTAGTCTCATGGCCCCTTCCTCTGTACGTAGGTTCTAATTTATTGGTTGACTGTTGGACGGGGTTAATAATTTGCAAGTCCAGATCAGAGAGTATTTTATTCATAGCTTGCCCCACTCCTGAGTGGATAAAGTGGGTTAGAGGATTATCATGCTCGTCCACCATTCCACAGGTGTCGATGTTGGGGCAAGGATGTAGGTTGAAATCACCACCCCATATTACGTAGGCATTAGCCGTTTTCTGTTTGGTGTAAGAGTGTTCTGTTATTTTGTCTTGAATTAGAGAAAGAACACTCACAAAGTTGTCAGCATCCAGATTATTGTATGTATTTATTATTGTGATAAAAAGTTTTTTTCCTATAGTGAGAGTGAGGATATGGAAGTTCAAAAAGAGATCTACCTTGAAAATCTTTGTGTCGGCAATTGTGTTGGCCATGTAGATTACTAAACCCCCTTTAGGTCTTCCTGAAGTACTGGGGAGGGCGGGAGATATGAATGTCCTGTACCCCATAAGATGAAGGGGTGTCGTGGCCCAGGTCTCTTGTAGGCAAATGATTTGATTGTCCCTCAAGAATGCGGCTGCCGAGCCGTCCTCAATCTTGTTTCGGAGACCGGCCACGTTCCAAAAGATCACGGAGAGCTGAGTAGATGCATATTCTAATACATCATTGGTTGTTTGTGGCGGAGGTGGAGTGGAAGAGGAGGGTGCCGGGGTTATTAATGTGGGCTCCGGGGATTTAATTATTGGTCAATCGACCATTTCCAGGCCGCTAAACCTGTTCGTGGTCGGGATGCCTAGCCAATGTTGCCCATTATTGGTGTCTCCATAGTTAGGTCCGTAAGGTTGGTGGGATGGTCTCTCCCACTGCTCCCAGTTTCTGAATCTGTTTTGTGGGCCCATAACCTGCCATGGTGCTTCTCTCTGGTGGTGGTTCTGATTGGGTGGGCACCAGGAATTGATAGGGTCGCTATATCGCATTGATAGATTTGGGCCGGCGATATCTAGCTCCCATGGCTGCGGGATTGGTTTCCTCCAGATGTTATCGGTGTTACGTGCATGGTTGTTATTGTTGTACCTCTTTGGGTAGAAATAGGACAAGGGTCTTGTTACAATCCCCCCTGAGGAGTTGTTATATTCCCAGGAGCAGATATATTCAGCTATACTGGGGTCCTCAAACGTAATTACTATGCAGTCTCCCCGGATGGATTTTTTCTTGTAGCCTACCCACGGGGTCCGGGATACCGATGCTATTTTGCTTTTCCAGGGTGGCGGGACGGGGCGATTTATGTTCAGCCAATACTGGACTTTATTCTTTAAAGACCAGTTGGGCTCCGACCCCTCGCCTGTGAGTTCGGGGACCCCCGTCATAACTACCACATAGGGAGATGCCTCAGGTGGCAAATGTAAGGTAGGTGGTTGTTCAATTGTCCCTCTCGGGGCACCTTTTGTTTGTGGTAGATTTGTGTTTGTTGTGAGAGGAGTTTTAGAGGCAGGTGTTTTTACAGTTGGGGTATTTACTGTTGGTGTTGGTTGAGAACTGACTTGTGGGGGAATGACCAGGGACGTGGGAGTTGACTTTTGTGCAACGGGAGGGTTTGTTGGGAGTGTTATTGTAGTTTGTTTTCTAGGCTGCGAGGGAGGTAGAGTTGCAGGTTTCTTGGGTACAGGGAGAGTAGTTGATGAGTTTGAAGGTGGTTTGGTATGGGGTTGTGAAGATATAGATTTGAGAGAGCCAGTAATTTTTGTTAGCTGACTCTCTATGTTACTGAGTCTGGATTCTAACGGACGGATGTAGGAATTTAAGATGGAGGCTATCTCTTTAATTAGTCTTGCTGATTCTCTTTGTCTTCCTGTGTGTTGTGGGCTTGAAGGATCTGGAATTAAAGATTCTCGAAGGTCATGAGGTAAATGATGTATTGTTACCACGTTATTAGTTGAGGGAGCAGTATGGTTGGGTAGCGCTGGCGGATTTGTGTCGCTTACCAGAATTGGGTGCTCGATTGCTATGGAATTTGCAATGTGTTCTGGCTTTTTCTTTGGATTCCGTTTCTTTATCGCTCCCTCCCGTCTCCCCCTCATTTGCCTTGTTTGTTCGGGTGTAGGATCAGGAAAGATATCAGGGGTTTTTTCAAGGTCACTTTCTGTAAAGGTTACAGATAATTGGGATGCTGAAAGGTCGACATTATTTGGCAGGCTAAGTCTATTTGTAGTCACCGCCGTTTCAGTTGGGGCTGGGTGTACTTCAGGAGTTTTTGCAGTTGCAAGTAGTCCCATTGAGGATCGGCGTGCAATTGCAAGGTCAGTGGAAACTCTACCCTCGATTAAACTTATACTCTGATCAATAAATGTATTTGCTTTGGCCAAGAAGTCATCCATTGGACCTAGTAATTTTTCTCCTATTCCGTTCTTTTTAGATTTTTTCTGCTTGGTGGATCTCGTGTTCATTTTGCAATGAATGTTCACCTTGGAAGGATACTATATTACCTGTCCAGTTGTGAAAAAGGATCAAGGAGATAATGGATACCTTGTGTTGGGTTGTCCAGGGGGTAGTTCTTAGGGGGGTGGACCGGACCGGACTCTCCCGTTCTCGAACGGCCTCAAACGGCCCGCTCTTTGCCCGGTCTTCACCCCGGACTTTGTCCTGCACGCGTCCCGCGATGCGCGGTCCAGGTAGCACTTTTGTAGAGCGAGAAGTTGTGGGGGCGGGGCACTGTGGGGGGGCGCGGCTCTCACGGGAAGAGGACCAGCTGGAGATGGTGTATGCTGGTCCTCGCAGTCCCGGGGCCGGCGCCTCTCCCTCCTCTGCGGCCTCGCGTTGGTCAGCGTCTTCCAGCGGCACTAGAGCAGTATCCAGAGGCTACTCCTGTAGCAGGGACAACAGGTACTGGGCTTGAGGCAGAAAAGTTATTTCCACGAGTGGCACCCGCGAGGCGGGTGCCGCGAGCAGTTGTAGCGCTTTGCTGGGGGCGGGGCACTGTGAGGGGGCGCGGCTCTCACGGGAAGAGGACCAGCTGGAGATGGTGTATGCTGGTCCTCGCAGTCCCGGGGCCGGCGCCTCTCCCTCCTCTGCGGCCTCGCGTTGGTCAGCGTCTTCCAGCGGCACTAGAGCAGTATCCAGAGGCTACTCCTGTAGCAGGGACAACAGGTACTGGGCTTGAGGCAGAAAAATTATCTCCACGAGTGGCACCCCATTGTATTTATTGTATTTATGTTGCTGTAGGACAATGTTCCAGTCTCTGCCTTGTGGTTGACGGTGGATACTGTTGCTATTCTCACCCTCAGGTCTTCTTATTGGCTTGGTGAGGGGATCATGAATTTCAAATCTTCCTTTGTCAGCATGACCGTGGGCTGACTTTCTTGTTGTTTGGTTCTTTTATTCTTCGTCTATTTTCCTCGCCTTGCGGGATTCTTCTTTGTTATTTTCTTCCGTCTTGATTGTTTTCGTTTGTATTGTAGATTGTACCAATATGTTGAGAGTAAGAAGCCCTGATGAGAGCCCAATGAGAATCCGTGAGGCTCGAAACGCGTCGGCAATCACTATTTAGTTAGTTGAATTGGAAACAAAAGGAAATTTAATTGATTCAGTAAAATAATTAGAACTGAACTGAACTATTAATAGTTTATTTAATGAAACCTTGTAGTGTCATAGTGAAGTGCATATGGCACATTGGTTGATGCGTTATTCATGTTTATGTGAAACTGCGTCAAATTGATGTTTGTCCAAAAATATTGGTATTGTATATTGTGTCAAATGTGGTGTAAATATTCATGTATGTAATTATGTATATGTTATGGTTTATATGTTCCAAGAAAAGGACATAAAGTCCTCCCAAAAATATATATAAGAATTGGGCAATCGCTATTTAGTTAGTTGAATTGGAAACAAATGGAAATTTATTTGTTTCAGTAAAATAATTAGAACTGTACTGAACTATTAATAGTTTATTGAATGAAACCTTATAGTGTCATAGTGCAGTGCATGTGGCGCATTGGTTAATGCGCCATTCATGTTAATGTGAAACTGCATCAAATTGATGTTTGTCCAATAATATTGGTATTGTATATTGTGTCAAATGTGGTGTAAATATTCATGTATGTGATTATGTATATGTTATGGTTTATATGTTCCAAGAAAAGGACATAAAGTCCTCCCAAAAATATATATAAGAATTGAAAAAAGAGGGTGAATAAATAACCCAATCATTAAAAGAATATAGGGCCCTATTATCAAGGCCGGCGATAAAATTATTGCCGCTTTAGCAGCAGCAAACTGCTGCTAAAGCAGCGATAATGGGCTTGATAATACGCCCTTGTGATTTCCCATAGAAGCCAAGGTTCTGGTGTGAACCTGGGCTTCTATAGGAAATCACAAGGGCATATTATCAAGCCCATTATCGCCGCTTTAGCAGCAGTTTCCTGCCGCTAAAGCAGCGATAATTTTATAATTTTAATGCCGTTCTTGATAATATGCTCCATAGTGTGGTTGTTCTAAATAATTTATAAAGATTAGGATCCCAGGTCCTCCCCTTGTTATATTCAAATGGAAAGTGTTGGATTGAGGAAAGGGAAAATGTACTATCCCAACTCCAATAGGCGCAACAGCAGGGAAAGTATTGGATTGTGAAGGGGTAGACTATACTATTCCTACTTCACTGAGTGCAACAGAAGGGAAAGTGTTGGATTGCGGAGGGATAACATATACTAGTCCCACTCCAATTAGTGCAAAAGTAGGAAAAGTGTTGGATTGCGGAGGGGTAAAATGTAATACTCCTACACCAATCAGTGCAACAGTAGGGAAAGTGTTGGATTCCGCAGGGGCAACATTTACTATTCTCATTCCACTGAGTATAACAGTAGGGAAAGTGTTGGATTGCAGAGGGATGCAAATTACTATTCCCACTCCGATGAGTGCAAAAGTAGAGAAAGTGTTTGATTGCAGAGGGGTACATTTATTATTCCCACTCCAAACAGTGCAACAGAAGGGTAAAGTATTGGATTGCGGATGGGTAAAAGTTACTATTACCACTCCAATAGTTGCAACAGTAGGGAGAGTGTTGGATTGCGAATGAGGAGAATGTACTATTCCCACTCCACTGAATGTAACAGTAGGTAAAGTGTTGGATTGCGAAGGGATAAAATGTACTATTCCCACTCAAATAAATGCAAAAATAGGGAAAGTGTTGGATTGTGGAGGGGTAAAATGTAATGTTCCCCCTCCAGTCAGAGCAACAGTTGGGAAATTGTTA
This sequence comes from Lissotriton vulgaris, assembly GCF_964263255.1. Classification (NCBI taxonomy): domain Eukaryota; kingdom Metazoa; phylum Chordata; class Amphibia; order Caudata; family Salamandridae; genus Lissotriton; species Lissotriton vulgaris. Next base: position 1,549,286,433 of record NC_141689.1, on the reverse strand, counting down.
AATTGCAGAGGGGAAAATGTAATATCCCCACCCCAGTTAGTGCAACAGTACAGAAATTGTTGGATTGCTGAATAAAATAATTTTGTATTCCCACTGCAGTCAGTACTACATTGGAAACAAACAAATTCTCTGCAAAACAATAAAATTATTTCAAAAAGAGAAGAAAAAAATGAAAATATAAATATAAAAAAAAAACACAAATATATTTCATATAATAAATTATTTAAAATAAATACATCTAATAATGTTAAATTATAATAATAAGTAAAATTTTAATCCACAAATAATTTGCCTATTAAAAATACTTGTATTTAAAAATTATTTATTGGCGTGGCCAAGATTGCGGCGTGAGCGGACGCGTCTTTCCGAGCTCCCGCCGCCAGCCTTCTACAGCACGGGCTCCGACCTCATGGAGCCCCTTCACAGTGACCCCAACAGCCAGCCTGGCATCCCTGGTGGCCTGAGAAGTCAGTGGGAGACTGAAGGCCAGCAGACGAGGCGAGCATAGCAGCCGCAGCCGAGAGTCCTACAGTGCGGCCTGCGCCTGTGACTCGCCTGAGGGGCGGAGCGGAGGATTGGAGCAGTGGTGGTCCGTCCGGGGGCTCGAGATTCGGGGCCGCCCTACGTGAGGATCGGTATAGACGCGGCAAGGCCCGCCTGAGCACTTATCCAGCGCGAGGCATCGGCGGGGGCGCCGCCCGATTGCTTCTGCGGACCCCCTGCATTGCCACAGGGATGGCTTCTGGTCCAGAGGTGAGGAGAGGGGAGCGGCGATCGTGCGTGGCAGGCATCCCCGCGCACGAGGGACCCAACTAGTAGCGGTGAGGCCTGCAGCGAGCCTAAAGGTCGGGAGCTGCCTTAGGGGCAGGCCAGAGGACTCCAAGAATAACGGCCGAGGGAGCCCGAAGTGCGAGGTACTTTTAGGCGAGGATGAGCGCATAGCCGCTTCGTCTGGAGGCGGGGACCGACCATTGGCCCCAGTGGCGCAGGGAGAGACACGGAGCCCGCCTGTGGGGGGCCGCGCACCCATTGTGACCCTAAGCATTCGGAGGGTGGCTGACCTCGAGGACGGAGCGACTGCAGAGGCCGTAGGCCCGAGGTGGCAGTGGTGAGGAGGAGAACTGAGCACCATAGTGACATTCGGACACTTCCGCAGGTGCAGGCCAGGGGGGACGTGAGGAGTGAGCTGTAGCAGGGAGTGGAAGGGATACTGTCCGTACCTTGAGCGGGCAGAGCCAGGGGCCCGGATACGGCAGTCCTGCCACGTGGCCTGAGGAGAAGGTTTGAACAGGTGCCACCTCTGGAGGCCCTAAACGGAGGCACACAGAGCTCAGGTCGGTGACCGTTATAGCATATTTGCAGGCCTGCTGGGGGTGCGGCCACCACACAGACGATTGGAAGCGGAGATACCATGGGCGGACGCCTGGGAGGTGGTGCAGACGCGGGCAGAGTGGAGCGGCCGTCCGGCCCCGGTTGGTGGGGCAGTGGATACGGTGCACACGGGGGCTCAAGAGTGTCCAGAATTTGGCGCGTGCAAGGAACACTCCAACAGTCTAATACCCCAGAGACGGTACGTGCTCTGGAAGGTTCCCGTGGAGAAACTCCTCCTGTCGCGGAATGGCCATGATGTCGGGAACGAGGGCCCGTAAGGATAAGACAGTCAAAGAGATGTTCGCCAAGGCCCAGTCGCCCACTACAGCAAAGGACATTTCGTCCACAGGAGTGCGACGGGGCGACCCGGAGGTAATTGGCTCGGAACCCATCACAAAGGCATTCCTTGATTCCCTATTTACATCCCTGAGGGAGGACATCCATACCCTCAAAAAAGAATTCTCTGATGAGATCCGCGTGGTGCGTACAGATATGGATGGCATTGGGGAACGGGTGGCGGAGCTCGAAACGAAACAAGATAACCGAGATGTTGAGATGGAGGCGCTCCAGCAGGAGATTATAACACTGCATGATCAACATGTGGATCTACAAGCGCACCTCGAAGACCTTGAAAACCGCTCTCGGCGGCATAACATACGTATTAGGGGAGTGGCACGGTCAGACGATGACAAGGAACTGTTTAAATTTACCAGGGAACTTTTCAACCACATCCTGGGTCGCCCACAGGAGGCCGTGCTCACGATTGACAGGGCGCACAGTGTCGGGCTCCAGCGTTCCGGGACGGTGTTCCCCTTTGACATCTTAGTGTGTGTACAGGACTTCCGCACAAAAGAAGAAATTCTACAAAAGGTGCGGCAGATGCAACCCATCTCCTTTCGTGGCCATTCGCCGACCCTGTTCCAAGATTTATCGGCACTCACGTTGCAGAAACGACGTTGCTTCAAGCCGGTCACGAGCTATCTTCAGCAACAAGCCATCCCTTACAGTTGGGGCCACCCTTTCAGGATCGTGTTCAAACTGAACAATAAACTATACCAACTCCGCTCTCTGAAGGAGGCCTGTCAGGTGCTGGGTATAGACCCACCGGAGGAGAAGGATGAGCAGACAGCGCGCCACGGGAGCACGGGCGGCTCAGCTTCCCAATGGCGTCAGCAACGGGGTCGGCGCGGTGTTAAGAAACCACCAAAGACAGAGATCGAAGATGGTCAGAGGGCGGCAGTGGAAGCAGCGGCAGCGGACCTAACTTCCCAGCAGCCGGGCTGAACACTCGCTTGGATTCTGAGGCGTCTGGGGCCTATTGTGTCTTCATGGGGGTTGGAGCTGGGGGGAAGGGAGGACGAAATTGACTTGATATATCCCGCATTACCTTTCGACCAATCATCGATGTGAGATGATGGACAATTGTCTAGTTTTCTACTTCTTTTTGTTTGAGTTTGTGGTTCAGTGGCGGCAGGGAACGGGAGGGGGCAGGGTACTGGGTAAGGGAGAGGGGGAGGCGGAGAGGTTGGTAGGGGTTTGTGGGGAGGGGTGGATGGGGTTCCAGGTCCTAGAGTGTCCAAAGAGGGAAGATGAGGCGAGTCTCCAGAGCATTTCCTCAGGCCACAACGGGTTGCGGCACTGGCCAGAATGTGGACAACCTTTAAGAAGCGGTGCCGCTTCGGCGGTGGGGCCCGGGTGGGTGTAGCAGTTACGGTTGAGGATAGGTCATGGCCCCCTCTGAACTGCGAATTCTCTCCTTGAACGTCAGGGGGCTCAATAACCCGGTCAAGCGGAGGGCAGTCCTCTCATGTCTGGAACATGAGAAGGCCGATATATGTCTTCTACAGGAGACACATTTGTTACAGAAAGACTGCGCTAGCATTAGGGCACGTAGCTTCCCACAGCAATTTTTCTCATCAACTTTGAGTAAAACTGCGGGGGTTGCGATACTGGTGTCGCAGCGATTTAGAGGGCAGGTACTACAGAAGGGAGCAGAGATTAAGGGAAGGCTGCTGTCCTAGCGCTTCTCCGTGGGGTGTCTGAATTCACAATTTGCTCTGTCTACGCCCCCAACGAGGGGCAAAAGAAGTTCCTTCATTCAGCGCTAAGCGAAGTGGCAGCCTCCACAGAGAGACATATCCTTATTGGTGGGGACCTCAACCTGGTACTAGATAACACCTTATACAGATCTGCGCAGCACACTACACAGGCGGGCACCCTATCTAGTGGGGGGTTGGCTAGGCTGGGGTAGCTGAGTATGGTGGACCTGTGGTGCGACTTCCACCCGGGTACGAGAGCATACTCATACTTCTCAAACGCACACCGCACTTACGCGAGATTAGAATACTTTCTAGCTTCCACCTCCTTTCGGGCTTTGACATCCACTGTTGACATAGGGGTAGCATCCCTCTCTCACCATGCCCCGATTTCGGCGACATTCCTTCTTCCCCCGGTGACGTGTCCTACTCGCTGCTGGAGATTGCGCGACACACTTTTACACCGCAAAGATACAGTGGAGAAAATAGTAGGAACGATTAAAGACTACTTACACCACATTAGCGTCTCAGACACCTCGCCGGCAACACATTGGGCAGCTCTGAAGGCAGTTCTCCGGGGCGAGTTCATAGCAATATCAGCGGCCGAGAACAGAGCCAGAGCGGATAAAAGGGACGAACTCACACAAAAGGTTAAGGAGCTAGAACGCATTCACCAAAGGACGTGTGCCCCCAGGATCTGGAGGCAACTGACAGTGGTCAGGAAGCAGCTGAGTGCGTTAGACCAGGATAGGGCAGCGTTTTCTGCTCTGAGAGTGCGACATATGTACTATACCGGGGGGGGGGGGACAGATGCGGCCGGTTATTGGGCCGGACGCTTAGGGAGACAAGACAGCGTCACACGGTAAAAGAGCTTCGGAGACAGGATGGAGTTCTGGCAACGGAGGATGCGGAAATCGTGGCTATGTTCAGCGACTTCTATGCCTCTTTAAACTCCGGGGCCACACTAGATCTCGCGGCAGGTGAGGTTTTTTGGAATCCTCCCCGCTCCCGGTGCTTACACCAGACCAGGCGGAGTTCTTGGACCGCAGCATAAGACCCAAGGAAGTCATCTCAGCCATCTCCAAGCTTAAACTTGGAAAGGCCCCCGGGGCCTGATGGCTTCACAGCTATATTTTATAAGACGTTCTGCACACAGGTAGCGCCTTTGCTTACTATCCTCTTTAACTCTTTCTGGGAGCCGGGCCCGATCCCGCGAGACCTACTAGACGCCACCATCACTGTTATCCCCAAACCGGGGAAAGACCACTCCAAGTGCGAAGCATACCGGCCTATTTCGCTACTGAACGTAGACCTGAAATTGTACACAAGCATACTTGCGGCGAGACTCGCCCCGCTTATGCCGGGGCTGATTGAGCCCGACCAGGCCGGATTCATCCTGGAGTGGCAAACTGTGGACAACACAAAGAGGGCGCTGCACCTAATAGAAAAGGCTACGCGGACAAAAGGGGAGTTTATGATGCTTGCGATCTGCGCAGAGAAAGCGTTCGATCGAGTCCACTGGCCATACTTGGAGCAGGTCCTGGTGGGGGCCGGGATGGGAGACAGGTTCCGTACCTGTATACTAAATTGCTACTCAAGGCCATTGGTACGCGTCAACGGCTGCTCCTCACCCCGCTTTTCCATCGAGCGGGGTACGAGACAGGGGTGCCCGTTGTCGCCCTTGCTCTTTGCTCTCTATATGGAGCCGTTAGCGCAGGCAATGAGACTTGCCCCCTCAGTTTGCGGGATTGAACACACTATAGGTTTGTATGCTGATGATGTTCTGCTGTCACTGTCCTCCCCCCGAGAGTCTCTACCGGCCTGTGTTGACATTCTCGAAGCTTTTGCGAGGGTGTCGGGCTTTGAGGTTAACTTGAGCAAGTCGGTGGCATTGGATCTCTCTCTGGTGGCACCTTCCTGCGCCCATCTACAGGGGCTCTTCCCTTCCCCTGGGCCTCGGAGGCTATCCCTTATCTAGGGATTCAGCTGGCGACCACTCTACAGGACACGGTCCGACTTAACTATGCCCGGCTCCGGCAGTTGGTCCGGTCAGAGTTGGGTAGATGGATACATCTTCCGCTGTCCTGGCTGGGCAAAGTCGCGGCCATTAAAATGACGATCCTTCCGCAGGTCCTTTACATATTTCGCGCCATACCTCTAAAACCCCCGGAGGGATGGATTCGCCAGACACAATCCGAACTTGCGCAGTTCATTTGGAACGGAAGGCTGCCAAGGATGAAACTTCGTTTGGCAATGCTGCCCCCCGGAGAGTGGAGTTCTGGGGTTACCGGATCTGTTGCTCTATTACCAAGTGGCGCAACTGCGAACGTTGGTGGAATGGAGCAAGTGGGAGTCTGAGAAGCACTGGCTCTTTCATTACCAGGCAGTGGCGGGCCGCACGCTTCAAGTCCCCTTCCTGCGAAGGCAGCACCAGCCTCCTAACCTCTACGCCTCTTATATTCCGAGGACCCTGCTGGAATTGTGGGATCTCGTAAACGTTGCACATGAGCTGACATTCTTTCCGTCGCCACTGACACCCATGCTGAATAACCCGAACTTCAGTCCTGGCCAAGACACAACGGCCTTCGCTCGTTGGGGCCCGGCTGGATGCAGGGTACTTTTCCACCTATACACAGCGGAGGGAGTCAATCCCTTTGATATCTTCCGGTGGGAATTCGGCATGCCCGAGGAGGAGCGGCTTCGATATCTTCAGGTGCGACACTGGGTGCTCCATGGACAGATCCGAGGAGAGGCGGACCGCAGACTTAGCAAGTACGAATATTGGCTGTTGTCGAGGAAATCGGATAGGAAGATCATTTCAGATCTCTACTGCATGCTGCTTGACTGATACACACACACCTACAACTCAGGGAGGGCAAGATGGGAGAGAGATCTGGAACGCACACTCAGCAATAAAGAGTGGGAGAGCATTTCCTATCGGGCTCGACACTCTGCCTACCATATGGGCCTGACTGATACCTTTACCAAAATTACCACGTATTGGTACTACACCCCAGAGAGGCTTCATGAGATTGATAGCTCGCGCGATGTGACCTGCTGGCGTGGGTGTGGGGAGAGGGGATCCCTGGTTCACCTGTTATGGGACTGCACTCACCTACAGGAATATTAGAAGCTCGTCTTAGACGAGGTGGACACACATTTTGACACAACACTCCCAAGGATCCCGGCTTATGTGCTGCTGGGACTACCCAATACCATTTCCTACCCACTGCGTGCCCGCCGGGGCTAGCTGCTGGCCATAGCCCTGGGCTCCGCCCTACAGAATATCCTATCTCATTGGCGTGCCACACACATTCCCACCTTTCAGGGCTGGTTGAACCGTCTCTGGAATATACCTGGTATGGAGAAGCTGTCCTTGGTTGCAAAAGGGGAAGGGGACAAATACCCAGACTTGTGGCAACCCTTTTTAGCACTGTTGGCCACGGAATTCAGGGAAGTGACCTGTCCCAGATACCTGCGTCTTCTGAGATTATCGCAGGGAGGATACCTGGTACCGCCTAGTTAGTCCATAGGGCAAAACAGGAGGATATTGGACCTGGAACAGGGTTGGTGGTATGTTGATTGGGGGGTGGTGGGGCCTGGGGAGGGGCGTTAGTTGTTGATTTTATGTTTGGATACTCACATGCCTATCCGGACACAGCTTTCAGTTACGACAGTAAGCCAGTTATGATATTGTGCCTATTCTGCGATACTGTCAGCTCTTGGTTTGACCTATTTGGAGAATCATTACTGTCCTGGTTATATATTGCACAAATATTTGCTTGTATCTGTCCTTTTCTGTCAAAAAACAGATTTAATACAAAAAATTATTTATTAACAAAATAAAAATTTATTAAAACATTTTTTTAGTTACCAGCCACTATATACCCCTACAAAACTTACTAACAACAGCTAAAATGTAAGTTTATTAATGTAAATATTTATCAACAAACTAATTTTCAATAAATAAAAATGTATTATTATTTAATTAAATTTAATTTACTTTTAATATTATACCCCCACAAAATAATCAACACACTCCTAAAATAAAAAAAAATGAATTACACAATTAACATATTACCTTTTAATTCTAATCTAATTAATTTACTTCCTACTACATACCCCAACAAAAACCAAACGCAAACCTTAAATTTTAGTTAAAAACATTTAATTACACAATTAACATAATTAGTTATCAATTAAATAATCATTATTAAATACAAATATTAATGCTAATTACTTAGAATTAATTTACTTCCCACCCTGCACCCCTATAAACCCCACAACCCACATCTAAAAAAAATAATAACACTATTAACATAATTAATTATTGATTAAATAATTCATATTAATTAACAATTAATTTTTAATATGATTGACATTAAATTACTTCCAATCCTGTACCCCTATAAACCCCACAACCCACAGATAACTTTTAAATAAAAAAAAAATGATTACACTATTAACATATTTATTTATTATTAAAAAATAATAATAATTAAACATTAAATATTCATTTATTATCATTACATTACTTCCCACCATGTGCCCCTAAAGATCCACAACCCACTGTTGTACTAAAAATAATCAAAATTACTTAAATTAAATGTAATAACAACTAAATATTTTACAAAAAATTTTAAAAAATAAACAATAATTCTACAAAAAAAATACATCATACAGTTTTAAAATATATGTCAAAATACATACCAATAATTAATAATACAATATTATAAACAACTATGGCCCTGATTATGATGCAGTTGGAGTTGCCCCTGACCGACATCGCTGCAGATTTGTAACAGACCGACCTCAACTTGTCGGTTCCGACGCAGCAATTAGGATGCGACCACGCATGGTGCAGTTGCAAACTTCCATTTTTCACTGGGAGCTTGTGCTGCAGACCAAAACTGTCCCCAGAACAAGTGCCCATTGAAAAAATTAAGTTTTACATATCCCTACCACATGTGGCAGGCACCTCCTTTGCCTGACGCAAAGTGCTGGGATGTGAGGGGGGGCACCATGGGTTCTCCCAAGGGCCATATTAGGAGGGTCAGAGAGAAAGAGGGCCCTGCTAGGGGCACCCAAAAATACTTTCCGAAAGAATTTCCATGTTTGAAAAGCTCCTTGAGCCCGTTGGAACTAAGTTGTATTCCCCGGCCAGTTTAAACTCCAACCGCCATTATTGTAATATGATGGTCAGAGTTTAAACCTACAATGTCGGTCTGAAAGCCACAGATCAGAGGCTTTCTGACCAACATTGTAATTAGGCCCTATATTTTTGTAATCAATATTAATGACTTCTATATTTAAAAAATCGGTATTGCTTACCTTAACATCGATATTCTTGACAACAATATTTTTACTGAAGATATTTCCATGACAATATTTTTGAGTCGATATTTTTACAAGTCAATATTTCCAACTCGATATTTTGGATCAACACTATGGGCCCGATTCTGACGCGGTTTGTAAAGCCTCCCAACCAAATGGGTTTGGGAATGGTTTCCAACAGAATCGAATCGGGAGTGTCCAACCGACCTAGTACGATGCATTCGGAGGCTTCCTGATACGCTTTGGATTGACTTCAATAGGAGCCTATATTCCTAACCGCATCGTAATCGGGCCTGAGGTGGGAATGCTTTCCTAACCGTATCGTAATCGGGCCCTCGGTTGGAAAGACATGTTCCCGATCTGATTTGGATGGAGCAAATGCTGTTAGGAGGCCTTCCTAACAGCATCAGAATCAGGTCCTCTATGTGAGCTTTATTTTCCTTCCCTAAGCCTCATGGTGAGTAAACAGACTGTTAACGTAGTGAGTATCATGTGCATGTGAATGGAAAGGGATAGTTTGACAATAAAGTATTTCAAGGCAGTTTGTCGTCCCTTGTCTGCCCTACTGTTGCATGTGTATGTCTGTTGGGGGGTGGGGGATGAGTTTCCCTCATCTTGTTTTTTAAAAAAAAATTGTGAAGCAAGGTGGAATATGAATTAGGGGTGTCATCAGCAAGTGAGAGCTGGAAGAATTCTTGGCAACACACATGTCAAGTTGAAAGAGCCTGAGAATAGATGTGACTGGTTCCCTTCCTTTTTGTGCTTTTGTGCCTGAAGTTCTCTGCCTGATTTTTCTTTTATATAGTTTAAGGGTGCCCTGATGATCAATCTGCAGATAGCTGTCCCGTGGACCAACGTTATAAAGCACCAAGTGGGTAGGTCCCACTTGGTCCCTGTACCCCTTGCTCTAGGCAGGTAACTCCAGTTATTACATTTACTCAGAGCTTTTGCTGGTGGCAGCTAATTCAGATTTTTCAGGGTTACCAGGTGCACTGAGAGGAGATGCCTACCAACCTCCACACATTCAGAGAGGCCCAAAGGCCTGGGACTGTACCATAAAAACCAAGTGGCAGAGAAACGCTGTAAAAGAAGGGATATAAATAACTTCCTCTTTCTTTGATTACCAAAGGAAACATTAGTGTGGGCAAACACCCACAACTATCCCCACAGTAGCAGTTGTGCCCAATGAGGTTTCAGTGGCCCAAGGTGTTTTTGCGTTCATCAAATGTTTGACTTTTTATGGAGCACTCTACTACCCTAGTGTCTAGGACTGTTGGTTTACAACTGGATTCCTATGCTCAGATAGTGATGATTGTGAAACTGAACAAACAGTGGAGTGTGGGGGTTTCAGCACATTCTGTGGCAAAGTAGCAAGAAGAAAAGGCTGTGAGTGGTTGCTGGTGATGGCAAAATAGCCTTGGGTCAGTGAGCACATGATAATAGCAAAGAGTCTGAGTTCCAGAGATGAAACAATGGGCATGAAGGCAGCCACAAATTAGATAAGTAAGTATGCAACTAAAGGTCCAGTAGCAGATGGCCATATAAGGGTGAAGGGCAATGCTAATGGTGAAATGGGGCTGAAAATTACACTTCAAAAATCTTCGGGATGTGGATACCTCTCAATGTGTGTGCCCTTGTGGCCATGGGTCATATGGACTTTTGGTCCTCCCTGATGAAATGGAAGGAAATGTAAAAGCTGCAGCAGTATGTGAGGATCTGAACTGGTCACTGACAATTGTTTTGGGACAGCGTGTACATTAAGGCTTTATGTATGGAGGAAATAGGAGGGTTAGGGATTTCTCATTTGATAGGAATGAAGTTGCAGTCATCCTACTGCAGTCGCAAGGTAGTCTGCCTCCTCTCCCACAATGCACAGAAATAGACTGTCAACCCTTTATTTTGAGGTCCTATGTATTTGAATTTCTCTATGGTGATTGCCAACAGGGACAACCTCCTGGGCAAAGTTTCCTGGCTGACTCTAGGTACTGCTGACTGTTTTTTTTTCTCCATCCATAAGCTTAACTTTTGGAGTGTACTGTGAATCTTGCCCTTTCTCACATGAGGAGCACAGGTAGTATTCCTATGCACTCAGAGTGCTACATTCATAGGTAGCTGAAACGGATCCTCTGTGAAACAGTAACCAGAGCTGTAATGAAACATAAACAGTCCTTCTGCAGTGTCTGATCTCTGGGCTCCGTCTAACCTTGATTGGGCCAAAGAGAAGAGGACATCAATTTGGGGGCATTGGGCCTGGGTTCCCTGGATCACCAGAAAAACTGTTTAACCTAAATGATAAACACTGAGATCCAAAGAGTAGTTGAGAGCCATGAGCTCTGGGAACGGTGTGGGCAGCTGGAGCTGGGAGGACGGATGAAGAATGTAAGTGGTCCCCAAGCACAGGATTACCATATGATGTTGTGGGTTCTATTCCATGAGCATTTGTATGAGGAAATGGGGTGCATTCTATAGAGCGGTTGTGTAACCTCACTGTGTAATACACTACCAACCCCTTCAGGGACAATCAGTGTTCTTTGTTAAACCTTAGATCAACCCTGTGTAGCTGTGGCTCTGAACAGTCAGGCTTACACAAAGCATTTAAACAGAAACAAACAACTGAAAAAGAAAGAAACAAAACACTTAAGAAATCTGACACTGATTTATAAAAATAGATTCGATGTTCATGCATTTTTAGATTCCAAACTAAAAGCATCCACCTGAGGTTTCCGGATATACAAAATTTACAATATATAGTCGATCACAGCTTTTTATTTAACCACGTTCATGCAATGGCTAATTTTACAAATATCAGACTAAGGAAGTTTTTCAAGAAAAATGTGGGTAAGTATCAATGAGGTAACCTAGAGTTTCTTAAGGTGGCCAACTCTGGCAGGGAGCCAGTCAGGGGGACCAGCAAGGCCCACAGAAACAGTTACCATAGTGAGAAAGTCCAGTTCCAGCATCAGTGGTTCCTTCTTATTGACTTCTATGGAGTGGTCCTGATGCACAGTATGCAGAATGCTCAAGTTGCTCAAGAATGCTGAAGATGGTGTGCAGTCAACGGGGGGCTTCCTGGGGTTACTTCTCAGTCCACATGCTTGGTGATGCCATCCTGGCCACAGGGGTTGATGTCCTTCGAAGTCCTCTTGAGCTTGGAGCAAATAGCCCGGTACAGCGGTTTCAGCCGTTCCCTTCTTTTGGTTGTAACTTGCCTTCTGGGTGGCCAAGCCGCACTCTCCAGGGTCCAGCAGACAGCAGGCATAATCCCTTCATTTGCCAGTCACCAGGTGCTGCAGGTGCAGTTCACGTCAGTCACTTCGCCTGGTCCTTGGAGCAGCATGGCAGTGCGTCTTCGGTCCTCTTCTCCCATTCAACAAGATCTGAGCTCTGGGTGCCAGGAAGCCCTTCTTATGCTCAGAGAATGCCCTCAGGGGAGGTTGCAGCCACTAGCCAATAGGTTACCAGATTCCCTTCCTTCTGATGACTACTTCCTGTGAAGTGAGGTATCCAGCTGTTTTAGGAGGTTCCATTCTGCCCACTTACAACATGGCAGAACCCCGCTTTTAGTGTGTAGAGTTCTTTAGCCCAACCCGGCAATATGACTACCAACGAGGGCTACATGCCCCTGAAAAAAAGGAGTCCTATTTTGCCCCTGGCAAAAAAGGACTCCTAAATGCCTACTGTGAATACCGAAAGTCTGAAAATTTGGATTTTTCTCGGTTTAGGAGTAGCAAAGTTAGGACTCCTAACTTTTGGATTCCTAAATGCCTTCTGTGAATACCGAAAGTCTTAAAGTTAGGATTTTTCTCAGTTTAGGAGTAGTAAAGTTAGGACTCCTAACTTTAGGACCCATAAACTGAGAAAAATCCTAACTTTAAGACTTTCGGTATTCACAGAAGGCATTTAGGAGTCTGTGAATACCGAAATGAGTAAGTGCCTTCTGTGAATACCAAAATGAGAAAGTCCCTTCTGTGAATACCAAAATGGTAGTAAATTTAGGATTTTGTCTTTAGTTAGTTCTGTGAATCGGGCTCTATGTGTCTACTAAATCTTAGCATAACACTTAGAAATAGCAACAGGGTGTTACATTTCTGGGAATGGACTAACCATGTTAGGAATGTTCACATTGTTTTAACTGGCCATGTCATACATTGCTGCATTTATTTTCTTATTCTGTATGGTTATTTTTATTTTATGCACTAGACTTGGGTTTTAGAAATAAACATTTTAAAGATTTATCCTGTGTTTCTTAGTGCTGTTTTAAGTATGTTATTGATTCACAAAAGAGAGTTTGGAGTTCCACTGTGTCCTTTATCTCATCAAGCACCACTTGCATAGTACTGCTCAGAGGTATGTGTATTGGTCTCAGTCCGACTAAATTTCTAATTTGTATGTGTGCATTGAGCTTCTACCTTTCATCAAGGGGTTAAGAATCCAACTCCTGTGGCTTCAGGGAGGGTGTGCTTTGGATCATGACAGTTGGGAATAGTTGTATGAATATTTTAGCTGGGCTAAAACAGCAGGTTAGGGCCTGGTTACGATGTAGGTCGGAAAGCCTACTGCGACTCGTTGGAGGCTTTTTTAACTACATGGTAAGTTTACATTCTGACTGCTGAATTATAATGTCAGAGATTGGACTGTAAACCAGCCGGGGAAACCGACTGGGTTCCAACAGGCTCTTGAGCGCTTCTGCCAGTCAGAAAGAGCACATAATCTCTTTAGAAAGGCGTTTCCACTTTAGGGATTATGATGGCACATTCCAACAGCAGTTCCGTGTCAGACTTTCTAACATGGAACACCTGTTGGAAAGTCTCTTTGTGAGCCCCTAGCAAGACCCCTTCTCTTCTGGCCCTAGGGTTTCCGCCAATAGCACAAGTTCCCATTGAAAAAAGGGAGTTTGCAACCGCACTGTGTGTGGTCACATCGTGAGAAGGTGTACGGAACCGCCGACCTATGGTTGGTCAGTTCTGACATCTAGACGGTACCAATATCGTAATAGGCCCATTAGTAGCTAATGGGCTAAAAATAATGGTAAAACGTTGGCCACACAAATCGCAGCAGAATATAAACCACAAGCCAGCTCCCCCTAACATGAGACAAACTATAATGAAGAACAGCATAACCAGTTGTACTAAATGTCTCTAGGAAGCTGCCACATGCATCTGCACTAGACGTCAATTTTTTTGGGTGGGGGAGTCCCACGCCTTTGTTCAACAGGAGCCCAATGAGTAGGCACACAGTTCCAAGTTGCCACCATAGACAAACAAAGGATGTTCTGAGATACAAGAAGATTATACATTGGGGGGCGGGAGAGATGTAAAGTGTGACTGGGGGAGAACAAGAGAGAAAAGGATGGAAGGGTGGGCGGTAGTCTCATTGTCCACAGGAAAAGGTCAGGCGGTCACTCCAAGTCCCATGCTATAGTCCTTCCTCTCTATGTCCCCACTCACGCTTGTTGTCACCCTCAGCAGAGTCACTTCCTCCATCTGTATCGAGTACCTCCCCATCTTCAGTCACATCTAAAGCGTTTTTAAGGAGCATGGTTATGACAAACATTAGGAGCAGGTGAAAATCCCAATTCACCAGTTACAAATGCTGTTGACTGGATACGTTTTGGCATGAGATGTTTTGTAAACTGAATTACATATGTGTAGCAGAGAAAACAAGGGAAATATTGCTATGAAAATCTAAGCTTCGCTAAAAATTAACAGACGCCATTAAGCACTGAAAACCAGATCTCACATGCAACTGGATTCAACGGAAATGTCCGTTTTGGAGATTTATAAATAATGCAGAACCCTGATCTGTTACGAACTGGATTCTGCAGAACTCGACCTCCGACATTTCCAAAAGGGCAGTCCCTTTTTGGCATGTTCTTCTCACGGCTCTCAGTAGACAGAAAATGTTGTTCAAATTGATATTCCTCGAGTATTTACATTTTTGCAGAGGTGAAAAGATACTCCGCGCTGGAAGAAATCTCATTGAGTTTATATTGAATGCAGCACAACAGCAATAAAGGAGCAGATTAGGTTCAGTGATAAATGCATGTTCCAAAAAAGACTCCTGAAAACTTTTTTTAACTTAACTTTATTAGGGGGTCACATAGCACAGGTATAGTTAACTTGTTTCTACCACATTAAAAATCAGCCCATAGCGAGTTCTATATCGCAGACACATGGTACATAAATAACAAACAGTGCAGTGATTGACTTGCGCAAAATTGCTTGCAATATATTAGGCATATTGATGTCCTTATATTACACCGACACCTACTGTGATGTATGTTTAACCTTTGCCTGTACGTGTATTGTAGGAGCTCATTGCTGGTGCAGGCAAATAATGGTGATGCCAAATACCAAGGCTGCCTGATCTTGATCCCGTCTCATACCTCTTTTTAACACCATCTGTGAAATTTGTATAAATTTCCATTGTTTAATTAAGTGAAATTCTGTAAAACGACGTGAAATTAAATGAAATGCAAAACAGGCGTTCAACTTTACATTTTAGGGAGAAACATGTTCTCGCATCCATTTTGGACACAAGGAAGCTTTTAACACTAAGGCGAGAATCATGTGCCGCAAACAAGAGTGTCTCTCATTCTGGTTGTTCATGTTGTTCACTAGCTTCTGCTTTCAAGAGCATAATTATGTGAAATGGTTTAATGGTGTAGTTCAGACATTTTGTGTAATAAATGTAACACAAAGTTTGGCAAGGTTACTTGCATTCCTTGTTGTTTCCAAGAGTGTCACATGGGTTTCTGCTTCTTCCAGGGCCACAAGCACTTAAAAGCCAGAGCACTACTGTACTTTTCAAAACATTTCTGGGCAGTCCTTTAGTCCTTAGGGTTATGCCTGCAATAACGTTTTGATGCCTTTAGGCAAACCTTTTCTCTTCAACTGGCATAAGCTCCTAAGTGGCTATCAGTAGCGTAACAGAATTATGTGCCCCCTGCAGAATGTGTTGAAAGTCTTCTTAGTATACCATATCTCACAGATATTCATTAGCTTTTGTTTTAAAGGGCCCCCTGAAAGTTTGGAGGACCTCTGAAGTGTTGGTATCCCCCTTGTGTCGCAGGGGCCTGAATTAAGCACCTGATGGGATTGATAGGAGAGTAACCTGCCTTAGAACGTTGTCATCAAAACTATATGTACAATCAGGATATGAGCCAATGTTGTATAAACCCCACGCATATGCAAACAGTCCCCATAGTCACCATTTTGTTCTCATTTTATATATCCGTAAAATGAAGGTTCACTGAGCTCAGTTTCAGATTGGCCTATAGGGCAATCAAGCAACACCCAGAAGGCTAGTTTTATAGATTACTACGTGGACCATTTATTTGGCTGCTTGTGGGCCTGTTTTAATGGTCTGGGGGGCTGGTTTGTACTGTTGATTTCCCTGACGGCACCACAAACATTGCCTGCAGGAAGCACAAATGCACGCAGTCTCCCATACCTTGCAAAACACATATATAGCATATCTTTACAGGTAAACAACCTTTACAATACATCATTTAACATGCAATGGCTTTACCACACAAGTCTTTACCACGCACACACCTTTACCATGCATGCATTACAATGAAATTGTACGAACATATCAGGTTAGTGAAACCCTATATATGGCGCAGACTTTGGGTCATTCTTAAGCAGGCACATTACGCTGTGGCCTTACAAGTCATTAACAGCACAGGTAGATTTTTCAAAATCCCCTGGTTCTCCTCGACTAAAAAAATATTGTTCTCTTTATGCCATGGTGACCCCTGATATTGTAGCCCAAATTCCCTCCAAGGAAATATTAAAAAACAATATTGGGCTGCGTATACTAAATAGGGAGGATCAGAAAATTGTGAGTACCACTTCGATGGATGACTTCTTAAACTTTAAAGCTGTCCATAACTTAGAGAAATATTGGGATCTGATTATAGTCCCATTGAACAGGAACTTATATCACCAATTTTGAGTGGGGATGTTCCACTTGAGAGCATTTACTGAAAAGAGATGTGAGTCGTGGAACCTGGCTCTTGTACCAGGCCATTGAATTACGTGCTAGTATGATACTGTGAGAACTGTCATAAATACTCTTTTAGCCTTCTTCTCATCAGATGTATGCTGTTACTTAGATTTCTCTCATTTTAACTTATTGTATGTTACAAGCAACTGTATATGTTATTGTATATATTGAGAACTTTAATGGTGCTTGTTTATGTCTGTATATATATATATATATATATATATATATATATATATATATATATATATATATATCAAATTCAAACACAGGAAGCCCCATTGAAGCACAGCCACACAAAGTTCAATTCAGCACGTGTATTTTGGATCCATTTCACAGCTCGCTCCTTGGATGCTTTCAGAGCAATCTTCAAACATGTAAAGCCTGACGCGTTTCAGGAATCAATCCTTTCTTCAGAGGCAGTTCGTGAAGGGCTGGAGGAGCAGATTTCAGGCAGCGTCTGCTCTTATAATCAATGTCACCTGCCACAGTGGGCGTGGCTACACCGCAAAGCATTCTGTGCTTTGTAGTACGCTGACCTTCTTCCCCCAGTGGGGCCACTCACCAGTCCTTGCAAATG